>NC_080101.1:32169542-32474292 GCF_950005125.1 Chionomys nivalis
TGGGTTGTATGTTTGCATTGCTAGCAACGCTGCTGGGAACGACACCTACACAGCCTCCCTCACTGTGAAGGGATTCACTTCAGACCGCTTCCTTTACGCAAACAGGACCCCTATGTACATGACCGACTCCAATGACACCGTTTCCAACGGCACTAATGCCAATACTTTTTCCCTGGACCTTAAAACAATACTGGTATCTACAGCCATGGGCTGTTTCACATTCCTGGGAGTGGTTTTATTTTGTTTTCTCCTCCTTTTTGTGTGGAGCCGAGGAAAAGGCAAGCACAAAAACAGCATTGACCTCGAGTATGTGCCCCGAAAAAACAATGGTGCTGTTGTGGAAGGGGAGGTGGCTGGACCCAGGAGGTTCAACATGAAAATGATATAAGGGCCCACCACACACCCTACTGTCTTGTGTCCCTGTTGGTCATGAGTAAGACATCTGACGTAGTGAACCACAAGGTTATCAGGCAGCTTCGTGCAGCTGTCCCTGTGTCAAAGCAGGGTTCATGGAAGCAGAAGGACTCCTTACGGATACTGGCCAGTTAGAGGCAGGCAGGCATGTGTCATAGCCCTTCACACAATGGGATACTAATTGTTTGCATTGCAAATGTTGGCATTCTGGGGATCTCAGTAACGAACCTGAACCTTTGGCTCATGCTGATGGACAACAATTCAACATTTTCTACCACTGCAAAAACAAAAGAGAAAAATAAAAGAGAACAACCTACAGTGTAGGATTTACATATTAAAAAGACACATTTGTCTAAAAACATACTCTACAGTAAAATTTGTATTTATTATTATCATTTGTTAAAACCTTGCATCATACAATACTATTGGTTCAGTACCAAAAAGAGATTAATATATTCCTTTTTTTTGAAACATATATGCTGTATATGTTTTAAAGCAATATGAATGAGAGGTCGTGCTTTTAGTTACTCACCAGTATAGATCCAAGTGTGATTTCACCTTCCTTTTACCCACCAATATCTGAGGCTAGATCCCTGGAGTAACAGGCAGAGATGTGTTGAGATGTGTATGTCTGATGTAGGATGCCAAGAAACAGGACCCAAGTCAAATCTGCTCAACTCTGTTAACTTCTGTTACTATAAATAAAGGCATGTGCCTAGTTTTGATACAGAATGGAATATTTTTTATACATACACTACCAACCTGGACCAGTTTACTGTAACAGAAGCCTTTGGGTTTCTCCAGAAGGTGGGATATCGCTAGATGTACCTGTAAAATGCAAGGTAGGTGTCATTCATAAAAATACTCCATTTAGCTAGCCCTTAGTTTTACTTCCACCAGTCACTGTTCATGGGTTAATGACAAATGGAAAAAGGAGTAATGATTATATTTAATTATTTGGCAATATTCATCAGTAGTTGCTATCAATAATTCTGTGGTCCAAAAGCTCTCCGAATAAGGAGTTTTCAGAAGTCAACAAAAAGCAGGGTGATCCAAGCACATCATGACAGCGACGCAACCAGTGATTTCTTTCAGATGTGACAGCTACCTGCCAGATAGATACAAGTTAAAGTCGCACACAGCACATGACACCTCCAATTTCTCGATTTAAGTACCATATACATCATATGACCACAATTAGACAACTTCAGGGTGTTTCCCTGCTTCCTAATCAAGCCTTTTCATTTCATGTTGAAAACTATGTTGCGTAGATAAGAGATATCTGTTTTATGTAAAGCAGTGAAAGAAAAGCCAGTGCAAATTTAAAAACCAAGTTTATGTTCCTTCACCAGGGAAAAGCTAAGCTTATGGTTCTACAGATATGTAATGTTGTGTTGATTCTTTCACTTTCTCGATCTGAGCATATTTGCCCAATTCTGATGCTCTTAATTTTACCAGTCCAAAAAAATAGTCATTATTATCATCAATGACCTGGTTTAAGGAGGCATAATTCCATTGGCTGAGTTCTGGATAACTTCCAAAGCAT
Organism: Chionomys nivalis; assembly: GCF_950005125.1. NCBI lineage: Eukaryota > Metazoa > Chordata > Mammalia > Rodentia > Cricetidae > Chionomys > Chionomys nivalis. The sequence goes on from NC_080101.1 coordinate 32,171,503, forward strand.
ATATTCATATGCTCTGAAAAAGTGTTAGATGCAGATTGCATTCCTGAAATGACAGCATTTAATCAGCATGCACCACGTTCCTACATTTTTCACGTTTTGAGAGGATGTGGAGCGAGTTCCCTTGGAGTACTTTGTAAGGTGTGAGAAAGATATGTGGGTCTGACTCTCAAAGGACTAACTTCTTTAAGGGTTTGAAAATATGAAGAACTTTAAAAGCTGAAAAAGTGAAGAAGAACTATCAAATTGGCCTCAACTTCTAAAAGGATCGCAAGATGTTTTGCAACCTAGGTGGGCATTACATATAAACTCAATTCTCCTTTTCCAGGGATAGGAACTGAGATTTCCATTTTTTAAAGACTGAAGAATTGCCTGCTTGAGTTACAGTTAATTTAGGAACCCTGAGAATTATCACAAACATTTTGAAATTCATTTTCCACTCATGTACTTATTCATATCTAACAATTTGTGTCAGCCTACACTAAATTCTATCAAAATTTCAAATCCTGAGAAGTTAAATGCTATGTTCTTACAGTTAAAATTAAGAGACAGTCTTCTAAAAGAGAATCTATTTCCTTTTAATTTTGAAACACCTTAAAATGTGTGTACTTGGCAAATTATGTGTGCATGTATGGGGGTTGGTCAATTGTTTTTAAAAAAAAGCGTTTTGGTATTCTATTTTCTATCAAAAATTATAAAATTTGACCAAAAACCTGCTGAGGAAAACGAGGTTGGATTCAATTAAAAGATAAAATATTTAGCTCAAAGATTTATATGTTATTCTATCAAAAGAAGATAAATTAAATTCTCTGGGGGCTTTATTCTCTGATCTGTAGAACAGTTAAGATATTATTAAATGATCTTCCAAAATGAAGAGGCACTAACTAATAAATTGAACAAATGGTGCATTCCATAGTGACAAATTATAGATTCAAAGTGATCTAGGCAAGTCTATCACACACTCTCAAAAGTCCTGCCTTCACTATGTTCCACCTCATGATTTCTCCAGTGTGTTTTGAGCATTACATGCCACTTTTCCTATTTAATTGTTAGCATCTTTAAAGATTGGGGCTCCATGAAACCCCCAAGCAATACCCCGCTGAAATGTTCTTAACTCAGTAATTTTAGTAAGAGTACAGTTATTGTTAGAATAACTAACTGTTCAGACCATGATAGCATATTTACCAGATTTTTTTTCCAGGGGAATTGGCAACTTCCTGCCTAAATCAGTATACTGAAGGATTTATACAAAATTGAATGGGCATCTAATTTCGCATTTTCTCCCTATTAATGCAAATCATAGGGATTTCCAAGGCACCGTCATTCAACTGACCAGAGCACTGGGACTTTTGCATACAGTTTCACAAAAGGATTGCATGAATTTTTCTTTATGGTCATTACTGTGTTACATCAAACACGACCTTTATAAAGAATAACTGCTCAGACCAGTATTCTGGCCAGTCGTCCCTCTAGACGCTTCCATTTCTTAGTTCTTGCTTTAATGTATCCTAAGAAGAAACACAACTATTTGACCCAATAGTTGACCAGTAGCTTGTATGTTATTAAGCATTTTCAAAAAAAGCGATTACTCTTTTCAGAATTAAATATAAGAAAATTCCTTGACTGAAGCCCTAATACTCTAAGTTGATCATGGATCCAAATGTTGGTAAACAAATTACTAGATGAATATAACTCACCCAAATAATATGGGTTTGCTGTGCTGGTAAGCAATTTTTTTTTTTTTTTTGCAGAAATTCTTGTATTACTTTCTTTTCCAGCCTTTTTTCATTTCCATAGCATTTGAAATCTTATGCTTTTCAAGTATTTTCAAATTCTGAAACTACAGTCCAGAAACTGTTAAGCCTCAAATGTTCATAACGACATTTGTTAAAGCTCTGGGTTTGTTCAGCTTTCTCAGAAATTTTGCTTATCAACGACAGTTCTGTTACAGTACAAATGGATTCAGAATGTGTTCTTTTCTCATTGTTCTCTCGGAGAATCTGTTCTCAGTTCACATAGGAGTTCAAAAGTCACAATCTTCTGTGACTCTTTCTCTAAAAAGAAGGATTATTTAAATCTCATCTCCACTGGAGTCTGATGTATGTCACTTTCCGTTCCTCCAGTTGGAACAGATATATTTCTGGATTAGAGGCACCGAAGAGGGGGTGTGATCCTAAAGAAGTAAAATTGCGTAGAGCCCCGTGTAAATTAACTTTTACTTACAGGGTCTTCCTTCATCTCTCTGTCAAAGCATTTCTTTTATCTTCAGGGGCTGTGCACAGAACTGTGAAACAACACAGAATGTATCTCGAGGCTCTGTAGAAAAGAAAAAATAGATCATTTTCAACCGGGAAGACTCAGACCTGACAGAAATGACATCAAGAATTTAAAGAAAGGCTGCAGGGAGACACGGGGATCTATTTAAATTCTATTTCCTTTATTGCTCATTTTTATAGTCTTCTCCCAGCTGAAGAAGAATTGGTGGTTGTGCTTCTTTGCAAACTTCTATCATTTCTACTCCTCTCACCTTTTCTGAATCCTCACTGTCTGTAGCTCACATGGGATTCCAAATGTATTCTGTGAGGGTGTGGACCAATTAATTTAAACACCAAATCAAAACAATAACAGCAAACCTTTAGGACCAAAGCCATCCATTCTACTTTGTAGTTAGGGTTAAGATGTATTATTTTATCACTGACACAAACATTTTCTGGTAGAATAATGTGTCATATGCCTAGTATCTCCTTTGACTTTCCTCTATTCGATCCCATTGATCTAATATCCTTGATATTTTCTGATGAATTTTTTAGAGTTATTCTGCCTTTATATAGAAGATTGGGAAATAAAACACCGTTTTGCATCTGCTTTTCTAATTTTTTGAATTTGGCTAGGTGGCAGAAGGTGTTTCTTGGTACATGACAAACACTTGATTTGAATCTCTCTCCCTCTCTGCCTTCAGAAGCCATTCCCATGTTAGCCTCCTCACATGTGAGCCAGAAAACTATGATTATTGGGGGAAGAACTTTTGCCAACACAGGCCAAGGAGAGGAGAGATGAGGGCTTATTTGTTTTGGTCTGACTAAGCTGGGACTTAACCCTCTGCCTACAAGGTTAACGAAGAAAGAATGCCATAAGTCAACAATTAATGGCAGGCTTTCTACAATGAAATTGGTTTGTCCATTAAAAAGACAGTAAATGTAGCTGTGCATTTTCTCCAGAGTAGGCAGGATCTAGAAATCGTGTGCAGTCAGCTTCTCAACAGATGGCCAAGATGAAGCCCTCGTGACAGAAACAAAGGCGTGCCTAAGATGTGTGCAAACACCTAAAAGCCGGAGGTGAACAGATACTTCTTGTTCAATTATAAAAATCTGAACAAGTTAAGGTCCCGTGAGTTCCAGACTGCTGTCCTTTATTTTGCCTCAACACTTCTTTCTCATCCATGCTTCCTGCAAGACATCCTGAACGGAGCGGAGGAAGCAGCAGTGTGGGCAGCAGACACCCCCTAGCATCAAAGAGCAGATTTCAAGGCCCACTTGGCCTTGTGACTGTGCACACCTCACTACTGGCAAGATTTAATTTAGAAATAAGGCACAGTAGGAGCTTAACGGCACTAATAATAAGCTAGAACAACAAATGTGTTTTAATTTCCAATTGGAAATTGGCCACCAGTGGTAAATCCCCAGGCAAAGGAAAGCCTGGGTAATTTCCTATCTTCCTGGCTCCTTTTCGGAGGCCACAACGGAAATGATCATTCCTTTTCAACTTGTCCGTTCTTCATGTCATGTCTCATCAATGAAGGCTCTCTTTAGGGAGAAGTCTTCTTTCATTAGAGCTAAGAAATCCTTGGATAATTGTTAAACTGGAAATTGCCTCCAAAAAAAAAAAAAAAAAAAAAAGAGGGAAGGAACAGGAAACCTCCAGTCTTTCTCATTTCTCATACAGCACTAGAAGTTAAGGATTCTCATTCATATAATCGTAATCTGGCAGCAACCTACCAGTCTTCTCTCTCTCTCTCTCTCTCTCTCTCTCTCTCTCTCTCTCTCTCTCTCTCTCTCTTTCTCTCTCTCCCCCCCTCCCTCTCCCGCTCCCTCTCCCGCTCCCTCTCCCTGTCTCTCTCTCTCTCTCTCTCTCTCTCTCTCTCTCTCTCTCTCTCTCTCTCTCTCTCTCCCCCCTAGAAGCAGGTGGGCTGATATAAAGCCAACTTTAAACAGAAAGCTTTATTTATAGTCTTCACAGAAAGAAATGAGCTAGTTTAATCAAGAGAACACAACATTTTTAAGAAAGGCTCTACCTGTAAAATACTAAAAAGCTTTAGAAAAAGAACAAAATCGTGACTGTGTTCTTTAAATCAGTTAAGTACATTTTAATTCCCATACTGTTCTAAAGGTAACTGCCCATGCCGAAATTGGATCTAAGAATTTTGCTTCTGATCTAGAAGGGCCAAAAGGAGCAGACATTGGCTACATGTCCGCTTCCTTCATTGGGTTGCACGCCTCCTATTCTAAATTGCTTTAACATCCTTATTCTGCACTGCAAAATAATTGACAAAATCTATAAGCTGTATGATCAAGAAATACTAATGAAACTAAAGATTTAACACAGATGTGTGAAATTGTTTCACATGCCTTATGGCAGTATGTCCACTCACACACTCAGCTGTGTGCATATTCGTGTGGCAACACAAGTGAAATGGGGTTATGAGCTATAAATAGAGACTATGTTGTGGTTACTTGACAGGAAACACCTTTTTTTCTTCCCTGGCTATAAAATCAGGTACTTTATGCCTACCTGGGCCATTTAGTACACAATATACTTGTCTTTACATGATGTATCCGTAAAGTATGGAAAGCCCCCGTCATAATCAGTGGCAAAGTTATTGTTTATGTATACGTATATGAATATGTGGGGTGGGTGGCTTTTTTTTAGTGTTTAAAATGTAATTGTTTTAAAAGCTGGTAAGCTTGAACAGGGAAGAGAAAATGAAGCAAATTTTATGTCTGTACTTATTTAAATTTTTTTTTTATCAAAATCCCACTTAAGGACTGAACCATATTGGACATTACTAACCAGAAGCCTAAAAAAACTTTTCTTCAGATGCCTGAAAGCCTGTTTTTGTTCTTACAGGAAATTAGTGCTAAAGACAAAAGGGTTATGATTTAGATTTATGTCTTGTTGTCTGTTATTACTGCGTAATTATCATGGCATGTGAGGTTTTTTTTTTTACATTTATAAACAAGTCAACTTATCAACATGAAATGTTGCAAAACATATTCTGTTTCCTGATGAAAAGGGCTTAAGCATCTAATATCTCAGTTAAATATGGTGTGGTATTGTTTTTAAAATGAAATGTATAATTTTTAAAAAAAAAAAAAAACAGCAATTTGAGTCCTACGGGAGATATCTCATTTTTGACAAAGGTAGGTTATAGTAACTTCACAAGCAATGTAAGGCTGTTGGAAACATGAGCACCAGACAGAGAGAGGACTGTGTTCAACAGTGAAGGAAGATCATATCCAATTAGATCTAATTCTGATGATGGAATGAGTGGTGATCAAGGAGACGACAGGCTGTAAGGTTTGTTCATCTTCAATATCACTAAGGGGTCATAGACTGACCTTCCGGCACTGAAATCTACATATGGTCAGTCATGCTACAAAGACATTCCATTTTAGTAAATATAAGTCCTCCATTGCTTAGAAAACTGTCAAAATCATTTGACTTTTAAGCATCCACCAAGCCATACACACAAGAGCATCATGTTTTTTCTAGCCTTTGCTCAGCTGGATTTTCATAATCCAAGATACAGTGCAAAATATAATACATAAAGAAATAAAGAGGACTCTGGCATGTAGACGTATTACAATGGGGAAAAAGATCATTTTGCCTGGTATTGAGGAAAGAATGAATTGAAAATTCTTCCTGCACAATCTTACTGACAAAAGAAAGTCCTTCTGTTGCATACCTCAGGACTTGATTTAGGGCCGTAAGCTCAGGCAGCTCTCCTGCTATGGCATCATGTTTACCCTATGTAGCTGATTTTATGACTTTACCCCGTGTAAAAAAAATTTTATAACTTGTAGTAAAAGAGGTGGAGGTAGAAAAGGAAGGCGAGAACTCAGAAATGGCACTTAAATATCACGTTGATGGAAGACAAAAGAGCTTGGGACCTAATGCCGGGCCACTGCAAATATATAAATACTGTGTATTTGGAGAAAGAGCAAAAAAAAATAGTTTGCTATTCTTTAATTTCAAAATGGAGAGCTTGCCATGGGACTTCATTGCCTTTGAAGTATTTTTTTCAAGACTGCCAGAGCTGCTCTGACGATAGTCACAGCTATCAGAGTGTCATTTCATACAGTGCAAACAAAAACTTGTCTTCCCCCAGCATGGTTTAGGATGTACTGCATACGTATCTCTACCAATACCACAAATTAATTTGTCCAGGGAACTCCGTCAGGTATATGATGGACCCACTACTTCAGAGCTTACTGATAAGATGCCATGACACCAAATCATTAAATGCACTCCAAGCAGATTTTGAAAGCAGTTACCTGGCTTCTAGCCCCACACTTCTAATGACTCTGTTATGTACTCTTCATGAGCTAAAAGCTCATCACTTACTTGTTTCTCTGTTTTCATGGTTTCTATGTCCTCATTCTCATGAGTATACTGTTCCAACTGATTTTGTTATTTCTGCATCATGATATAGTAAAATAAAAATTATTTCCTTTAAGGTAGATAAGCCTATTACCGAACCCTATACTCTTTTCTTCATTATTCATTGTCAGATCCCAAAACACAGAGCATGAAGATAAGTGTGTAAGAGAGGCAAGTCAAGGAAATGGTGGGGAGCCTGAGGGCAAATTCATCTAACATTTCTACTACTGGTGAAAAATATGAAAACACCAGCTTCGAGGGCTTGTCACCAGGTGCCTTTCAGCAATTCTTACAAATAACTCAATGTAAAAATTATAAACGTTTGTCAAAAACCTTGGATTGGTAAGAAAGTCCCTTACTACAGCTATACAGTCCTTGCTTCCTTCCATAATACTCTGTACTGAGGAAATCAGAATATGTTAATAAATTTCTATGAATATAATATGAATTTTAATGTCACTGAACACACACACATACCGATATTCTTAAATGCCATTTCACCAAAAGATAAAGAAAATGAAATGGCAATTGGGAGGTTATGTCCTACCTGAAGACTGTCCTTATCCTATCTGGGCACCAATAAAGAAACTTAAGATGAGAATCTTCCAGAAGTCACAGCCTAAAAATTTTAACCACGTGGCACTAGATAGGGCATGTGTGTGACAGAAAGACCCTAAATCTTACACACGATGGCAAAATAGGCATTTATTGTCGTATTAGGTGACAAATCTATTTACCAGCTATCCCTTCCAGGCAGTTCACAGTTATGTGAACTTTTCCTAACTGCATTCTCACTGGGCATGTTATTCCCGTAGCACAAGAGATAGAGATACTAGTACCGAAGAACGAAGGCAGTTCATTGCTTCTAATGGGCTTCTTAAGCCATGGGCTATTAGCTGTTGCATGGACAAAGGGCTAATAGTTCACATCTGTTTTACACACGCATAGCTCCCATGAAAATCAAATACTTTTAAAAACACATACATGGACTGGGAGCAGCGAAGGAGACCGAGAAAGGGAGAGAAAGAGAGACGGGCGAGAGAGAATTCACTGTGGCAGATTTCCTTAAGCCTCCCGCCGTATCAGTTTAAACACGCGGCTGGGAATTAACTTACTGAGCATAGAACAAAAATGTAAAGCAGAGAGATTACGGCGTCAGCTCCACCGCCTTGATTTATATAAGCACATTCATTTTAGCAACACCTGGAGAATCCAGTTGCCTGTGCTTCAGTGGCCTCAAGAGTACTCCCTGGCTCTGACAGAGAAAGTCGCTGATATTATTCAGGACTAGATTCAATACAAAGCACATTCTGCCCAGAGTCCTCCGAAATGAATCAATGGGTTCACGGAAACGGAAAATAACTGGGAACTGTCTCCTGGCTGGTAAGGAGAGATAACAGTAGTTCCCTGTTTAGTTCGGTGTCTTCTCCAGAAGCACTTGTAAACTGGGAGGTGCAAACCTTTCAACAAATGACAGGGAGTGAATAAGCAGATGTAGGAGGGTCGAACTATGGGGGAAATCAATGGTGTTTGTGAACGCTACACTGCCTCTAACAGCAACCTCATGGTTTGGGTTCCAAACCATAAACAGACACATTCAGTATTAAAAATCATTTGTAAGTGGTTTTTAAATATTTATTTATTATCAAACACTGCCAATATTAGCTCAAATACCACAGAAAATTCAGGAACCTGCTTCATTCCTTCTCATCTTTGATGAGACTACCAATCGGATGTATCCAGCTTCTGTTAAAAGAAATGGAAAAAAATTAACTTCACACTTCCAGCAGGGTCTCCTCACATGTGTAGTTTTTACTGAGGATCCATAATCAAAATAACTTAGCTGAACATCAGTAAATAAAGTCATCATCAAATTGTGCTTCAAACATAAATATATCAACTCCTTCAGCTTCCTGCTCATACCTGTTTCTCATTCCAGCCTCCCAGCTCTACTGTTTGTAGACGGGCCTTAGTGTCCACCTCACCAGGCATGAGTCTGGCAATCAGGACCGACCTGCTTTAATGATCCACTCTCAGGGAGTCAGAAGAGTTAAGCATCTAAAAGATATGGCTCTAGGGTGAGAGTGCCCAAGCCTCTGTCTCTAGATTCATTTTTCTCTGTGGGCAAAATACTGAACATCTCTGCATTCCCGTCCTAAATGAGTCTACCACTACCTACCTCACAAGGGTGCAGTGAGGCTACTGCGAGCAGCATGCAGGATGCTGTGTTCAACTGCGAACCTGTTACAAAGGTGCTACGGGATTTAGACGGGGCCAGATCAGTGAGTATCGCCTCCCCCACCACCTGGGAGTCTCAGCTCTGTAAGGATATCCCTCTAGCCTCTCTCTGTGGCTTGGTTTATCGTTGACATCACTGACTTTTGCAACAACAACAACAAAAAAACATTTTAAAAATCCTCTCCTCTCCTTGAGAGATGCTGGTTTGGAAATTTGATGAGTTTTAAACAAGGAGAACAGTAGTCATTCACTCCCAGGTACTGGGGATGGGGAAGCAGACATTCAGTTCAACGTGAAATGGGAGTTAGCATAGGTATCTTCAAGGGGATGCATCTTATTGGAGAAATTTTTGCCTAGGGCTCTCTGTTGTTTTCAGTCTGACTCCCCAGCTTTCTGTTTTGACAGGCACCCCCTTTGCTTCTAGCTGGAGAGGAAGCTGCAATTCTCATTTCATGATGATTGTTTGCAATCTGTTTTGATCAAAGGACAAAATTCTTTTCAACAGCTGCTGTAATTGTTTTCTTAGAGGACCATATTTTAATTGCCACATTGTGTCTAGCTAAGCCCTATTGTCTTGGTGTCCTTCAAAACTGTCAGTTTCTTTCAAATGTAGGGGTGGGAGGGGGATCTGATAAGTACATTGTTGTAATTGATTTATATGTTTGCATTGTCTTATCAGAAAACAAAGTTACGAATTTCATCTGTTGAAACAAAAATAAAATACTTTCCTAAAAATGCACTTAGTTTTTGTTTCTGAATATTCAAAATAGTCTTTTCTCTTTGGTGCTTCATTAGCCCTATTCTGTTTTTAACCATAGGTTATAATAGCTTCACCTTCTACACCCATTTACACGGCCTCGTCCTTTGTCATACAAACTTGAACAGCAATAGAACAATAAGTGTTCAAGACTTAGCATTGAGGAAAGGCTTTGTATTCGATGCTAAATATGATATTATGTTAGACAGACCGGTATCAAGAAATAAGCCTTTCAAGCAATGTGGTCATTTTGTCTATTCCACCTCCACTGCCAATGGAAAAATCTTACCAAACATGATGAGAAATGGCCAGGGAATGTTATTTCTATAAGTTAGAATACTTTAAGAAATGTTACCAAAAAAAAAAAAAAAAAAACCCAAGTTTAACTTTTAAAAACTCTGGGGCTGTAGAGATGGCTCTCAGTTCAGTTGTACATGTGCCAGGTTTAATCCCCAGTGCATCTTAATGTGGTACCTGCAATCTAAGCACTAAAGAGGCAGAGACAGAAGGATCTCAGGGGACTGCTAGCCAGCAAATTTAGCTGAATTTTCAAGATCCACATTCAACAAAAGACCCTCTTTCTAAAAATAACACAGAGATGAACTGAGGAAGAGACACCGACATCAAGCTCTGATTTCTACATGCACACACAGGAACATGGATACACATACCTGAAAAGGTTCTGTGCCAAGTTTCTGCCATAATAATCTAATGCAACTTAGAATAACAAACTGCAAATAAAAAAAAAAATACAAGCACCTGTAGCATAATTGGTGTCATATTCAGTTCTGGCTGCCAAACTTGTGGCTTCCACCACAGGAATTTATTTTTTCACATTGTGAGTGGCTGGTAAGGCCAAGATCAGGGGTCAACAGTCCAATATCTGGGGAGGACTGTTCCCATAGGTGGTTCATGGCTGCCTTCTCTATACTTAGATTGTCTTTTATCACCAAGTGTACATATAAGTGCACACCTGATTGGAGGGTGGGCAGAGAGATATGGAAGCCCAAAAAATCTTCCCATAAAGCCTCTGTTTCCGTCAGATCGGGACCCTTGTTCACGAATGCCCTCTTATCTGGCAGACAGTACAAAAGAAGGAAGGTTTTATTTGAATTCACGGTTTCAGAGGATTCAGGCCATCATGGTTTAGAAGACGTAGCAAAGCTATTCATGTGGCAGTAAGCCAGGAAACAGAGAACAGAGAATGCTAGAATTTTGCTGTCTTTTTCCTTTTTTCCTTTTTCATTCCACCTAAGCCTTCCTTTCAATGGCATGATTCTGCCAACATTCCGGCTCTTACCACTCAGTTAATCTTCTCTGGAAATGCTTGCAGAGTCTTATCCAGAGGGATCTTCAATAGACTAAGCGATTTCCAGTCCCACTTGTTGGCAATGATCATTAGCTACCACAGCTTTCATACAACCTCATTTAACCCTAATTAACTCCTTCTTACCCTATTTCCAAATATAGTCAAATTGGGGGTGAGGCTGGCATCATATAGATGGGGGGGAGAACAATCTAGTCCACAGCAGCTGCTACCGCACATTGATGAAAGTGTTATATTGTCTTTATTTAACATAAGATAAAAAATGAAATAAAGTATTAGGAAGGCAAATTAAGGAAGTTGATATATACAAGAAAAGACAGAGCAGGAAAGGACCTTCAACACTAGTAAATCTCCTTCTGCGTTTTACTTATTTGCTAGCTCCTTGACTCAGCAATTTTCTATACTCACTGTATCTCTTCAGAGCAGCAGAACGATGATTAGGACAGAAGTTCACTGTCCTCTTGCCGTGTAGAAAAACACTATGATTTTCACTACCACCAATAAGGTCCTTAAAGAGGACTTGAGAGACTGCATCTTCTCATTTCTCATGAGACAGCCCGAAAACTATATTAATATTTTCCTAAAATTTAACTGTTTGAGTGTCTTTTCTTGTCTAATAGCATTCCTTAACTTCTTTCTGAAAGAAGTCATACCTCTGCTAATTCTCCCAGATTTATCAAGTTCCTCTTTGATTATTCCTCCCTTTATCGGTCAAAGTAAGTTCTACACAAGAGAAAACATATGCTACTTTTTATATCATAAGTCAAAGTTTATTCTAAATCCCGGTCAACTAAATCATTTTAGTAGACAGATGAGCATATCCGTGGGGGCAGGTGACAGGCTATTTCCCTACTTATTTCCGCCTGGAAATGTCAATCAATGTTTACAGCACCACAGCGTTGACTAGTCTGCTAAGGTTATTTGTTAGCTGTCAGAATCTTCGTGATTGACATGTCAGACTGAACTATCAGCATCAAAGAGACAACTGCCTAAAGAATAGGTCGTTCTGACTGCATTAAACTCGCCATAGTTGGTTCCAGCTGCTTTGCAGACCATGGGAAAGCGGGAGTTGGCCTCAGCATGATGGGCCAGCATACGTCAAAGGCACTCACAGACGCACACATACACACACAGAGAGACAGACAGAGAGAGACAGAGAGAAGAGACAGAGACAGAGAGATGGAGATTGAGAGGTTCCTAGGGAACCTGGTCTAGACTTTTTCTCATATACCACAAGAAAAGATTCAGAAATTGAGTCAAGTAGAAAACTTTAATTTTTCAAAGATTAGATTTGTCTGTAATTAAGCTAGGCTCTTCACATGAAACAACCCGTCCTGTGCCTTGTGAACACTGACAGAGTTAAAGACACTTGTTTATATTGACTCTGGTCATTTTCATCGCTGGAACTTGAGTGTCTAGACCCCAGCATCCTAGTTTTACACATTAGACCACTAGCCAGCTCTTCAGACATTCTTTCAAATGTACATTAGAAAAAACACAAAACTCCAACAAGAATAAAAAACCCATTGTATTTTTTTCTAGTTGTAATACTAATTGTAATCTGCTTGGCAATTTAAAAAATACACAGAGGCTGAGAAAAAATTGTTTCTATTCCCATCTTTCAAAAGCAATTGGTTATTATTAGAGGACAATGCCTACCCTTCCTTTCAAGATAATAAGGTGGGTTATACAATAGAAATGCCACGTGCTTCCCCCTCTCCTTCAGGACTGCTGTAGGATCCTGCTTTTTAATCCCACTTTCCTCTATGCTGAAATACTCCTGAGACCTTTATGGACTACCAACAAAATAATTATTGTTCTCTAACCAGAAATGGCCTACCTACTCTCTTATCCATAGTCTCAGAAAAGGATCCTATGAAAATCCACAGTGATCATCGCAAGAGTTGTAATCCTTAAATAAGCATTCATTGAAAACAAATGGAATTCTTATTCAACTGGTCTACTTGGGTGTATTTGGAATTTACAGACCGAAATTTGAGGCAATAACAGTTACCAGCCCTTTGGTGCTCAAAGGCAGGCTAACTCATCTCCCGAGTGGCACTATACCCTCCATTTTCCTCATTGTTACAGAACCTTCACTCACAACTATCAAATCCCAAATCCCCTTGCCTTCCCACTTTGCTGTTCTGCACCTACCTCTTGCTCTCCTAAGTGGGATAAACCCTTACAATCCTTGCACAGAGGGACTTCTCTGATCTTCAGGAGGTTCATTGTCCAGACCTCTTTTTCTGTTAATTAAGATTCATTTCTTTTCTGGGGGGAAGAGCTTTTCCTGACAGTATCATAATGCTTATTATTTCTCTTCATATTCTTTGTAACAATACTCTCCAAGTGAACTTGCTTACTAGTAATACGGGTCTAACACAGGATGCTTTAAAACTGCAATTATAATTTAATATTAATTAGCAACCATATGATGGTATATTATAATTTTTGATTACTTGGTTGTTTAAAATTAAAAAAAAAAGCCTACCAATTATCTGAAATGGCAAAAGTCATTTCCCCCCACCAAAATTACCATCTTGTAATTGCTACAACAATGGGCACTCCTTATCACTTTCAAAATTTTTCTATCCTTCTAATAAGCCCCCCTTTATTAGATAGCTTATAGCATGTAGGTTACGTACTCGAATACAAGAAAGCAGTCTTTTATTTTTTCAATGCCTTTCTTGATGAGAAAACTGACTAGAATTAAAGGAAAAGAAGAAATAAACTAAGCTATCACTCTCCTTGAGAAAACTGCCTCTGCTGTTTACGGGAAAGCATTTGTGCCTCTTCCTTAGAACTTCGGTTTCTAGTGAAAGGGGTAATTCTTGGAAGAAGTGTAGAAATGACCACATTAGCCTAAGTAGGACGCTCTGGGTACTAAGTAACACTGAGAACTTTTGTTACTTGGAAAGGAGAAATAAACGCCATTTGCCCTTAGCAGAGGTTAGTGTTGCTGATGGTCAGAGGATGGCAACTGCAGTCTGACATATACAGGTCCCAGTCTACCAGGAGAGAAAAGTTTATCAGCAACACATGCTGTTTGTTGGTACTGAATAATGCAGTGTGAGCACATTGCTGGAAATCGCTTCATTCAGAGAGAGATAAGCAGAAAGGCAAAGAGTAATTCCAATACAGAAAACTTAATACATTATTGAAGGTTCTAATTAAATGCCCACATATTATGAAAGAGAGCCGAGGCTGGCTGTCCTTGCAAGCACTGGCACTCTTTCCGGGGCAGCAAGTTTCATTTGTGGCCCTCTCATCACTGTCAGCTTGCCACAGCCTGCTTCCGTTTGTCGGATTTATTACATGCATAGCACCCTTCCAAAACTCCATATAGTTTCACACATCCCTACCTGGGATACGGGGAAATCTAGACCAGTGGGTCTAATTTCAGGTGAGTTTAGGAAGCAATGCACAGATGTCCGGCCTCCTTGCAAATCACTCATTCAAATGCTCGGCACATACTAGACGCTCAGCAAATGCATCACCAAATCAGATGGCGACAATGAATCATAGTCATAATGAGCCCTAGCGCGTCTAGGAAGGATATCGGCATACTGTTTGGGGAAGCTTACTGCTGCAGATTTTTTAATTGCACACGTTATATATTTATTATAGAACCATTATAAAAATTGATGACAAAACAAAAAACCCTAGAATTTCTAGCAATTTGCACATGAATAAAGCAACTATTGTTAACACTTAGATGCTTAAATTGACTTAAACCCGACCCATTATTTCTAGACACATACATATTTTACTAAATACATTTTGTTTCATATGAGTCTTTTTCCCTAAACATTTTATTGTGTGTGTGTCTTCTATAAGCATCTACACAGATTACTGTTGCTTATTTGAACTACACTGTATCTAACTAAAGACATTTTTAGATGTTTAGATTGCTAAAATTCCTTATAATAAACAACTGCACAGAAGATAACTTGGGAGTGAAAGCCTTATGCTTAGAATTATTTCCTTAAGGAGTTATTGGAATTACAATTACTAGGTCAACATTCATGAAAGTGCATATGCTTTTGGTAAATACTAATGAATTAATCTTGTAGTGTGCAATTTAACCAGTAGGTCCTAACGGGGCTATTTTCTTCTAGTCCTACAGAATGACTCTGGATTCTAATTTTAAAGGTCTTAAGTAGGTTGCCTTTTTGTCTTAGTGACAGTGTCCTTTGCTTTACAGAAGGAGAGAAGTAAGTCTTAACTGCGTATGCAAGCCTTTGGATTCAGTTTGGTGGAATACAAAAAAAACTTAAGAAGAGATACAAATGAGTACTCATGGTTGGAAGCAAAAACCTATCGCTGTGCCATATGGCTCAGGAACTATTGGATGCCTAGTCATCTCCTGAACATTTCTGTCATGAAGTTTGCTTCCACAAGGAGGTGTCTAGAGATCAAGTTATAAGAATCACTAATATACATGTGAATCTTTCAGGATGCACAAAGTCTGATACTGTTAAGCCTGAGTCATCCCTCAATTCCTGTATCCATCTCAAGAAGAAATTAAATTACTCAGGAAAGATGAAGGAAAGACTTGTCCTTGACCCCACAGCACCTAACCATATAGGGATGGACTATGAAATGAATCAAAAAGAGCAGCATTGCTCATACGAGAGGAATGACTGTTGGGTTTCCCGTCACAGGCCTAGTAGGGAAGAACAAAATTAAGTGTTCCCATTTATAGAAGCCTGTTCATTGAATATCATTTGAGATTCGATGGGGAAATGGGATTAATTTTATTATCTTACTACTGATTGAATTTTAAAAAGAAATAAAGAGGAGAAATAATTTTCTTTTAAAGTCCCTCAAAAATTAAAAGACACACGCTGAAAAAGTCTTGGGAAAACAAGTATCAGGGCCTATGTATATGAGTCTTTTTATTTTTAAGTTTCTTCTTTTAATTCCCTCTGACATGAATTTATAATATGGAGAATGTATGCTAATTAAGACAGTGTCCACAAGATGTATAATGTATGGCTTTTAATTAGTTCTGCTGCTATACTTGATTAACACTTTGCCTGTGTAGTAGTATTGCAAAGAATCAGCAATGAAACACTATGAGTATCTAGTATCTATAGGAAAAAGAAAGCACCGAGCATTGCCATTGTACAATACCCACACTGCCAAAGTCAGCCTCAGGATTCCTGTTCAAAGACTTCTGGGAAGAGTCTTGTGCAACCTGGAAATCAGTGAAGAAATAAAAGACAAAATGAATGGCCAAAAGGTCCAGAGGAATGAATACAAGAAAATGTTATATGGGGAGAGAGATCAAGATGAACATGAAGAATATGAAAAGAGCCATAAATCCATAAGGAATCTGGTGCAGTTGGAGAAGATGGAAGTAAAACCCAAAGAAATAAGAAATGCAAAATTGTGTGTGTGTGTGTGTGTGTGTGTGTGTGTGTATACATAAACACATGCATGCATGCAGGACTGTATATTTGAGCACATACAATTGTGTGGATTGTAACCATAACAAAATTAAATGCAGAAATGCAAGCCTTCAGCTAACAGATGCTGATTTTGTGACTTTACCTGAGGTCCATCCTCAGCAGATGCTATTTTTGCTACAATTGCCTCTCCCTCTTGTACCCATCCATTGAAAGGAAAGAGCAGTCTTCCCTTTTGCTCTAGCCACATACTATATATATAGCACACATCACTGTCTTAACTCTGTTATAGAGTTGGGAGATGCTCATCCACTGCCTTGACATCTCTTCCAGTACAGCAGAGAAAGGGACAAGCAAACAGGGAGTGAGGGTATTGTGAGCACCAAACAGGAGAATGGATCAATGCGGACACAGAACACAAATCTGGAATGAGCCAAGGAAGGTTTTCTGAACTACACGGCTTCTATGTAGAGACAGTCATAAGAAAGAACAGAGGAAAGAATGGTCCATGCTGAGGGAGCATCCTGTGCAAAGCACATGAGGAAGATGTGCTATGCTCCAGGAGAAAGAGGATGAGAGCTGGCCAGGAAATTCAAGTTATGAAGAACTCTTTCATGGAAATTGGATCAAATATACTTTAGCAATTTTCTCATTTGAAGAATTCTCATATACCATGAAATACAATAGAACACATGAAATTCTAAGTAAGAGAGGGGCAGAATTCCTTAGGTGCCGTTATTTTCAAGGAAAGGACCTACTTCCAACTTAAATGTTTAAAAAGAGCTGCTACACAGTCTCTGAGAATTATTGACCATTATTTGCGTCTAGCCATCAGAAACTAGCCAACCCCAGCCTGAATGTTTGTTTAGGTCTATAATACATAAGCACTGTCCCAGCCCAACAACCCTTTTGTTTTTTTTGGTTTGTTTTGCACAATCTTCTCTTTTCTCTAGGGGCAACTCTACAACACCCTCTCCACCATCCAGTTCTTTCATGATCATTCTTCACTCCCAATAGAGAGCTTCCAGTTTCCAGTGCCATCTCTAACTCCACATCTGCACCTTCTTCAGCAGCCACTCCATAGTCCTGGCATGGCAACCCTTCAGTTTTCTGCTGCTGGACCTTGGCACACACACTTCCACACCTACCCTCCACTGGTTACAGTGGACGGTGCTGTAGCACTTTCTACTGATTTCAATTTTATCATCTATTATTTCTGAAGAGGTATATGGTATTGGCCCCTTCTCACAGATGTCTGTTAGAACTCTATCCACTGACACACATTCCTCAGCATCATCTTGTCTCTTGCCCTTGTCAACAAATAATTGGTAACCTTTTTTTCTCCCCATGCTGTCTTGTGACTCACAACTATTTGCCATAGAAACTTTCTATGGCATTCAGCAATAAGGTAACTAATTACATCATGTAGCATGACTAATAAAAACCTAGAGACAGAAATTGAGGTTCAATCTGAAGGTTAGAAAAACAAAACAGCCAGCCACTGCCTCTTACTTCTACCTGTCTAAAATGGCGATCCTGCCTACAAGAATCTCAAAATGAGATTGTGTGTGAGAACTGTCCCCTCCCATCTTATATTCCTCTCTAGTGCTGGGATTAAAGGTGTGCACCACTACCATGTGGTTTCTATGGCAAACTAGTGTGGTGACTGGGATTAAAGGTGTGTGTCACCACTGCCTGCTCTATAAGGCTGATTAATACAGCTGTTTTACACTTTGAACTTCAGACAACCTTTGTTTATTAAAATACAAATGAAATATCACTAAAACATTGTATCTCTATTTAGTGAGAATATTTTAATAACTATAAATTCATAGTTCAATAAGAAGGATTAGGGTTACTGTTCACCCTGCTTTCTCTATTTTATTATGTTTGTAACACCAGTCCATTGGGTGGTGCTGCCCATTTCAAGGTAGGTCTTGGTTCAGCAAAACCTTTTCGGAAACATTTCCATTGACATTTGAAAAGGTGTTTCCATGGTAATTATAAATCCAGTCAAGCTGACAATGAAGATAAGCCATCATATATCTAGCTCTTGGAAGTCATCATATATCTAGCTCTTGGCAATTTGCTATCCAAACCTATCATTTGAACCATAATATTTTCGCCCCTTGCCCTTGAAATCTCATTTTCATCCCATAATGCAAAGTACATCTCATCAACTCTGTCAGTCTCTATAGTCTTTAATATTCCCAACGTTAGGGGGCTGGAGAGATGGTTCAGAGGTTAAGAGCCTTGCCTGCTCTTCCAAAGGTCCTGAGTTCAATTCCCAGCAACCACATGGTGGCTCATAACCATCTGTAATGGGGTCTCGTGCCCTGTTCTGGCCTGCAGGCATACACACAAAATATTGTATACAAAATAAATAAATAAATAAATATTTAAAAAAAATATTCCCAACGTTATTCAAAAGTCCAAGATCAGACTCTGAAAACATGGTGATGACCCATAGATTGTTAAAAGTGCCACCATGAACCCATGCAACTCAGATCTGTGTCTTTTGTGTTTAACCATATGGGATGGGCAGATTTCCCTTCAATATCAGTCTTATTGTCCTCATGAACTGCTTGGTTTCTGGCGTATGCTTTCTAAAGTATAAAGAAATAACAATGGAGTCTTCAGTCTTCTTTAAAAATGTAAAATAAAATTCTGAAAATAATTCTTGGGGGTGGGAGTCAAGTGTCTTCTCTCTCTGAGATAATCTCTTAACAGTGAGTCCCTATAAAATCAAATCATAGCCTCTCTCTTGAGGCATCTCCAATGTTGTGTCTGCAGATTTCTTCAGCAAACACACCACAGTCCCAGCATGGCCAACATGCTTTGTGATGGAGGAGTTACTTTCATTTAATAAAGAAACTGCCTTGGCCCATTTATAGGCCAGCCCTTAGGTGGGTGGAGTAAACAGAACAGAATGCTGGGAGAAAGAAGCCGAGTCAATGAGTCGCCATGATTCTCCCACTCCAGACAGACGCAGGTTAAGATCTTTCCTGGTAAGCCAGCTCGTGGTGCTACACAAAATATTAAAAATGGGTTAGATCAATATGTAAGAGCTAGTCAATAAGAGGCTGGAGCTAATGGGCCAAGCAGTGTTTAAAAGAATACAGTTTCCGTGTAATTATTTCGGGGCATAAGCTAGCCATGCGGGCAGCTGAGTGTCGGGGACGCAGTCCCACCACAGATATTACAACAGAGTGGCGCGTTTGCAGCTTCCTTGCAACTTAGGCTTCATTTTTACAGCTTCACACAGTGCTCTCTCGGAAACTCTGC
Organism: Chionomys nivalis; assembly: GCF_950005125.1. Taxonomy (NCBI): domain Eukaryota; kingdom Metazoa; phylum Chordata; class Mammalia; order Rodentia; family Cricetidae; genus Chionomys; species Chionomys nivalis. The sequence goes on from NC_080101.1 coordinate 32,191,178, forward strand.
CCAGGAACACTGATTCTGCCACACATTGCCAAGCTCCAGAATCTTCCTGGAAACTTAACATAAGCTTCTATAACCCCGTCACTTTACCCCCTCAACCGTCCTTCTCACCTGAAAAGCCAAACCAAACATGTTTATTCATTTTGAGAGCAGACTCTCAAATTAAACATGAATAGAATTACTAAAAACCTTGTTTCTTTTAAGAATAAATATTTTGGTTCCTGCATCAGGCAAAGAACTTTGGCTACTGAGATGCTAAAGAAAGAAAGGGGAGGTGGGCGGTGGTGGCGCACGCCTTTAATCCCAGCACTCGGGAGGCAGAGGCAGGCGGATCTCTGGGAGTTTGAGGCCAGCCTGGTCTACAAGAGCTAGTTCCAGGACAGGCACCAAAGCTACAGAGAAACCCTGTCTCGAAAAACCAAAAAAAAAAAAAAAAAAGAAAGAAAGGAAGGAAGGAAGGAAGGAAGAAAGGGGATGTGAAAAGCTAATAACATAGTGTGAAGATATGAACACCAGTTATGGACATATGAAACAAGCTAACACATCTGTCTGTGTGTTTCTTGTTTCTCTTCCCATTCCATAGATTTCATAGTGATAGTAGGTCAGTTTGCCATTTAGCCTCTAAGTTGCAGAAATACTGAGATGTATTCATAACAGAGCAAAAAACTTTGCAGGGATTATCCAGACATACATGATATAAAGAATGGAAAGACCACTGTGTGTGTGTGTGTGTGTGTGTGTGTGTGTGTGTGTGTGTGTAGATTAATATATGGCCATTTCCAAAGTACGATCTCAATAAAGGTGCTCATCAGGCTTGATTTCTGACACTTCTCCAAGGCATAACAAAGCTTTGTACTGCCTCAGTGGGACACAGAAACTTTATGTTCCCTGTGTCCTTGTGTAGGCAAGGGCAAGAACTTCTGCAGCACATAATTATATCCCCTGTCTCCTACATCACAACTGTTCTTATATGAGTGTCATACACTCTGTTTCATTTCTCAGATGCTTTATGGTTTGTGATTATTTCTGTAAAGGAGCAGAGCCAGGAGAGCCCATGATAAATTCCAGCTAAACCTGCTGCATTAATAATGATGAGAAAAGGGTGAGGTGCACATTGAGATACAGGAGGGACAAACAGGCATGTCCCTGGACACACTGCTTGCTGGCCCTTGGTGTAGAGACAAGATCATTTGGTGGACAGGATTTTCTGCATGATGTTTTAGTCTAAGAAGTCAACAGAAAATGGAAGTGATTTGGAAGCTGTTTGCCTCTTCCTTGAGGCCCCCAAAGAAAAGCTAATGTCTCAGCACATTCACCTCAGTGTCTCAACCTTTCGCAAAGAAGTCTGAAATCAGAACTACAGGCAAAGTGTTCTGTGCCAAATGTAGATTTCGTCTTTAACCAAAGGAAAGTCAAGAACTTGTGTAGCAATTCAAATAATACAGGCACTGAAAGTGTCTGGAAGCAAATTGATAGTATTCATTTAATGAGCACCTATGATCAATCAAATAAAGCTCCAGGATTGCTGCCTCAGAACAGACAGAACAAAATGTCACATACTTTAGAATATTAAATTTACTATTGTAGTAAAAACTGGAAAGTTATTTTGTGTCCCAAACAGAGGAGTATTACAGCAATTATGTCATACGGTCAGACTATAAGATTACAGAATCAATAAAATGATAATCTTTTTCATGGTGATATTTTAAGAAGAAAAAGAATTCAGAATACTATACACAGTGTAAATTGACAACGAGATAAATGCCCAGATAATTCTTGGTAATAAAATATGGAAAAGCAAAAATATTTTTTGATGAGTGACATTGAAATTAAATTTTTCTTTCTGGGCTGTTGTGACGGCTCAGCAGATAAAGGGCACTTGTCACATAAACTTGACCACATAGTTTGGTCTCCCAAACCCAAACAAAAGGTGAAGGAAAAAACTGATTCCACATAGCGTTCCTCTGACCCTTCCTGCACATGATAACACACATACTTACACACACACGCACACACACACACACACAATAAATAAAGGTGTTTTGGATTTTAAGATTAAATGCATTTATGTTTTAAGGGATATAATAAAAGCATTTTGTATGCAAGCCCAACGACCTGAGTTCTCTGCTGTCTGGAATCCAGGTGAAGATGAAAGGAGAGAAACTCTGTTAAGCTACTTACTCTATATGCACACTGTGGCATGAATTCACAAACACATACACACATACACACACACAGTCATAGGAATAAAGAAATTTTAAATTCTTTGTATTTTTAAAATATTAATAAAATATCACCTCTTTATATGTTCAGTAAAAAATTATATATTTCATCTTCCACTCATGGGAAAATAAACCCATTAAATCCCAACAATATAGCTGCCCAAACAAAACCTGGATAACGACAGCACCCGATAATATGCTAATGTGGATGGGAGAACTCGTGGGGCCCATATCTAGATGAAGAGCTACAGGCAATTAACTCCTGCTACAAGAGAGAATCACTCTTCATAAGGTATGAGCCCTTTAATTGGTTATCTATTACCAAATAGTTATAAACTCTAAAACATATACATCTGAGCAACACTCAATGGACTAAGCAAAGTCCATTTCTTTTTACCAAAGAAAAAGGCCATAAGTCTGAAAGGGAGCTGAGCTGTGGGGTACATAGAAGGGGTTACAAGGAGGATTTGAGGGTGAGGAAAAGATGTGACTAGAGCCTACATGCATGAACATATTCAAAAATTATAAACTACCCAGTAATCACAAAGTGTTATCTTAGAGGCACAGAGCGCTGGGATTTGTTAAGGGGTTGTAAGAAATGAAAGTCATTTGGCATCTCATTTTATTTAAAAATTAAATGAAAACACTATAAACACTAACAAATGACGCCAAACCCTTTATTAGGAAGTTCTGAGCTCCGCAGAGGAAAGAGACAAGCAGTCAGCTATTAGGAATGGCTTGAGGGAAGAGTTAGAACAATCAGCAAGGAGACAGGCAAGAGTGGCAGAGGAGATAGGTGAGAGTGAGCAGATAACACGGAGTAAAGGTGATGACATACGGTCATGCTGTCTTATCTTTATTTGCCCTGACAAGACAGAAGCATAGATAATGGGGGGAGTAACCCATAACAGGAGACGAGGAGATGTTAGGCTCTATTTTTAGTTCCACTTCAGACACATAAATAACTCAGTGATCCAGGGCTTCTGCTAAGTGCTAATTTGTTCTCTGCTTCCCAGCCAGGACCACTGTGTTCTTATTCTACAGATCTTTCCATCAATAACCTCTAAGCAGACATTCGACTGATGTCAGCTATATGAAAGCCAGAGTTTATTGCAAAGATGATCCCTCTTTCACAAAGCCAGCTTTCCAGAGGGCTAGAGCAGGGAATGTGTGTAGTTGTTGGGCCTGGCACGTTTGCTAATGCTTATATCTTCTCTAATGTCCAAGAATGCTGTCCTAGGCTGGTGGAGTCCATACAAAAATAGCCCTTGGCCTGTGGACAAAGATGCCATCAGCTAGTTCATCTTGCTAAAGCTTACAATAAAACATAAAAGAAGACATAAAACCTGTCAACTCCAGTTAGCAACAATAAAAACAAGGCAGAGCCCATGAAAAATTTCCCATAACCAATATAAAGGCATCAATTCATCAGACTGAATCTTTATGATTATTTTGTACTTGAAATTCCATTTATTTTAATATTTCTCAAAACTTATCATATTTTCCTACCCAAGTCTTCTACCAAGGAAGAGAGACATAAGAGCAAGGTAAATTATGAAAAATATACTATTTTCATTCTTTTAAAGATTATTTTTTCTAATTTTTATTTTATTCAGGTGATTTTTTTTTACCTGCGTGAATGTCTGTGCATTGTGTGCAAATCTGCTGCAAGTGGAGGTCAAAAGAGGGTACCAGATCCGCTGAAATTGATTTTTTCAAACAATTGTTATGTTCCATGTGGTTTCTAGGTGCTGTGAACAGAATCTGGATCCTCTGCAAAAACAACAAGTACTCTTGACTGCTGAGCCATCTCTCCAGATTTTCATCTTTAAGTTGATATTAGAGAATGTAACTTCAGATTGTCATCAACAGAATTCATCCCAGAATCAGAAAGTACATGAAACTTGAAGATTTATTCCCCTAACACACACAAACACACACACACATAGACATTACACACATACCACACATACATATCACACCAAACACACATATACCATACATCACACACTCACATTACATACCACATACAAACATCACACAAATATACACACATACGACATCACACACACAAAAACATTGCAATATACTACACATATGCACATACACACACACCAACCACATACCACACACACATATCACACACCACAAATAAGCAAACCATATATCACAACAAATACATACATAAACCATACATCACACACACGAGCACACACACACACGAAAGGTCAGGTGGATTAAAATGTGGAAGACATCCTTGCAGGCAGAATAAAAAAGAAAAGAAGAGAAGTGGTCATTGGTGGAGATGTGTCCGAAGGGTGTGGTGGTATATACCTCAGGACAAGGAGGGATCTAAGGCCTTCTTGGGCAGAATAACAAGTTTGAAGTCAGCCTGAGCTATAATGATTCTGTCTCACATCTGGGAAGATGTGAATAAGAGAAGAGGAAAAGGCTAGAGTTCTAGCTTGACAAAGATCAAGTATCTAAAAAGATCTCTTCTGAGACATATACACTAGCCCATTTTCATTACTAAAGTAGAATGCTTGAGACAGAGAACTAAGAAAGAAAAAGAAGTTTATTTACAATTTTGGTAGGTGAAAGTTTAAACAGCACAATGCCAGTTTTAGTGAAGACCGCATGGCGAACGATGATGATGGGGATGTGTGTTTGAGAATGATCTCACGACCAGAGGAAGCCAAAGCTTGTAACACATGATCAACAGTGAACATAGAAACTGCAGCAATGCATGAAAGGTTTTAGCAGCAGAACAATCAAGTAAATAGCTAGCTAAGAGTGCGAGAACATATTTGTCTTCATGGTTATTACTAATTCCCACAGAGTAAAGTTGCACTAATTTGTGCCAGCAGCAAATGCTCACGAAGGCAGAAGAGAGGGTTCAGTGACTACGAGTGTTTGCAGATCTTCCAGAGGACCTGGTCGAGCAGCTTACTGCTGCCTGTAACTCCAGCTGCAGGGGATCAAATGCTGTCTTCTGGCCTCCGTGGACATGCATACATGTAGCATGTATTCATGCAGACACATACAGGTAAATAAAACATAACAATAAATAACATATTTTAATAAGAACTCTTACTACCCATTCCTAATATCTTTTAACATTTCAATTCTTTCCCATCTGAATAGGAAGAAAAAGGAACGATATATCACTATTAACTTTTATTTGAATTTTCTTTATACAGTTTAGTTTCAACTAGAGTTTTTCTGAAATTACCTTTTATTTGTTCACCCCTTTGTGTTTAAAAATAGCCCATTTTATTACTGATTTTTACAAACACTTACTGAATTAACTAATTCTGTCATTTGCCTTAAGTACTGAAAATCAGTTCATGCAGATATTGTCAGCTTTAAACTTTATTGCCATTTTGAATTTCCATGTAGAGAAATTTCAGCCTCCTCCCTGAGAACTAGCTCTCATGTTACCAGAAGGCACCATGCAAGTTTCCTAATGAGGGAAACAGCAAGCAGTCCTCCCCAGCCATGCCATCTATGAGCCACAACAATGACCAGCATGGCACAAAAATAGCAGGGGCATACCTGCTGTAGTGGTAACCGGGCGCTCTCTAACTAGACTTAAAATCTGCTCAACAAGAGGGAAATCACACTTAGTACCAGAACCTTTCCCAACCACCCAGCACTAGTGACAGTCACAGATTTAGGATGAGAACCTCCAACCACAACTCTTTGAAACCAGCATAATCCCTAGCAACATGATAAATGTTTGTCCTCATACCCATAAGGTAAGTTCTCTCATCGAAGCACAGAAACATCTTTATGTGTCTGTGAATACAAGGTCAGCCTGGTCTACAGAGAGTTCCAGGATAAACAGGACTACACAGAGGCAGTGGTAGGGGGGAAGGAAGAGGCCTAAACATAAATGATAGAATTAGAAGCTTTCTGGAAGTAAATATCACCATTTAGTTGTAAGAAAAGCTTCTTTAACAACCACCTGTCATTCCAGCCTCAGGAAGCAAAGGCAAGGTGTTCCAACAGCACAATGACTAGTTAGATTAATGGTCAGTGAATTCTATATCTGATTGAGAGACCCTGTCTCAAAGAATAAGGGAAACTAATGATTGCGGATTATTAATATCAACCTCAGGCCCCCACACCTTTGCACAACCACGCATGTACCCACATACAGCCACACATGCATGTACACATACACACAGACCATGGTCACATACACATATAAGGAGAAAGAAAAATACACTCTATGTAAAATAGAGAAGCTCTCCAGCATATTCTCAATATGTCACGCTTTGAACCACTATTGCCACACATTTTACTTCTCCATGCAAGTCCTGTATGGCATGTTGCTACTTGTCTTTAATTGCTTACTTTCTCAAAGGCATTTTTTAACAGAGTCACACATATTCAATACAATATTTTTAAATCTATTTGAGTGACATATAAATGATGGAGAAATGTCATTGGTTAAATAATAAAGAAACTGGTTGGCCCTCATAGGTTAGAACATAGGTGGGTGGAGTAAACAGAACAGAATGCTGGGAGGAAGAGGAAGTGAGCTCAGATGTCATTTCCTGTCCTCTCCAGAGCAGACGCGATGAAGCTCCGACCCAGGATGGACGTAGGCTAGAATCTTCCCGGTAAGCGCACCTTGGGGTGCTACACACATAAATTAGAAATGGGCTAGTCCAGGTGCGAGAGTTGGCCGAAAAGAGGCTAGATGTAATGGGCCAAGCAGTGTTTAAAAGAATACAGTTTCCGTGTAATTATTTTGGGTATAAAGCTAGCTGTGCAGGCGGCCAGGAGCCAGGCAGGACGAAAAGTAGGCCTGCAGCTCCCACTACATATAAAAATGATACTACATCATCACCATGGAGGAGAATCCATTCCAAGAGTACTAGGGAAGTTGAAAACATAATCAAGCAATAAGATGCAGATGGCAATAGAAAAAAAAGTATACAGTCATCTCAAAAACATAGAGAATGTGTGTGGTGCCTATCCTGGAACTCTCTGTAGTAGAATATCTAAAGAGTTAAACAATTATACTCTGGAAAAAGGCATCTAAAATCATTCATTCTCTATAATTGCCTACAGCAAACAGCAAACATACAGGTAAAACATTTAAGGTTCTCTTCTCAAAACTTAAAGCTCAACATATTTAGTCATAATTTTACTAGATATCCAAGTAGTATAATATGGCAAGAACTAGTAAAATAATGAAAACTAAGCAAAATGAACATTTAAAGTAAGAAATAGTCTGTGTGTATTCACAGACTATGTGACTACTGTTTGAGAAAATAGTATGAAACTCAAAAACAACTAAGAAAATAGGTACTTAAATTTTGTAAGTTTGAAGCATTTTAAGTCAATATTTAAAATCATATACTATTAACCTAAGTTGGAAAATGTTCACTTATAATGTAAATTACAAAAGCAGTATCTGGTGTCTGTGTGTGTGTGTGTGTGTGTGTGTATAATATTACTTCATGACAGACCACAAGAGTCTATGCAGAACAACTGAAGACTTTAGTAAATGGTAGGATACATCATGCTTATGACTTATAACCCTCAATGTTGCTTATATCTCAATTTTTGCCAAAATTAGATAACCTTATCAATAGAATCAGTGTAATGTTCATAATATCCACGTATTTGAAATTAGCAAGATATTTATAAAATCCACATGAAAATGGCCCAGAATGGCTAAAGAGGCTGTTAAAGAAGAAATATATCAGAAACCCAAGTATCTCCTGATGCTCAGGCTTAATGTCAAGGGGCAGGGTAACATATTTGAGCAAAAAGAGCCAATATGATACCTAACAGAACAGATCAGGACAAAGGCTCTAGGAATAGACTCACATCTGCACAATCACTTGACTTTAAAAAAAGACACTAGAGCACTCACAAGGAGAACAAAACCTTTATTGCAAATAGAGCTAAAACACTGTTTGTTGCAAACATTCTTCTGACTCGCAGCTTTTATTGTATCCATAATTGTTTTGAAGATGAACATAGACACAAACTTGAATGATAGAATTAGAATTTTTCTGAAAGGAAATAATATCATCAGTTATACCTAAGAAATATTTTAACAAGATACAAACACAACAATAAAAAGAAAATGGTATTAATATTGATCAAAATCATATCCAAAAGTCTCAAGTAAAGAGAGTGAGAAAAAATATTTACAATGAGTATCTAACTAAGTATATCTCAAAATATGAGCATTCCACATAATGGTAACAAATAATTTAACAGTAGACAAAACTCTGAGAGAAAAGAAGAGTAGTCAATTATCATATAGAAAGTACCTAGCATCACTTCTTTGCATAGGCATGCATTTGAAAACTACAATAAGATACTAGCAGAGCCATCAGAATAGATCGGTTAAAAAGACAAACATCTCCAACTGTTGAAGAGGATGTGAACAACAGGAATTCACATAAATTACATATACTATATATATATACATATATATGTATATATATATATATATATTAACCAAGAGATGTGCATTCATATTCCCAATAATTCTTAGAGGAGAAAGTTCAGAGTATATTTACTATGCTAGCCATAAACATGAAACAACTCATGGGTCTATTAATGAAACCGTGTTAAAAATACGGATATTAATATATAGGGGAATAATCAGTGATAAGAAAAATATACTTAAAAGTTTTGTGCTAATTAAAGAATAATTTTACAAAAGAAAACATATTACATGGTTCCACTGACAGTTTCCAGAACTAATCCTTGAGGGACTGAACATAAGGTCAAGAATCATCTGTGGAAGCAAGCACATAACTTGGAAGCTTCAGGAAGGAAGTTTCTGGAGTGATGTCGATTTTCTGCATCTTGACAGTGGAGGAGTAGGGAGGGTCACAAGACCACCCCCAACTCCTTCACACCCTATTCCCCACCCTTACCCCACTGCAAATATCCAGTTGCTCCTACAACTTGTATACAACGCTGCGTCAATGCACTTGGCCTAAAGGAGTGGCTAGATTGCACAGGCTGGGGAAGGTTAGGGAAAGCTTACACAGGTTTGAACCATTTATCAAAACTCAGAACTGTACATTTTCCTGAAGATTTATCTAAAGAATGACATTGTAAAATACTGAGTTGCATTTAATGTTATATATACTGACAAATTTGGGGAAATTTGTGCTAGTATCTATGACTTGCTTTGAATTGCTCAGAGATTTGATTGATGACCACTTACAGGGATAGATGGATTGCCAGGTAAAGTGAGGAGGCAAGTGCAGTAAAATATTAACAGAAGACTTTTGAATGGGACTACAGGCTTGGAATATAAAGATTTCAAATTGTTTGTATATTTAAAATGTTCGGAATAATGCATTAGAAAACAACAAGGTGTAAAAGAAGTGTCAATCCATTTGCTAGATAAAACATTCAAGTCTCAGTCTTTTAATTATTGTCACGTTCGAAGACTAACTCTGAGACCAATAGCCTGCTGATGATATGGCAGTATGATGGCTTAAATGAGAAATTTCCCCCATAGGCCCAAGCTCTTGATCAGTTTGTCTCCAGCAGGTGGTACTGTATGGGGAAGTTTGGGAGGTGTGAGCGTGTGGAGAAAGTAAGTCACTCGAGGCTGGCCTTTAAGAGTTCAGAGCTTCTCACACTGGTATATTGTTTTTGTTTTGATCCTCTATTTCTCCCCATTTCTCCGGCCCTTTCTGCCTCCCCCCAACTGAAGTTAAGAATGTGAGCTCTCAGCCTCCCACTTCGGCTACCACACTTGCCATCTGCTCCCATGCCTCCTGTCCTGTGATGAGAAACTGACCCATGACATAGAACTAGTTGGGAAGGGCTAGAGAAAAGGCTCGGTAGCTCCTATTACTTCCTGCTCTTCCAGAGAACTGGAATTTGGCTCCCAACACCCAGGTCAGGCCACTTACAATCACCTGAAACATCAGCCACAGGGGATCCAACACCGTCTTCTGGACTCCACAAGTACCCACATATACACTCATAATTAATTCTTTAAAATCTATTTATTTCTAGTTTATGCATGCGGGTGTTTTCCCTACAGGTATGTCTATGCACCACATGCACACAAATGCCCATGGAAGCAAGAAGAGGAGAACCGGTCCCCTGGAACTGAAGTTACAGATGGCTGTTAGCACTATATGGATGCTGTGACTAGCACCCTGGTCACTGGAAGAGCAGTCAATACTCTTAGCCAATGAACCATCACTATAGGTAAAATAAATTAATAAATAAACAAATCTAAACAACAAACAAAACTGCCAAGGAATGGAATAACTTAAAGCTAGGATAGCCCTTTGGATAAAACCCAAAATTCATATTGTCACAACTACAGTTGATTTTTCTGTAGGAACCCTGAGTTCTAAGAGAAGTCCCTCCTATGGGCTATACTATGGCAGAGCTAAGAAGTCATGTTCAGTCTGTAGCTTCCTTTGGTCTGTGAGTGGACTCTGAAACTTACAAGAATACCACCTCTATTTTTGACAAGGTGTCGGTCCTCGTCATCAAATTTCTTTTCCTTAGCCTTTTAGAGTCCTTGTTCCCTGTGGAAAGCCCAGGAGAAAAATCTGTAAGAAGAATAAGACAGAGAATGAGATGAAAGAGACAAGGAGATAGACTATCTGAATGGCATGAAAAAGCAGGTGTCTAACTGTTGGCCAAATGTTAAATTACTAGAGCAATTTGGCAGCCTAATGTATCTCAATGCCAACCACCAAGGATTAACAAAGGCCCGCATATATCAGCAAACAGCTGAAGATAATTTTCAACAACACTGTGCCCAAAGCAAAGGAAGAGATTCTGACGATCTCATTAAACCTTTTGAGCCTGAATGCTGGTCTGATTTCCTTGTAAGTCACAGGCTTGGCCTTCTGTATTGTCAGGCATTTCTCACATCAGCTCTCTCGGGCAAAACGGTGGTCATGGTGAGCAGAGGTCTGAAGATGGAGCCGCACCAGTCCTCTCTCAGAAGCTTACGAAACCTTTCCATGTGTCCTATTAGGTCTGAATGATGTGAGGACTCCTCCCAAGGGAACCAAAATAGAAGAGCAAATTTATCTTTGGCTATCACTTCCAGCATGCTGTCTCTAATCTAAGTAGGTCTCTGATGTAGCCATCCCATCAATCCGAGGTAAAGTGTCAAGCCTACCTCTCTACACACATCAGCACCTCTTCCGAGTGTTATTAGGATTCAGAGAAACAATGTAAACTTTCAAAGAAAGGAGAAAAGTGTTGGCTATTTGTCTCTGACCAGCTGGGTGCCACATTGAGTGTCAGGCCTGAAGCTTTCAAGAGTCTTGGTAGTGTCTTCTTTTGTCCACTTTGTGTGTTATTAAACATATGCCTATCTCTAAGAAATGTTTTTTTTCTTTTCTTTTGTTTGTTTCGTGACACTGAGCATGGAGCTAGAGCGTTGGGTATGCTAGGCAAGTACTCTACCGGAGAGATACATCCCCAGCCCTTTGGCAATTCTTTAATTCCTACTCAATTAACTGGGTTCAAGACAAGACAAGAAATACTCTGAAATTACCTTCTTCTGTTAAATGAATTGAGTTAGCAGCAAATATAAACCAAGTGCACCTGTTTCTGTTTTCTCAGACCATAAAATCTAGGAATCTTTTCTTAAATATTCATTCTTTATTTTTAATTATGCATCCTATAATCCATATTTTAAAGATATGTGTGTATGTGTTGTGTCTGAGTGGAGATGTGTGCATGTGCATATAGGTGCCCACAAAGACCAGACAAGAGCACTGGGACCCCTGGAGGGAGACACCACCTTGAAGATCAGATTATGGGTGGCTGCAAGCCAAAAAATGTGGGTGTTGAAAACCAAACTCATATACTCAGGAAGAGCAAAAAGCACTTTATGCTGCTAAGCTCTCTTTCCAGTCTCTTGTGGAGCTATTCCTTATTGAACCATAACTTCTTCTAAATCTTCTTTCCAAAAAGTTCAAATGTAAACCAGGTTACTATTACAGCTGCACTCTTCCTGTATCAACTGTTATTACAAGGATTAAGGAAACGTGAAGTTAAGAAATGCCAGTCTTAATTAAGGACTGAGTTACATCTGTGAATTGCAAATGTGTGTTGACCTTCTGTAGTCGTCCACTGAGAGTCTACAGAGGCAGAAGTACCCCATGGGTGATATCTGCAGGATAACTAGGTCCACTTGAGCGCACTCTAGCCGATCCAGACACCACAGTAACTTCTTTCCCGAATAACTGCTGCTATGTCGCACTAAGCCCCAAGTAGGACTTCCGATTCAGAGGGTAGGATTTTTGCACTAGTTCAAAAAGAACTATTCCTGCTTTTCAATACAACTGGAAAGTAGAATGGCTACAGCCACAATTTCCTGCTGTGCTTTTGTGCTGTACAATGTTATTTCACTTGGCTGATGTTCTGTTCACAGTCATCCAATTAACTTCTTCCATGCCCTTGCCACCCTGACACCACCTTGAAGATAATGGTATTGAAATGGATAAGATCAGTATGAATACTACAAGCATTTATGCCTCTGCTGTTGAATGAACAAACTCCATGCACAAGTACTCTTAGAGAGAAATTCACTCTGATACTAGTAATTGCCTCCCCAAGTTGCTCTGAAGGCTCAGAGATACAAGAACAAGAATCCTCCATTACACTTACCGCTAAGTCAAGACCAACTTATTGAGAGGTCAGGGGCTTTTCTTCCTGGGCTGTGCTGATAAGAGAATAAACCTCCAAAATAATTTAACGATGGTAATATACCGGAAAGACAAAGATGATTTTAATCAAGTTTCCTTTGACCTAGGGAGTAGTATCGTGGTTTCCAAAATCCAAAGCTAGACTACTAAAATCAATGGTCATATTCTCATCAAAATAAATTCTATAGGCCTCCCTCACGTTAGAATTTCTAAAGGCTAGATTGTGGAGTTTTTTTTTCTTTCTGATTTTTATTAATTAATTAATTTAATTATTAAAGATTTCTGCCTCTTCCCCGCCACCACCTCCCATTCCCTCCCCCTCCCCCAATCAAGTCTTCCTTCCTCCTCAGCCCAAAGAGTAAGCAGGTTTCTCTGCCCTGTGGGAGGTCCAAGGACCACCCACCTCCATCCAGGTCTATTAAGGTGAGCATCCAAACTACCTGGGCTCCCACAAAGCCATTACATGCAATAGGATCAAGAACCCATTGCCATTGTTCTTCAGTTCTCAGTAGTCCTCATTGTCCATTATGTTCAGCGAGACCGGTTTTGTCCCATGCTTTTTCAGTCCCCGGCCAGCTGGCCTTGGTGAGTTCCCGATAGATCATCCCCATTGCCTCAGTGTGTGGGTGCACCCCTCGCCATCCTGAGTTCCTTGCTCGTGCTCACTCTCCTTCTGCTCCTCCTTTGGATCGTGAGACTTCAGTCCAGTGCTCCAATGTTGGTCTCTGTCTCTGTCTTCTTTCATCGCCTGATGAAGGTTAATATTCAGGGGGATGCTTATATGTTTTTCTTTGGGTTCACCTTCTTATTTAGCTTCTCTAGAGTCACGAATTATAGTCTCAATGTCCTTTATTTATGGCTAGAAACCAAATATGAGTGAGTACATCCCATGTTCCTCTTTTTGGATCTGGCTTACCTCACTCAGGATAGTGTTTTCAATTTCCGTCCATTTGTATGCAAAATTCAAGAAGTCATTTTTTTTTACTGCTGAGTAGTACTCTAATATGTATATATTCCATACTTTCTTCATCCATTCTTCCATTGAAGGACATCTAGGTTGTTTCCAGGTTCTGGCAATTACCTCTGCTGGAGAGGTTGTGGAGAAAGGGGCACTCTCATCCATTGCTGGTGGGAATGCAAACTTGTGCAACCACTTTGGAAAGCAGTGTGGCGGTTTCTCAGGAAAGTCGGGTTCAACCTACCTCTTGACCCAGCAATACCACTATTGGGAATATACCCAAGAGATGCCCAAACATACAACAAAAGTATATGCTCAACTATGTTCATAGCAGCATTGTTTGTAATTGCTAGATTGTGGAGTTTTAATATAGAAGAAAGATTGAAAGTATACACTTCCATTTATATAAGCTGCCACATAGCCTTGGAAAACACGGTGCTCTAAATATTGCATCTAAGAATTATTCACGAGGCATCCCATTAACGCTCAAATTTATCTATTTCTTAGAAGACAAATACTCAGAACCAAAAGGCGTCTCTTTTATTGACTCCGAATCTGTCAGTTCTATTGCCTCTGTGTCAGGAGCATGAATGATTGGGAATTTCATTTTGCGAGTGACACAGGAGGGTTGATAAGTCAGAGAATGTACACTGAACCTGAAGCAGATGGAAAATGGCCAACCTCCTGAACTACGGGTTCAGGAGTCCCCTATAAAATGGGGAGGGATGAGAAAGAAAGAATGCTGGCCTGAAAGGTTTGGGGTTTTATTCTGACTCTGAATGTGAATCTAGAGCAAATCACATTACTTTTCTGGGTCTTGATTTCTTTGTATAAATAATAAAGAATATCAAATTTATTTTGACTGCAGGTGATAGAAACACAATTTTAAGATATTTAAAATGAAAAAAAACTGAATTTATTAATCCAACACAATCAGAATTTCTAGGAAACAATACTCAAATGACTATCTGGATGCTTATGGGCAGAACAGCAAGCTGTTTTTCTTCCATCTCTGTTCCTTCCTCAGCCTTAATTCTATTGGGGGAGGGAGCGACCCTTTCTATTCTAATGATATTAATTAGAATACAAACAAACATTATTTTTCTGGAAACCTGGTTAAATATATAGAGAGAAAAAAATTGCTTTTGTCAACCTCTAGATTTACACTGTGGAATTACATTGAGTATATATAGAAATCAGATTCTGACATAGAGCTTTGAAGAAGATAAGACAAGAGTGTGCCAATATCTTGAATTCCTTAATAGGGAGCCAGGATGTGTCATAGAATAAGAAGTTCTATGGATACGCATAGATAATTTTTGCTGTTACCTTTGTGACTTAATTGTTGTATTCTAAAAGCATTCATGGCTTCCACCAGATAATTCAAAAGGCTCTTCTCCATAGAAGACCAACAACACACATTCTATAGGCATCCAAAAAGAACAAGAGACTTCTACAAGCTCTATATCTACAGTGTAATTAAGTAGATAATATGGACCAGTCCCTTACAGATGCAATCTACTGAAGCACAATGGAAAAGACAGTAAAAATAGGATTTAAATTTGCAAAAGAAATAAATTGCTAACAATTCAAGTTTACTAGTGGACGCTACCAAACAAAGTAACAAAGCACACTAATGTCCTTTTAAGAGCTGTGTGCAGGAAGAATGCCTCTTGTTCTATGAGGCTAGAGTTACTCGAATGCTAAAACTAAAGACATTAGAAGAATATATACATATATTTGTGTGTATGCATATATATTCATGAGCATTTGAGCACATATCTTTACAAAATATTAGTACAGAAAATTCAGTAAGGGTTAAAAATTATGTGCTGTGCCACAGCTAGGACATTCAGATGTACAAGGCAGGTTCAAAACTCAAAAGTCAATGTGGTCATCAGACCAAAATCATATGAACACCAGTAAATTCAGAAGAAGAATATGATCAAATTCAGTGTTTATTTATAATTAAAAATAATCTCAGTATTCTAGAATTAGATGGAAACTTTTTAAATTTGATCAAGAATATCAATTGAGCATTACACTTAACGTCAGACAAAATAACCTTTCAAAGAACCCCAACTCTTAGCACCATCACGTTGAAGTTAAGATTTCTACATGTAAGACTGAGAGACACTGAAACACTCATTCTTAAATGGGATGTCTCTATCAAATCCCTTCCCTTAGGACTCAAGAAACAAAGCAGAAAGATTCTTAGAGCTAGTGGGGATGGAAGACGTGAAGGAAACTAGGCTTTCTAAACACAATAGGACTGACAGACAAATGAACTCAGAGACTGTGGCAACATGCACGGAACCTGCACAGTTCCAAGTCACATGGGGTACCAGTGCTGAGAAGAGAAGTGGACACAAGACCATATTCCTAAATCAGATGTTATCTCCAACTGACAACTGCTCACAAAAGAAAAAAATAATAATTTTCTCCAATGAAGTCTTACTAAGTATACAAACCAACTCTAATGAGGCCCAGCACACAAACACAAAATGAGTTCAATACTTTTAGAGATGTTTTGTCTCCTAATGCTTTGTTTGGGCATTTTTTTTTACCTTACTTGCCTTTTGCTTACTTATGTATTATGATTATCGATTTTGTGTTTTTATGAATTTTGTGCATGAGCATTTGTGGAGTGGGGGGTATCTTTTGAGTATGTGTTTCTCCGGCATGCTTTTACTTGGTTTTGTTTTTGTTTGTTCGTTTTATCTTTTTGTCTGCTTGCTTTGTTTTATTCTTGCTTATCTTTTTATTAGACTATTAATTTTCTAAAAAAGAGGAAAAGAAGGTGTGGAGTTGAATTGGTGGGGATATGGGAGGAGATGAGGGAGTGGAAATCATGATCAGAATATAATGTATGAAAAAGTTATTTTCAACAAAAGCAAATTAATTAATTATAAAAGAAATGTTATCTAGTATCGTGAAGTGGAGCATCCCATGGACATTAGTCAAGAAAGGCTAGAATTTATTGCACTAATTATCTCCTCAATCTCAGCACCTCAAAATGTAATTACATCTCTCTCATACTGTATATTCATCATGGCTTAGCGGGGGAACTTTTTATTACCTAGGGACCTGGTATGGTGAATTCCCCATCTTGCCTATCCAGGAGTCAGCTCAGTTGAGAAAAGAATAATTTATGGAAATTTCCACAAATGATCTGACATCCTCATTGGAAGGCACATGCATCCCTTTTGCTCAGAGCTCTCGCATCATCACTGACCAGAACATCCCACACATAGAGAGGCAAAGGAGCCCAAGGATACAGATTGATCAAGCACTTGGCAGATGGAAGCTAAGTGTTTCCTGTAAGAAGCACTGCTGACTAAAGCAGAAGAGAATTGCAATGAAATAAATGTAAAGAAAAGTCAAAACCTCAAAAACATATTAAAAAGACAAGTAGTTAAAATGGGAAGGTATTTTGTATCAGCATAAATTTCATCTACCCTGGAACCAGAAATATAAGAATAATATTTGATCCTGGGAAATAAAGAATTCAAGGGAGAGAGGAAGGGTAGGTCTCCAGCTGACAACCATTAGCAAAGGAAAATTAGTTTTCTCTCATGGATTCTCACGAGTATAGGACCTCAAGATGAACAAGTGATCAGGACCCCCAAGAAGTTATTTGCGTAAAATTGGAGGACCTCCTGAATCCTACTGAGGACCAGAAAGTGAAGAGCAGGTCATACCGTGGTTCCATCAGTACATTACAGAATGTTTAGATAAAGCCAGTCATGCTCCTCTCGGTTTCTTCTGCAACTGCTGCTCCCTGCACATTATTTTGATACATTTACTCCATCCTGAGGAAAACAACAACAACAACAGTCCCTGTGGACAATATTTTTACAGAAACTTAATTCTTATATTTTTGTCATGTGGGAGGTTGAGGACAGGACTTTGGGTATGCCAGGTGAGTACAGACCTCTGAGCTACATCGTCAGCCCCCGTTTTGATCACTACTAAGCAAACACACCTGAATTTTTAAGATAGCCAAACTCCTTTTTATACAAAAAATGAGAGATTCTATCAGCCTCTACCAGATGACACTGGCTGGCAAGTTGCTTCTATGTCATGAAAGGGAGGAACCCCACACCTTGACACACAGGAAGCAAGCCATTCCTACCCAATTGGTGTACAAATTATGAAATTGGATAGTATACAATATTTTAAAAACATCATTGAAACTTCTTGGACTGGAACCTCAAACCTCATCCCTGATCTGGAAACTCTCGCCGTCAGGCTTGGTCCCGTTTCAGACAGCCAGACACTAATTGCTGGCCTGAGAGTCAATCGGTGCCAATCGACAGAGCACAAAGTGTTGATCAATATGTATATCTTAATTTACACAGCTTTTTAAAACTTTTACTTAAATTGCGCCGTTTCTTTCCTAGCTACTTCCTTCAGTAAAGACACTGACTTTACTGATATTTGCTACTTGACCGTGACTATCTGATTCTAATTTTGAAATCACTGAGAGAATGTCCTTGATCCGTAGACATAAGCTAACTTTATTTTTCAAACTACATATGATTCATGTAAAAGTGATTTTAAAACATAATTATCTATCCCACTAGGGGCTACAGAAAAGCACAAAATGATGAATAAAGCAAGATGAAATGATCAGACATGCAACAGCCTACTATAAATTCTGAAGATACAAATCAAAACTGTACTAGCGCCATGGGTAGGTGGGCATTTATATAAAAGAACGAAATATGAAAGTGACTAATCATATGAATGTGGTATTAGGGCTACAAGGAACTAAGGCTACCTATATTAGTTTGAAGCCTTTCTCGGGGTATTGTTCTGAATTCTGGTCTAAATCAAAATGAAAATGGAGACTCTCCATCTACTTTTCTTTCAATTAAACTATGAGGTTGTAGCTTTTAGTAATATCAGAAGCTACAACCTTAAAGTCTTACAAACATGTCTGGCCTGTTTAAACTAAACAAGGACAAAACCAATGAACATGCCAAAGGCCACAAGATCTCAGCCCTACACAAGAGCTGCAGGGAACTGGAGAAAGCTGGGAGCAGGTGAGGAGAATGTTCCCGGGGAAGAACACACTGATTAGTTGTCTAGTACCAAATGGTCAGCCTTGAAAACACACATGAAATAACTTACTATGGACTGAACAGGTTATATTTAGGAATGCATATACATATATATCATATACACATGTATTATATACCTGTACACACACACACATTCAATAACAATTAGTAAAATAAGATACCATGAATTTGAAGGAGAGCGGGGAGAGGTATATGGGAAGCTTTGGGGGGAGAAAATGGAAGAGAAAAATGTTGTAATTCTATAGCAATCTCAGAAATAAAATTTAAAAAATTGACCAATGAAACTGGTAAGAATTCCAGTTAAATTTCAGTTCTTATTTTTCATAATCCTTATTGATATTGCAAAGGGCTTTCTGAAGCATGCAAGAGGGAAGACGTTTAATTCTGAGGGAAATTCTCATTCCATTAGAACTGAAGAGTCCTCAAAATCACTTACTTATGGCTTAAGATCCTGAAGGAGGCTAAGGAGATCATTTTGCAAATTCAACAGAATTTGATTATCTACAGACTGGAGACCCTATCTTAAGAAGAGAGCTGTCCAGATTGGTCCTACAATCTTAGGTAAGGAGAATTGTATCTGGCATAAAATGCTACCATTCCCAATTGATGGGAGAAGAAAGCCTGACTCATCAAATATACATACATACACACACACATATATATATATATATGATTTTTAAGAACTGTTTTAATTGTCAAATACCCCTGATAATTTAAGTATACTTAAGCAAAAATAAAGATACTCACTGACTCAACTCTAAAAAGTAAACATATTGCAATCTGGTCAAATATTTTAATGATTTGACTATATTTATTATACCAAATGAGGATACTAATTTCACAGGAAAGTTGTTAACTTTCTTAAGTGATGTTAGCTTGATTTCTGACTGAGTTATTGTGGATTAAATATGTAAGAAATAGGACACTGGATTTCAAAACTTTTGTATAAGACAAAAAAGAGAAAGAATTGTTAATAATTTCAATATTAGTCTCTATTTTTTTGATTTTGCTTTTTGTTTTTTGAGACAGGATTTCTCTGTGTAGCCCTGGCTGTCCTGGAACTCACTCTGTAGACCAGGTTGGCCTCAAACTCACAAAGATCTTCCTGACTCTGCCTCCTATTTAATCCTTCAGTATCCAAACTGTGCACCATCACCACCCAGCCAAGACTGATCTTTATTTATTTAGTGCTGCTACTATTTAAATGGTTTCAGCGCCCCCAATCCCACCACAGCCCCTCATATGTGGTGTGAAGGCAGTGGAAACATAACTGTGGTGCATGCCATTGGGACCTTAGAAAAAGAACTGTGGTTATATGAGATCATTATATTACAGCTTTCACAATATATATATCCTAGTTCCTTTAGAAGATACGGTGAAGGAAGACACATATACGTGCACATGCTCCCTCTCTTCATTTATGATGTCCTGTGCTGACAACAAGAGGTATATCTATTGCCAGACATGGCCTTTTGACATTGGACCTGGCCTGCAGAACAATAACCCTACTTAAACATCTTTCCTTTACAGCGTATATGTGTTTAGAACCACAGTCTGTATAATGGGTTCAGAGAGAAAGCAGATGGATATACCATGAACTAAGCCCGCTTTAAGCATTATGATCATTGCTCCTCATAACAATGCTGCAAGCAGGATGTCATTATACTTGCAATTACATTTTGCAAATAGAACCTGGAGTTAGTGGAGCTCAGTAAGCTACCCAAGAGTTCAAAGCTAGCAAAGTCTGCACTTGATTTGTACATTAGACTTCAGAGCCTATGTTCTGTTTATTCTGCCTCCCTCCCTCCCTTCTTTTGCTCCATTCTAAACCAGGAAAGCTTTTTCTAGCATAATAGACTCCCTTCCTCCACATCATCACTCCTGTAATCCTGAACCCTCTATTTTCCTTACTTTTCTCTCCACCTTCCTCTCATCTGGAAAACCTATTACCTTTCTTTTGTTTCCAGCTCGCCTTAATGCTTGAAAGAAATGGACAATAGCTAAAAAGCCAACCTTTGGCTGAGAACATACTCTATTTAGTTCTATGAAGTTTGAATTTGTTAAACAACTTCAGTACCGGGTATATCCTGGTCCTGCGGAAGAAAGCCTGGAAGAAGTACAAGAACGAGTCGTGAAAATTGGGTGAAAATGCCCTTTGATCTGGGATGATTTCCTGGAGCCCACAGATAAATGTAGCTTGAATTGAAATAAAAGTCTAGATACAACAAAGGACCCTCCAAGGACAAAACCCCTTGATCACATTTACAAGCATAGAAATGTAGTTTCTGCTGTCACATTTACAGATATGTCCATGTGCTCCATGTATGTGCTGCGTGATCTAATGGCAGGGCAGGTGTCATGCCGTTCAAACTAATTTATAATAACTTTCCCCATTACAAATAGTACCACATGAGCCCTGCCAATTCTGGCCACTGCTGTTCCAGCATTTTAAATGGATTTTCCCTCTACCTGGAAACTTATCGTTAAGGCCTTTCAAACTGCACTGCTTCCCCCTTGCTCTCTGTTTAGGCTCATCTTTCCACACACTGAAAAAAGTCATTCTCTGGAACTCTGACGGAAGGTGTAGTGAGAGACGCACCATCTAGAGATAGGTTGCTACTTACTAATTGTGCAAATTGTAATCACTTAAGAGCTCCTGAACTTAATTTCCACGTGTCTTGAATACGTGGACTGTCATTAGTTGTTTTACTACTAAGAGATTACTGAATATTTCTCTAATCTCTAAACTGGAATTATTTATACTATGGCATGTGTCAATCTGACTTATAAAAACAATCAAATGTGTGTATATGTGTGTACACAAATATATGTATGTGTGTGTATATATATGTATGTATGTATACACACACACACAGAGTCCTGGGAGTTTGCACTAATCATAATTTTGTGATATTTAAAGTTGCTAGCATACATAGCCTTTGATTGTTGGTGAGTTCTAAAAGAATCGTCACCTGAAGTCCAATGGGTCTGCTAAGAAAACCTGGGACTAGCAAACTACAGAAATGAGTAAATGGCACAAAAGCATGCAATCTGAAACCTGAAATAACACACGCATGCACTAAAGCTTGGTTATTGAGAAAATAGCAGTGGGGTTATTATGGCTTATGGAAAACAGAAGCAAAAGTTGATCCTGTCCTTAACTCAAACACACATATTCAAGGGGTTGTAGTTGCAAAACTAGAAACCTGGCTCTAGAGAAATTCCCAGGAATCCACAAGGATGACCCAGCCTAAGGCCCTAAGCAATAGAAAAGAGATCTTGTCTTGCCCTGTAGTCAGACTGATAATTTTCTTAAATATCACCATAAAACCTTTGTCCAAAAACAGATGGAAACAAAGGCACAGACCCACATTGGAGCACTGGATGAGCTCCCAAGGTCCAGTTGAAGAGTGGAAGGAATGAGAATGTGAGGAAAGAGATCAAGACCATGATGGGTTCATCCACTGAAACAGTTCACCTGAGCTAATGGGAGCTCACCAACTCCAGCTGGACTGGGAAGGAAAAAGCATAGGACCAAACTAGTCCCCTCTGAATGTGGTTGACAGTTGCATGGCTGGGGCAGACTGTGGGGCCACTGGCAGTGGCACCTGGATTTATCTCTACTGCACGTACTGGCTTTTGGGGATCCTATTCTCTTTGGATGTATACCTTGCTCAGCCTGGATACAGTGGGAAGGGCCTTGAACCTTCCACAAAGCAGTGTATCTTACCCTCTCTTAGGATTGGATGGAAATGGGGTGGGAGGGTGTGTGGAGGGAATGGGAGGAGAGGAGGGAGTGGGAATTTGGATTGGTATTTTTTAAAAAATTTAATAAACTAAAAACAATGAAAATAAGTTTTTAAAAAAAAGATTTAGCCTTTCTCACTTCGAGTAATTTTTAGAATGAATATTGTTAATTTTTACACAAAAAGTGAGAAGATTTGACTGGGGTTTTATTGAAACTATAATGAGTCTGATAAAACTGACACATTTCCGATACTGAGTTGTTTTATTTGGGTCTTATTCATTTTATGATGTCTTATTATTGTGTGAAGTGAAATAGTATCTTTCATTGGATTTACTTCCAAGTTTCTAAATTATTTGTTTGGTAAAGATATGTTCTTGTTTGGTTGTTTTTTTTTGTTTGTTTGTTTTGTTTTTTTTTTTGTTTTGTTTTGTTTTGTTTTGATAGAAGGTTCTGGGCTTATAGGTCAGAGTGGCCTTGAATTATCTCTCAATCTAACTAGCTCATCCTTCCAGGGCTCAGACCACCGTGTGTACTACCACACCAGCATGGTACAGACTTGAAAGTTTTCTTTTCCCTTTGTCCCTTAAAGGAAAACACTCTAATAATTCGAGTTTAATCAGTAGCCTTCTTCAATGTTTTTCTACAAACAACCTACCTTCAGGTTTGTAGGAGGTAGAAATTTTATGCATAATGGGTAATTTTATGCATATTGGAAAATTAAATACAGTTTTGTTTTTTATGTTTCTACTTCTAATTGTATTTTTGCTTAACTACTCCAGCTTAAATATCAAGCTAATTTGTGAGAAAATGATAAAGAATACTTTCCTGGTTTTCTGCTTGTTTATTTGTTTGTTTCGGCTTCAGAAGAAAGGCTTTCCTCATTGATTTGATGTTTACTGTAGGAATCTGAGATGGTTAATCTGGAATGCCAACTTGGTGGCAGTCAGAGCCACATGAGAAATATTTCTACACACTTTTGGTCTGTGAGGAAGTTTCTAAATCAGGTTAATTGAGTTCAGAAGAGCTATGGTATTATCTGCGCCCCCAACACACACACACACACAAGCCTTCATTCATGTCCTAGTCTGAACTGTCCTTCCTGTTCTTGCTCAGACACTACACATGGCCTTCTGGCCCTTCCACCATGACAGCATCATGCCCTATGCCTATGGGTCAGTGGTAGTTAAAGACAATGCTAGTCCTCTGCCTACAGTGACTGAGATGACTGATCCTCGTGTCCAGAAGAGAGCTAAAGAAACACATGACCCACAGGTCAATAACCACCTCCTGCCCCTGCTCTTCAGTAAAGGCTGCATCTGAACACCCAGTACACAGCAGAAATGCTGAAAGGAATGACTAAGCCTCACCTGCCCTGGTCTGTACACCACAGTACCACTGAGAACCAGCCAACCTGTCTTAATAAACAAATATCATATAGCTGGAGGTTACTGTCAGAATAAATAAATGATCCTGTTTGAGTGTGTATCCTTTGCTCTGTGGAAAGAATATCCTCAATTTATTGATCATAGATGCAGCATATTCAATATTGAAACTGAGCTGTGACTGACAATAGATAAGACTGAGAGAAAACTTATATCTCTGAGCACACCACTTCCGAGAAGGCAGACAGAACAGAACCGCTCAATACACCAAGATTCTGCCTTGAAGTTCCTGCAACACCAATGCCTACAGCTGGTGTTATCCTGGGTTCTTTGAAGGAAATTTGAAAGAAGAATTGCTTAGGTGTTTTAGAAGCAAACAGGAAATATCATCACGAAGAAACTATGGGGAGCAATATCTCAATAAGCTCCTAAAAATGCTAGCTGCAGAAGAATTGATAAATCAGATGACATTAAAACTGAGGGTTTTTACTCATCAAAAGAACCCTGTGGGAAATAACCAGACAAGCTCTAATTGTGAGAAAACTTTACAATGCATTTTTAATAAATAGCTGGTGTCCAGAATATATAAACACATAAAGAAATTCTTCGAAAACTTGTGAAAATAGGCAAAATAATAAGCATTTCACAGAATAGAAAACAATATTTGGCAATAAAATTATAAAATGGTGCTCGACTTCATTAGTAATTAGGAGAATGTAAATTAAGGCCAAAAATAAATAGCATTACGTTTCCATGGGGTTGACAAATTTTAAGAAATATAAGTGCATCAGCATAAATACATAGATAATGGAGATTCAGATAATGAGGCTATAAATTGACACAACTATTTTATAAGACAATTTGGCATTATCTATTAAACTTTAGCATTCACAGATCCTCTTCTACATATATACATCTACTGTCTCTCTCTCTCTCTCTCTCACACACACACACACACACACACATGCACACACACTAAGGACATAAAAAAACAAGCACAAAGCCTTTGAATGCCCTATAATAATGTTACATGCAAACAAGTCCAAAGAGCTTCCAGAAAAACCTTGCTTCCTTAATTTTCAAATCATAATGCCATAAGTTGACCAGATAGTAGCCAACATGGGAGAATTCTAAGATAGGAGATTTTAAACAGCTCTTTTAAGGCAACTCAGATTTTATAGAAAACAGAAATTTATCCATATTCTAACAGAAAATTTTAACAAAGACACAGAAGCAATTCATAAATACTTGATCTTAAGAACATCCTAAGTGCAATTTAAATTGATAGTATTGATGGCCAGGTGGGTCAAACAGAAGAGTTTGAAGAAAAACTGCTTGAAAGCATAGTTGGAGGAGGTAAAAAAAAAAAAAAAAAAAAAAAAACAAGTCAAGAATGCAAGCAAGGATAATGACAATAGAGTGATATATGGTTGGTTTGAAGTTCAAAGAGGACTTGAGAAGGCCAAAGGAGTACAAAGCTCATGTTTAATATAACTGTATATTTTTTCTAATTTAATTTTTTATTGATTCTTTGTGGATTTTATGAATCTTGAGCCCACTTATCTCGCTGTCCCTTCACGTCTGCCCTCTGCCCTTGAAACCTCCCTTCCCGTCCTCTCCCCTACCCTTCACCCTCTCCCGTGGTCCCCTTGTTCCCAATTTACTCAGGAGATCTTGTCATTTTCTACTTCCCATGTAGATTAGATCCATGTATGTCTCTCTTAGGGTCCTCATTATTGTCTAGGTTCTCTGGGATTGTGAATTGTAGGCTGGTTTTCTTTGCTTTATGTCTAAAAGCTACTTATGAGTGAGTACATATGTTTGTTTTACTGGGTCTGAGTTACCTCACTCAGTATGATGTTTCCTGGATACATCCATTTGCCTGCAAATCTCAAGATATCATTATTTTTTCTGCTGTGTAGTACTCCACTGTGTAAATGTACCACATTTTCCTTATCCTTTCTTTGGTTGAGAGGCATTTAGGTTGTTTCCAGGTTCTGGCTATGACAAACAATGCTGCTATGAACATAGGTGAGCACATGTCCTTGTGGTACAATTAAGTATCCTTTGGGTATATACCCCAAAGTGGTATTGTTAGGTCTTGAAGAAGGTTGTTTCCTAATTTTCTGAGAAATCGCCATATAGATATATCCAAATGTGCTGTACCAGCTTGCACTCCCACCAGCAATGCAGGAGGGTTTCCTTTACCCACATCTTCTCCAGCATAAGTTGTCATCAGTGGTTTTGATCTTGGCCATTTTTACCAGTGTAAGATAAAATCTCACAGCTTTTTTGATTTGCATTTCTCTGATGACTAAGGATGTTGAGCATTTCCTTAAGTGTCTTTTAGCCATTTTAGATTCCTCAGTTGAGAATTCTCTGTTTTAGGTATGTACCCCATTTATTACTGGATTATTTGTTCTTTTGATGACCAATGTTGTGAGTTCTTTGTTTATTTTGGAGATCAGCCCTCTGTCTGATGTGGGGTTAGTGAAGATCTTTTCCCATTCTGTAGGCTGCCATTTTGTCTTGTTGACCATGTCCTTTGCTTTACAGAAGCGTCTCATTCTCAGGAGATCCCATTTATTAATTGTTTCTCTTGGTGTCTGTGCTACTGGGGTTATATTTAGGAAGTGGTCTCCTGTGAATAAAATAGATGAAATTCTTCAATTAGGAGAAATGGAGTACTAAATAAAGAGGGGAAAAATAACAAAACTGTGTATTCCTTAGGAGAAACTCGCTTTCCTTGCACTGATACGTACATAATTGAAAATGTTTACCAATGGAATCCCTGAGAAATTGGGAGTAGCCATACTTGCAGCAGGTAAAATACACTTATATCAAAAGAGGTCAAAAAAGACAAAGAAGCTCATTATATGATAAGAAATCAATTCAACAACAAAAAATAATTTTAAATAAATACATGCAGTTTCAGAATGCCCAAATATGTAAAGCAGTTACTAGCAGGTTCAAAGACAATAATAGGGACTTTTATTCCTCACTTCTAGCAGTGATTAGATCTTTCAGATGTAAAGTCAACGAAAGATTTAGATTACACCTCAGACCAAGAGACTTAATAGACACACACACACAGTATACACACAAGTTTCCAGACACTCACTTTTCATATCAGCACATACCATATTCTCCAACAAAACTTCTATGACAGGTAACAAAACAAGGCACAACAAACATTTTAAACTTAAACTTTTCTAGCCATAATGAAATAAAACAATAAATTAATAACAAAACTCTGTAAGTTATATGAATATATAAAATATACAATGAACAATCCCTAGGCCAAGATTGACTAATGCAGAAAACATGAGTATGCCAATGACAAAGGACAAGACTTAATCAAGACTAAAAGGCTTCCTAAGCGGTAAGTCCAGGACTAGCTTCTACCACATATGTAAAGAAAGAGTAGCAACAGCACTTCTTGGGTTATCACAAATAATAGAAATAAAAAAGGATTCTTCCAAGTGCATTCTATGAAGCTAGGCAAGCTTGTTACTAGTTGACTCAGGCAGAACAAGAGAAGAAAACTATACCCCCCCCCAAAATTGATGAACTTGACTGTCAAAATCCATATCCAACACCATATTAAAACATTATTCAAGTTAGGACCTAGCAGGTGAAGGAGACTCACATACCTGCCTAGGGCCACCTGCCCTGCGTGGGTAGGTGAAACCATGGACCCAATGGTTGGGCACCATTATGGTAAGTAAATACATGGTGGGGTGTAGGACAAAGAGAGGCAGAATGGTTTATGTCCTGTGGAGAGAGGCAAATCTGAAGAGGCAAAGACAGTAAGGAATGGACTGAGGTGGGTGGCCTGCTTGCCACCGGTGGCCGTGTGATGTCTGGGCCTGGGCCACTACCAAGGGCCATAGCTGCTCCCATGACACTGCCACAGTCATGGTTTGTGCTTATGCCCATTGCCCCTGTTACCACCAAAGGCCTTGAGGATAGGGAGGCACAGAGTTGGCTCCACCCCTCACCAGCTGCAACACTCAGGAGAGTGAGTTCTCTAGTTCACCCGAGCAGCACAGTAGAGCTGGCCTTATTGATGGGGCACAGGTGAGCCTGCCCTGATAATGTGAGCGAGGGAGAGCTGGCCCCTCCCCTCTTCTGCCCATCAGGTAAATGCACAGAGCATTACTGACTGGAATGACAGGGGTTGGGGGCGGGTATTCATCATTCAGGACCTCTGAGAATTGACAGGTTCTTGACTTGTAAGGATTTGGGAAAGACATTGTGAGATACAGTATTTCTGGACAGGAGTCTACACAGGCGATTTCGTGCAAAGTTAAAGGACTGAGTCCTCCTGCAATGACACTTCCATTTGCAGTGACATTTATTTGGCATCCCCTTCCTCTAACCTGGTGGTTCTCACCTCCCAGCTGCAGCACTTGGGAGAACAGACCATGCATCTTACCTGGGCCGCACAATAGAGCTGGTCCTGATGGTCTGGGTGGGGGTGAGCCAGCCCCAAGGCTGTAAGAGCAGGAGAACCGTTTCTGCACCTTGCTGGCTATGGTAGTGGGTGAGCTAGCCAGGAAGTGCTGGAGAGCTCACCCTAAAGGCTAGGTTGGGGGAAAGGTGGAGGACTGACCAACCCAGGTACTGCCTAGGGCCAGAACCAGGGTTATGAGTTGACCCACCCCAACATCCACCCCATCTATGATCTGTTGGAGAGCATGAAGGGTTCAGTCCTGCAGATCCAAAGCTGCAGGATCTCCACAACACAAGTCAACAACAGGATATCTGAGAAGAGTCACAGTGAGGGCCCTATATTGATAGTGCAGCAGAAACCAGAGCCCTCAAACCATACCAAGACTCATTGTAATGAGCCTTGCAAGTAAAGATGTATGGACTAAAGAGTATACTGTGTGTCTCACTGTGTCACATTACAGCTTCCATGGCAAGATTTTTATTTTATTTTATTTTGTTTTGCAGGAGGTGGGGAGGGGGTTGTTGCAAGGGTAGAAGGCGGATACAAAGGGATGTGGAGATGAATGGGATTGGAACATATGATGGGAAATCTACAAAGAATCAATA
Organism: Chionomys nivalis; assembly: GCF_950005125.1. Classification (NCBI taxonomy): domain Eukaryota; kingdom Metazoa; phylum Chordata; class Mammalia; order Rodentia; family Cricetidae; genus Chionomys; species Chionomys nivalis. The sequence continues at coordinate 32,220,318 of NC_080101.1, forward strand.
AAAAAGTTAAAAGAAAATGATTCAACATGATCTAACAGGAGTCTTCTAGATATGCACAAATTTTCACTGTATCATATGATCATATATATATATATATGTGTATATATACATGTATATGTGTATATATATATTACTTGTGTATAATTCAGCATCCTTTCACGATAAAATGTTAAATATATCAGGTATAGGAAACGTATACCTCAAGAAAATACAAGTCATTTACATTAAGCTAATATATAAGATAAGATAACCTGAAAGCTTTCACAATAAAATCTGGCATAAAACAAGGATGTCTGCTTTGGCTATTGCTCAATTCAGTTCTAGAACATAGTATGTCAAAACAAGCAAACAAATAATTTCAAGTTGGATGGCCTATGTCAAATTAACATCTTTGCAGATGACATGATCTTATATATACAAAACTCCACTAAGAGTTATTATTTAACAGACGTAAAACTAAACAAACTCAGCAAAGAATCTAAACCCTATAAATGAATTCAGAAAAGTCGCATTATACAAAAAACAGCAAGATAACTAGTAACACTAGTTATTCCAAGGTAATAGCAAATTATCTGAAATATAAGTCAAAAATGTAACCCCACTCTGAAGTCCCACAAAATAATAATACTAAGAAATAAATTTAATCAAATAGATGAAAAATATCTGCAATGAAAATGATTAAATGTCTTTATTACTTAGAAAAATATTGTGAAAATGTACACACTACACAGCATAATTTACAAATTCAATGTAATCCCTACCAAAATACCAATGAAGTTTTTCATAAAGCCAGAACAAAATCAAATTGGCCAGGTAACCACAAAGCAATCCTCACACAAATAAAGACACCTGAACAAAACGACTAAGTCAAGAAAAAGCTTTTTACTGCCTAACTTTGAAATACAGTACAAAGCCTTAGTAATCAAGACAACATGTTTTTAGAATAAAAGTAGGTTTATAAACCAACAGAAAGGAATAGAAATCCAAATAAGTAAACTCTTGCTTCTACTGTCTTCTTTTTTTATAAAGGCACAAAAAAAAACATTAGAGAGAGGATAGCAGTTTCAATCAAAAACTAGAAAAATTGAATATCCATATACAGAAGAATGCATCTCTTACCACCTACAAATCCAATCCCAAATGGACCACAACTTAAATGTTAGGCCTCAAACTACAGAATAATAGCTAAAATGGATCTATCTCAAATGGCAACATACAAGTATCCCACAGATTCATGGAAAAAGTTCAACATTAGTAACAAAAGAAATATAAATCAAAACCACAGCAAGTTACAGCCTCATCCCAATAATAACAGCTATCAGCAAGAAGATGAACAAGGATAGGCACTGGCAAGAACGTATTAGCCAGGGAACCCTTCAGACATTGGTAAAAACAGCAGTATGGCCATTACATCAAGACAATGAAAAACAGAACTCCTCCTAGAGTACATACACATCCGAAGGAACTGTTCCGCTACAGACATCTGAATCCTGAGTTCATTGCAGCATTAGTAAGACAGCCCAAAAATAGAAAAAAAAACTAACCTAATTTCTTATCTATTAATGAGTAAGAAAATAATATATATGCAAATAGAATGTTACACACACACACATCCCATTGCCAGAGCCATCTTGAATGATGACAAAAAATCAAAAGGTTTTACAATACTGGACAAAAGAAGACAAGTATCAAATGATCCCAAACATAACTGAAATCTATAAGAACCAATCTGTTCTCATGCTCGCTCACTCCCAGTCCAGTTGGAGTTGGTGAGCTACCATTAGCTCAGGGAAATTGTCTCAGTGGGTAATTGTCATGGTTTTGACTTCCTTGCTCATACTCTCCCTTCTTCAAGTGAACCTTGGGAGCTCAGTCTAGTGCTCCAATGTGGGTCTCTACCTCTGTTTCCATTTGTTGGTGAAAGAAGGTTCTATTGTGATATTTAAGATAATCATCAGTCTGACTACAGGGCAAAGATAGTTCAGGCACCTTCTCTTCTATTGCTTAGGGTCTTAGCTGGGGTCATCCTTGTGGATTCCTGAGAATTTTTCTAGAGCCAGGTTTCATGCTAAGCCCAAAATGGCTCCCTCAATCAAGATATCTCTTTCCTTGCTCTCATATCTGTCCTTTGTCCATCACAACTATCCCATTTCCTCAAGTTCTCCCAACCCCCTTCCATCTCCCCTCCTTTTTCCCTTCTCCCCTTTCTCCTACCTCCCACCCCCATGCTCCCAATTTTGGCAGGTGATCTTGTCTGCTTCCAGTTTCCAGGTGGGTCTACATATGTTTTTCTTTGGGTTCACCTTATTACTTAGCTCCTCTAGGATCATGAACTATAGGCGCAATGTCCTTTGTTTATGGCTAGTATCCACTAATGAGTGAGTACATACCATATTCATATTTTGGGGTCTGGGTTATCTCACTCAGGATAGTGTTTTCTAATTCCTTCCGTTTGCATGCAAAATTCAAGATATTATTTTTTTTTTTACCACTGAGTAGTACTCTAATGGGTAGATTGCCACACTTTCTTTATCCATTCTTCCGTTGAGGGGCATCTAGGTTTTTTCCAGGTTCTGGATATTACAAATAATGAACATAGTTAAATAAATTCTTTTGTAGTATGATTGGGTATATTCCCAAGAGTGGTATTGCTGGATTCTGAAGTAGGTTGACTTCCAATTTTCTGAGAAACCACTACACTGATTTCCAAAGTGGTTGCACAAGTTTGCATTCCCACCAGCAATGGCTGAGTGTTCCCCTTACTCCACATCTTCTTCAGCATAAGCTATGACTAGTGTTTTTGTTTAGCCATTCTCACAGGTGTAAGATGATATCTCAAAGTTGTTTTGATTTGTATTTCCCTGATAGCTAAAGAAGTTGAACATGTCCTTAAGTATCTTTTGACCAGTTGAAATTCTTCTGTTGGGAAATCTCTGTTTAGTTCAGGAACAAGCATGAGATCAAACTAGTCCCTTTCAATGTGGTTGACAGTTGGGGCAGACTGAGGGACGTGACAGTGGCACTGGGATTTGTCTCTACTGCATGTACTGGCTTTGTAGGATCCTATTCTTTTTGGATATATACCTTGCTCAACCTGGATGTAGTAGGGAGGGCCTTGGACTTTCCACAGGATAGGGTGCCTTGCCCTCTCTTAAGATTGGAGGGGGTGGGGGAGAGGATGTGTGGAGAGAGTGGGAGGGGAGAAAGTGAGAATTTGGATTGGTATTTTTTAAAGTAATAAAATAAAATAATAATAATAAAGAACCAATCTGATAGAAATTGAGAGTAGAATGCTAGTTATCAAACACTAGGAAGAGTGGGGATTGGAGGAAAGTATTCTTCAATAAATGCTAAGCTATGGTACAGTCTAGAATCTATAATACACAATTGTTCTGTAAATTTCAATAAAAATCAAAAAAGAAATATAAAAAAATTTTCAAGAATGAGAAAAGACACAGTATTTTCACTCTAAGTGGATAAAATACTAAGGAAATATGTTTCACCTGATTCAAACATGCAATGCATATATGCACCAGAGCCTACCCCACTCCTGTATTAATAAGAGGCAGCTATAAGATATCAATAAAGAAATACCTCTACCCTACCAAACTTTTCCCCACTTGCTATATTTCTACATTAAATGATGTTTTTTTAATTTCTTAGGCCCTAGGTCTAGAGTATTACATTTTTCAGGGATGATCCCAATACCTGTGACACAGTACTGAAAAATATAAAGCAGTATGTGTAGGGACTTATGAAAGCAGAAACTGGAACAAACTCACAGAAAACCTCTAAGTTATAAAAAACAACCCTGTAGCACAATATGTAGGAACACAATTTTAGAAAACTGTGTTCATAAATACTTTATATTTATATTTCAGGAAAAAAATAACCTAAAGAAGGGAGTGATGGCACCTGCCAGTAATGTCAGCACCCAGGAGAGAGAGGCAGAAACATCGTGAGTTGAAGGCCAGCCTGGTCTGGGTTACATAGCAAGACCCTGTCTCAAAACTCACATCTTACATGTGCACAAAAGGACGAACAAGTACTCTGGCTCTGTCTTACTTCCTTCTTTGGAACAAAGAAGACAGACTACAACCTAAACTCACGATTTTGATGTGAGGAGCTTTATCATTCTTCTCTGCTTAGAAGAATGCCTTTCCTTTTCAAATAGCATCGATCCAAGAAGATGGCATAAAGATTTGAACATTCTGTGTTATCTAAAAGAATGTAGAGTCCACCAACATCTTATTTTAAAACATAGCAAAAAAAAAAAAAACATTACATTAAAAACTGATTTGGCTACTATCTCTTGTCATATTAGCCATCTTACCACTTACCTACAGCAATAGCCATCATCAGTTTCTATAATCATTACATCTCTTCAGTAAACCATCTTGTTATGGTAAAATATATACAGCACAAAATTTACCATGTTGGCCATTTTCAGGGATACAGTTCAGTGCCCCTGAGTACATTTTTGTGGTATGAATGTGAAATGTTCCCCAACGGGCTCATGTGCTGTTCAGTCCCAGTTGGTAGCACTGTCTACAAGAGCTGTGCAACCTTCCCAGACAGGGTTCCCTGGAAGAAGCAAGTCACCAGGGGTTACCTTGATAACTATTCCCACGCTTCCTACTCAGGCCTATTTCCCTCCCAACCCATTTCCTGAGACGTGAGGAGGTTAGCAGTCCCAGCCACATAACCCCACTGCCATAAGCTGCTCACACTATCATGCCTTCCACACTTTATTCTCTCAAGCCCTGAGCCAGCGCCAAACCTGCCTCTCTCAAGCTGCTCCTTTTGGTTATTATATCACCACCACCAGAAACAGAACCGATACAACATTCTAGTGCAATGACCATCATCTCCGCACTCACAACTCTTCGTCTTGCAAAATTACAACTCTACTTATTCAAAGGCAATGCTCCATTCTCCCCTTTCCTAAGCAATCTATTTATCTGATTGCATGAATGAATTTGGCAATGACAAAAGTGGAATTCCTCACGAAGATGGAAACATACAAAAGTGTCCTGTCCATTCATACATGAGTTATTTCACTTAGCATTATCGTCAAGGGCCATCTTTGTGATAATATGCTAGAATTTTCCTTTTAAGAGAATATTAATTATAAATTGTGTGTGTGTGTGTGTGTGTGTGTGTGTGTGTGTATATATATATATATATATATATATATATATATATAGAGAGAGAGAGAGAGAGAGAGAGAGACTGTGTGTGTGTGGCTGTGTGTGTGTGTTCATATATGCTTCCATTTTACCTATAAGAACCTCTTCAGGACCTGCTTTCAGTCATGTTGATATTGTTGATATTGTTGAGGGTGTAGTATTGTCATTTTTAAGAAATCACTGTATTGTCTTCAAAACAGTTGAAACATTTTTTTTTGTTTGTTTGTTTGTTTTTGTTTTTTTCGAGACAGGGTTTCTCTGTGGCTTTGGAGCCTGTCCTGGAACTAGCTCTGTAGACCAGGCTGGTCTCAAACTCACAGAGATCTGCCTGCCTCTGCCTCCCGAGTGCTGGGATTAAAGGCGTGCGCCACCATCGCCCGGCTACACTAGCGCATGAAGGTGTGGCACAAATTCTAACTGGTCTTAATAATAAAAACCCAGAGTCAGATATAGGGATTAATGCTGAAGATCAGAAAAGCAGAGCAGGCAGCCACTAGAGAGTTCTTATCTCTACCAATGTTCAAACCAAAGGGGGTTGATATTTTCCCTATGACTCTTCAAACTGAATGTTGTTTCTTCAAAGATTCAGACTCAAACTGAGCTCTTGTCTCCTCCTGCCTTATATTCCTCTCTCTGCCCAGCCATATCACTCCTGTCTCCATCTCCCTGGTGCTGGGATTAAAGACATGTGATCCCAAGTGCTGGGATCACCTTTGTGTGAGCTGTTTCTTTTTTAGACAGATTCAATCTTGTGTAGCCCTGGCTGGCCTTGAACTCACAGAGATCAGTCTGTCTCCTGAATCCTGGGATTAAAAGTGTTTACCATTACTGCCTGGCCTCTATGGCTAACTAGTAGCTTTAGCTTTGTACTCTGATCTGCAGACAAGCTCTATTTGTTAGATCACCAACAAAATACCAGTACATGAAAATCTCAATTTTGGGACATGCTTGCCAATGCCAATGCGTGTTATTTTCTGGTCTTGTCTGTTTGTTTTTCGATTGCCACCCTAGTGAATGTGAGAGAGCATCACACTGTGGTATGTCTCTTTAAGGATAATTCAGCTGAGCATCTTTTCCTGAATGTATCCATCATTTGTTTTTTTGTTTGTTTTTGTTTTTATTTTTGTTTTTGGAGAACTGTATGTTTAAATATTTTGCCCACTTTAAAATTAGGTTTTATTACTGAGTTACATGATCTCTTGTATGTCTTCTGGATTGCACCCCTTTACCAAATATACAATATCTAATTAGTTTGTCTCGTGTACATTATCTTTTAATTCCATCAAACTTTTCACAAATCAATGTTCTCAATTTTCACAATGTTCAACTTGTCTATTTTTTCTTTCATTACCTGAGCCTTAGGATGGCCTAGCCAGCATCAGGGACATGTTGAAACTCATTACTGGGCATAAGGATTTCATGAATTAATTCTTGTTAATAGTGCCTGGGTCACAACATGTGCACATTTTCAATATACTAATATACCTAATATTGAACTAGTTCCCAAATAAGTAACTTGAAAAAAATCAAGTTAGAAGAAATTTAAGGAAGTATATCAGGGAGGGATTAATTAAAACCCCATAAATACCCAAAGGAAAAACTCCTGCCTTTGACTACATTAAAATTAAAACTTTTCAAAAAAAATTAAGACTTCTCTCCCAAGAAAAGCAGTACAAAAATTAAAAAGCGGCCAACAAAACAGGAGACCGTAATTACCAGATGTTTAAATAAAATAGATGTATTATCAATGTTTTTTAAAGTCCTTAAAATAAATTTAAAGGCCACAGTTTTTCTTTTTACTTAAAAATTCTCCATAAGATCCATTTTATTTCATTTTCCCTCACCAAACTCCTTCCAGATTCTACCTTCCTGCCTACCCACCCAACTTCATGTTCTCTCTCTATCAAGAAATCCAATGCGACAGAACATAACAAAACAAAATAAAATGAGTAAACCATGAAGTCTATTTTGTTTTGGCCAACTACTCCTGAGTGTGGTTTACCTAGGAGTGTGGTTGATACCCAATAACATTCTACTGGAGAAAACTGATACGCCCTTTCCCAGCAGGTGTCTATGGCCGATAGCTTCTTGGTCACTCATAGGACTTTGTGTCTAATTATTTTCTTAGTGTTGGTATTTTGTCTGATTTAATCCTGTACAGGTCTTGTGCATCTGTCATAGTACCTGTGGGCTCTTATGCATGTCATCCTGCTGTGTCTGGAAGACTCTGCTTCCTTTAAGTCATTGTTCCACCCCCACCTCTGCCTATCACTGAGTCTTGAGGGGAGGTATTTGATAAAAACATCACACCTAGTGCTGTGTGCTCCACAGTCTCTCATTCTCTGCACATTGTCCAATTGTGAACATCTGTGTTCATTTCTATCTACTGCAAGAAAAAGCTTCTCTAAAAAGCATAAAACAATACACTTATCTATGGTATAGCAGTGTATCATTAGGAATTATTTTATTGCTGTATTTGTTTAGTTTTTCTCACTTTTGTTAGGACTTGGATAATTCTGTACATTACATATGAATGAATATACTCACCACCATACCCCACTTCTCTCAGCTCCATCCCCTCTTTGATGCTCACATAACTCTGTGTTCTGTTTTGTTTTTTAACATCAAGCATAGTTGTTGTTGTTGTTTTTAACACATCAGTAATAGAGTCTCTGAACTACCTAGTCTCAAGTTCTTGAAAAGGTCACATTTCTTTAAAGGCCAGGATATAAAAGTCAAATATACCTTGACCAAGTACAATTCTCTGTGTTAATCACCATCCACTATAACAAGAAGCTTCTCTGATAAGGGTTGAGAGGAATGATAAATCCTGAGGAGTAAGTTTAACACTCTGCCTGTTTAGCAACAAAATAATAGCAGTATCTCCAATAGGATCTATGTCTAGTCACAGTTCCTTAACACTGATAATGGTACAGAAATGGGTTTCAACTTATGGAATGGGCTTGAAACATAATCAGAAAGTGGTTGGCTACTCCCATGCCATTTGTATTATAACAGTGGACATGTCTTACCAGCAGAGAATACAAAACGGGAAAATACACAGCTCCAAAGGGGACATCTTTATCACACTTTCTACTTCTAAAGGCTCAGCAATGGTTGAAGAAGAGGGGGTGGAAGGTTCCAGCACCAGAGGTAGTGTCTGACTGCAAGGAAACTGCTTTCTGAATACACGTGGGCAGTTCCACTATTAGCTCACAGCAGTTTGGGCAGCACAGACAAGACGTGCAAGCTCAAGCCCAACCTGAGGAAGGCGTGAGCACGAATTTCACTTCAGCTATGGGGGTATTAACAAATGATAACTCCTGGGATAGGGGAAGTCAGTTTTGTCTGAGTGTATGGGCCTTGCTAGGTGGGCTATGCTCCAGGGAAAGGCCGCACATTCCGGCGTGTGTGGACAGAACAAATTATACCTGATGTGTTTTATTTTTCCTTTTTTTACATTTACATTTTTAAAAAAAAAAATCTTTTTTCATTTTACATACAAATCCATTTCCCACTCCCTGACCTCCTTCTGCTCCCCCCAGCTTCTCCCCGCCCCTCGCACCCACCATCCACTCCTCAGAGAAGGAAAGGCTTCCCATGGGAAATCAACAAAGTCTAGCACATTGTTTGAGGCAGGACCAAGGCCCTCCCCTCTATTTATAGGCTGAGCAAGGTATCCCTCCAGAGAAAATGTGTTCTAAAAAGCCAGAATAAGCTAGAGGTAAATCTTGGTCTCAGTGTCATAGTCTGCCCCATCCGTTCAGCTGTCACCCACATTCAGAGGGCCTAGTTTGGTCCTATGCTGGTTCCTTCCCTGTCAGGCTAGAGTTGGTGGGCTTCCATTAGCTCAGGTAAGGTGTTTCAGTGGGTATCCCCATCATGGTCTTGACCTCTTAGGTTGTATTCTCACTCCAACCTCTCTTCGACTAGATTTTGAGAGCTCAGCCCAATGCTCCACTATGGTTCTCTGCATCTTCTTCCATCAGTTGCTGGATGTAGGTTCTATGGTGACATTTATGAAAGTCTTCAGTGTGAATATAGGGCAAGGTCAGTTCAGGCACCCTCTCCACTATTTCTTAGGGTCTTAGCTGGGGTCATTCTTGTGGATTTTGGGGACTTTCTCTCGTGGCAAGTTTCTTGGTAGCCCCATAATGGCTCCCTTAATCATGATATCTCTTTCCTTGTTCTCCATCTCTGTCCTTCCCCCATCTCAACCATCCTCTTTCCTCTGGTTCTCGTCCCCTGTCTCCTTATCCCCTGCTCCCCTTCTGACTTTCCTTCTCTGCCCACCCCCACTCTCCCAATTTTCTCAGGAGGTCTTGTCTATTTCCTCTTCCCTGGGGAATCTATGTATATTTCTCTTAGGGTTCTCCTTGCCACTTAACTTCTCTGGGGTCATGCACTATAGGTTCCTTATCCTTTGTTTTACAGCTAGTATTCACCTATGACTGGGTATGTACTATGGCCATCTTTCTGGGTCTAGGTTACCTTACTCAGAATGGTTTCTGCTAGTTCCATACCTTTGCGTGCAAATTTCAAAATGTCATTGTTTTTTACTACTGAGTAGTACTCCATTGTGTAAATGTAACACATTTACTTTACTCATTCCTCAGTTGAGGGGCATTAGGTTGTTTCCAGGTACTGGCTACTACAAATATTGCTGCTATGAACACAGTTGAACAAATGTCCTTGTAGTATGATTGAGCACACTTTGGGTATATGTCCAAGAGTGTTATTTCTGTGTTATGATAAAAAATAAAATAGTTATAAATATTGTAACTATAATTGTTGCTTGATACCTGTTTTGTTATATGTAATTTTTCTATGTTAAAGTTAAAGCCTTCCTTTCCAGAAAAGGGAAATGGTATGGGAGGTCCTTCTGTCTATGTGTTGCTTTTATTGGTTAATGAATAAAGAAACTGGCTTAATCTAATAGGGTAGAACAGAACTAGGTGGGGAAAATTATATGGACTTCTGGAAGAAAGGAGGCAGGATCAGAGAGAAGCAATGTAGCCCGCTAGAGCTGGAGGGAAGATTACCTGGTAAGCCACAGCCTTGTGGCGATATGCAGATTAATGGAGATGGGATAAATTAATATGTAAGAGTTACCCAATAAGAAGTTAGAGCTAATGGGCCAAACAGTGATTTAAATAATATAGTTTCTGTGTGATTATTTTGGTTCTGGGTGGCCAGGACAAACAAGCATCCTCCTCCTACATCTTCTGATTGATTTTAGTTTGAAGTCTACTTTGTTTGAACTTAAGATAGCTACTCCAGCTTGTTTCTTGGGTCCATTTGATTGGAAAATCTTTTCCCATCCCTTTACTCTAAGGTAATGTCTATTTTTGAGGTTTCTTGTATACAGCAGAAGGATGGATCCTGCTTTCATATTTATTCTGTTAGCCTGGGTCTTTTTATAGGTTTATAAGTCCATTAATATTAAGAGATATTAATGACCAATAATTGTTAATTCCTGTAGTGTTTGTATGTTTTCCTTCTTTGGTGTTTGCTTGTGTGAGGTTATCTGTTGCCTGTTTTGTTTTTGTTGTTGTTGTTGTTGTTTTGAGGGTGGTGTAGTTAGCTTCCTTGGGTTAGAGTTTTCCTTCTAGTTTTCTTTCTGTAAGGCTGGATTTGTAAAATGTATTGTTTAAATCTGGTTTTGTCATGGAATATCTTGTTTTCTCCATCGATGGTGATTGAAAGCTTTACTGGGTATAGTAGTCTGGGCTTGCATCCATGGTCTCTTACTGTCTGTAGCACATCTGTCCAGGACCTTTGGGCTTTCATGGTTTCACTGAGAAGTTGAGAGTAATTCTGATAGGTCTGCCGTGATAAATTACTTGACCTTTTTCCCTTGCAGCTCTTAATATTCTTTCTTTATTCTGTATGTTTTGTGTTTTGATTATTATATAGTGAGTAAACATTTTTTGGCCCAATCTATTTGGTGTTCTGTAAGCTTTTTGTACCTTCATAGGCATATTCTTCTTCAGATTATGCAAGTTTTCTTCTATGATTTTGTTGAATATATTTTCTGTGCCTTTTAGTTGGAGTTCTTCTCCTTCTTCTATTCCTATTATTTTTAGGTTTGGTCTTTTCATGTTGTCCCAGATTTCTAGGATGTTTTGTGTTAAGAATTTGTTGGCTTTAATGTTTTCTTTGACCAAAGAATCTATTTCCTCTATAGTATCATCAACATTTGAGAGTCTCTCCTCTGTCTCTTGTATTCTGTTGGTTATGCTTGCCTCAGTAGTTCCTGTTCATTTACCCAGATTTTCCCTTTCCCAAATTCCCTCAGTTTGTATTTTCTTTATTTTCTCTATTTCAGTTTTCAAGTCTTGAACTGTTTCCTTCACTTGTTTGATAGGTTTTTTTTTCTAGGTTTTCTTGGGTTTCCTTAAGAGATTTATTGATTTCTTCTAATTTTTTGTCTTTTCCTCCATTTCTTTAAGGGAATTTTTCATTTCCTCATTAAGAGTCTCTATCATCTTCTTGAAATTATATTTAAGATTATTTTCCTCTGCTTCTTCTGGGTTAGAATAATCAGGTCTTCCTGTTGTATGACCATGTTGCTTTTTAGGTTGTTGAAAGAATATTTGCATTGGCACCTACCCATCTCTTCCTCTGATTGGTCCTGGCAGTGTCCTTGCCTCCTGGTACAATCCTTGCAGTTGCTGCCTGTCTTAGGGAGCTGCTCTTAGTCTATTCTGTGCAGTCACTGTCTGTGCCTCAGGGAGCCGCTGGGGTCTCTCTTGGCCCATTCTCTTGGTCTATTGTGTACAGTTGTAGCCTCTTGGTCCTCTGTATGTAGCTGCAGCCTGTAGTTCAGAATTCCTCTGAGGTGGAAGGGGATGGATGGGTTTGGAGGTGGAGTATATCTTGTAGTTTATAGGGTTCGACTGACTGGGGAGGGGTGTTGGAACAGCCTATCTGCAGGAAACTTGCCTAGTGGCTGACTAGAGAAGTTGATGCAGGTGAGGGATGGGCCTGGGGTTTTGCCCCGAACCGAGGGCCTAGAGAATGGGGTGACCAGCTGACTGGCAGATCACTCACCTCTTGGTCCTTTGTGTGTAGCCTGTCACTTGATGTGTTTTAAAAGAAAGAGAGAGAAAACACAAAGTTGTGTGGGTAAAGGGGGACGGAGCTAGAAGAGTTAGTGGGGAGATGAATATGAATATATTCATTCATATACATTATACAGAATTCTCAAAGACCTAACAAACTGGGGAAAAATAAAAGTCAAATCAAAGATGAAATCTAAATGGAAACTAGCAAACAGGAAATTTTTCAGTCCCAGTAGGAACTAGGTGTATTGAAATTACTGAGCATCAATTATTTTTGTCCATCAGATTTATAATAACCAAGAAATTCTGAGAATTTAAACTACTAGGAAGTATATAGTAGCAGAAATTTTTAGGCACAGCTATAGAAACATAAATTGATGGATGCTCACTGAAAAGCAATTCTTTATATTATAAACTTGAAAATGTGCATGGATTATGACCCAGACCCAGAAACTCTCTGTACTGGAATAAGCACCAATAAAATCCTCATACATAATACAAGGAATTAAAGTTTCAGTGCATAAGTAAAGCAATGTTTTCAAGAGGAAAAATAATAAAACAAACTAAATGCTAAAGTGGAATAAAAATTATTTGTACTGCATTCATGAAAGAAATCTAAGCAGAATTGTAAGGAAAAATATCTACCAATGCAAATGGGTTAAAGAATATATAAATAAATTATAGAAATACATGTTTTTATACTAATTTTCAATATAATATACAAAACATATACTGCATATTTAAAGTTGACCTAAAAATTCTACAAAATTGTCTAAATGTCCTGATAATCTATTTTACATATAAAACTCATGACTGCGGTTGCTTCCAAAGGATATCATTGGCAACATTAGTCAAAATAATTTTATAATATTTAATAGTAAAATAAAGGCACTAGAGAGATGGCTCTGTCAATAAAGTGTAAGCGCAAAGACAGGTGGATCTCCACATTAGCCGACAATCCAACCAGTTGGTTCAGCAAGTGACTCATCAAAATGATACGAAAAGCATTCAAGGAAGACACTACTGTGACCTCTGGCATCCCCACACAAACGCACATTTGCACACACACCAAAGTGCATTTGTATGCACTCATATACCACAGCATGCACACACACGTGCCTGCACACACACACACATTAGATGATTGAGCAAAAAAGGGAGCAGTTAGCACCTGGACTTGCTTAATGAGATCTTGGGTGTTGGGTTGCTCCAAATACATTTCTATAGTTTAACATACTTTAGAATGAAAAGAGAAAGGAATAAATAACTTCCACTAAGTTAACAAAACATATTATAAAACACCAAATTAAAATTTCTCATTTTAAAAATTAGTCAAAATGAATAGAAAGGTAAGAAACGTCTTTGGGGGGGGGGAATTGTTTATTAATATACAAGTAGCATTCTGAGTAAATGAGGGGAAAAACAGATGAATAAACATTCCCTGGTTACTTGAGTTCTTTTTAGAACCAGACCTCTCCCTGATGTATGTACCTTCAAGGGTGTCTGGGCAAAATCAGTTCTCTCCAAGAATATTCCCAGCTGAGAGAACAGCCAACGACTGCCCTGCCTTGACCAGAACAGTGTAAATATGACAGAGTTCTCCAAGAGCAAAGGCGAGATTTGGTCCCCAAAGCAATGCTGTTGCCTAAGTGGTTTTCTCAGCAGCTGAGCAGAGTGAAGCCAGGGCAGATACTCTAGCAGGAAGGATCATCCTCGCACGGGCCACGCCCACTGGCAAAGGCTCTCTGGGAGAACGTGAGTCACATAAGGCTTTGGTCCACGCAGAGTACAGAAAGGATAAACAATTTGGGATTATAAAGGCCAGGCTCTAGTGTTTGCCACAACTGTTAATTTTTCTCACATTTAAAATAAACTTAACTGCCTTAAACACTGTGACCTGCATACTTTCAAGGCATAGATTTTAGTGTAAATTTATTAAACTTTCTGCTTAGAAAATTTTCTCAGGTAAAACTCTGAGCCAATGAAAGAATAACAGCTAAAATGAAAAAAGAGGTGTCCTCGCCGTCAGAACATCAACACCTCCCACACGGCTTGTTCCTCTCGCTGGAGTCTAAGGCAAAGATTCAAGAATGAGTGTTCCAGTTCTCTTAAGAACAGGTCCGATTTAAGTTTAAGTTAAGATCCAACCCTTCTTCTCAGTAGCTTAAGATGAGTGTCCTTCACTCTCTTTTCCTAATGAGGACGACAGCAGAACTTGCCATGCTCGTGCCTTTAACTCACTACTCCATCCAACTGCCAGGCCAGGTAAATCACCTTTTCTATGCTCTCCTTGAATCCATGGCAACTACAGTCACCACCATTTTCACCCCACCTCCTGTTTGTTTAGCGCACCTGCTGGCTAAACCATCAACCCTGAAAGAGTCTCTAACTCTTTCAGTGTAGTGTTTGCTCATTCCGTATTTACTGGAGGCCAGCTAACTACCACAGTCTGCCCTTCCACTAGTTTCACAGCCTTGCAAATTGCCTGAGCCATTTAAAGGACAGAGGAAGCTGGGGATGATCCCTGACTCAAGGACTTTCAGAGGGCTGCGCTGACTTTCTCTGGTTCCCATTTGCTGGGTGCTTGCTAAGGGATGGGAAGGTGAACTCTGGACCAGTTCTTCCAAATTCTTAACTGTCCCCACGTATTTGAGGTCCAGGAAGTTGAATGTGTGCTAATGACCCCACATGAGTATTTTTCTCCTGGGAAGCTATTTGTCCTCTACAGTACAGTGGCTTTCTCCTTGGTCATTTTTCAATGTCTGCCATGGTCATAATAGCAATCCGTCAGCCCCCGAAACTTTTTTCCACGCATGCAGAATAAAAGGCTGAGGAAATTCTTTAAGCCAACTGTAGAAGTTTAACGCAGAACAGTCAGAGCCCAGCTGACCCTGTAGCCTAAACATACCATGGTCTTGACAAAGGAATAAAATATTCCTTGTTCGTGTCAATGTTCACAGTGCTGCTCTTCCAATGAGCTGCAAATGCTTTGAAAGTTACTTTGTTTGTCAGTATTCTATACGCCAATAGGAAAAAAATCATTCCATGTATAAAACTGTAAAGCATGGAATGTATTTAAAATTATGCTTATGATAGGCGTTTATTAAAGCATGTTAATGCTTACAGTGAAATTATTCATTGCTAATTCAAAACCTAATTATACAGGTGACAGCTTCCACCTTTACTTGTCATTTAACCACATCAAAGCTTCTCACTTTCTTTATTTAGTGACTGGAAAGATAGGACACAAAAGAAATACATCAGTAACAGCAGTTTTAATTATTGTTTGTATACTGCAGTTTACACATCATCTTACTTATAGGCTGTTGAGTATTATGATATTTTGAACAAAACTGTAAAGGCTTTCAAGCCATAGAATTCATAAAACTAAGGTAAAGACACTTGAAGGATTTCTGGAAGTGTAAAGTCAGAAAGGGCAAGCACAAGGCTTCAACAAATGTTTCTAATTCCTAGTCGATTGGTGTCCTTTTCTCTTTGAGGAAACCCATTAGGTGCAGCAAGCTCTCGCTCATGGATATCTTGGTATTAAGCGTTGAGTTTTATCCTGCCTGAAACTTTCAAAGTGTTACCCTCTTGGGACTGGGAATGTGATGGTCTTCAGAATAAGAGCTGCTGCATAGTAGGTGATAAAGTTAAGTAGGGCTTTTGTGGATGATCCTTAAACAACATCTGTAACAAGTGCAGTCATCTAGCAACAGAGAGACATCCAGGATGCTGGGATGATGACACCAGAGGAACCCATCTTCAAACCAAAAGATGTGAGGTTTAGCAAAGATAAGTTTTTTCATCATGGTTTTCCTGATGGAAATTAGAGCACTCGCAACCTACACCTTCAACAACCTAATACCCAGTCTAACTTTTACTAATCTCCTCCCCAAACAGATTGAACATTACAGATGGATGAGTGGTGTGTAAAGTTCTTCTGTATATGTGTTGCTTTTATTGGTTAATAAAAAAGCTGCTTTCGGCCAATGGCTTAACAGAATATAGCCAGGCTGGATGAGGTGTAGAGAGCCAGAGTAGGCAGAGTCAGTGAGAAGCCATGTAGCCACTGCCAGAGACAGACACCAGATGGAACTTTATCCAGTAAGCCACAGCTACATGGTTATACACAGATTAGTAGAAATGGGTTAAATTAAAATGTAAGAGTTAGCCAATAAAAGATAGAGCTAATAGGCCAAGTAGTGATTTAATTAATACAGTTTCTGTGTGGTTATTTCGGGGCTGAGCTGCCGGGCAGTTGGGAAATGAATTAGCAGCCTCCAACAACAAAGCAGCATTCCACAACAGATGAGGTTTTGTTTCAGATTATGAGATAAGCTGAAGAAGCCTGTTTTGTCCATGAACACCTCTACTCTCTTCTCGCCTCACCCTAAGAGAAGGTCATATTCTTTAATGAGATTCATGCAATGGCTGCTTCATGAGGATTCGTAACAGCACTGCCACAGGTGCATAATTGGTTGTGCTCATAATGATCATAAAATACACTATTGCCCCAAGTTTACAGAGAAGGCAAAGCTCAGAACAGTTGGTAAAGTTCTTTTATTCATCTCTGACTTCACTGTGTTTCATCCTCACAGTTCGCACAGCTTCCATGACACCAGACAAAGGGAAGGTTTAAATACTAATGTCACTGTGAGAAAATGAGTAACTGTAATGACTGGGTTTTTTTCAAAATTGTGTAAATTAAGAGGCCTCTAATTCTTTCATTTAATGAGGCTGATTGAATTAATCAGGTGACAATGATTCAGAGAAGTTGCTTTATGATCATGATTGTTGAGGAGCAACATTATCACAATACTTCTTCCATTTCTATCTTTTCAGCCAATGCTTTTATGCATGCACAAAGTACAAATGGGAATAAAACTGTTGTTGATTCTTATTTCATTTAATAATAACTTGAGTACTTAAATTCACTGGGAACAAAGGGGTACCAATCATATTTAGTTAAATGATGACTCTGATATAATACTTTATTAAAAGATCAAAAAAAGCTGACTAGCTCTCACTTGCTGGTGAAACCATTCTGGATAGCTGACATGTCACACTGAGAAGTCAGCATAAAATCCTTGAACTGAGAACATAACATTTTCAAGACACTTTTAAAGGGTTCTTCACATAGAACAGCCATGAGTCACATCAAGGGAAGTTTTTGACCAAATGAGAGCATTCTTCAATGTTGCAATAGATCTGATCATAAAGAAAATCTAATTAGGTCAACAATGGTCATTCTCTCTGACTGAAGATAAAAAAGCATTGTAAGAATTATTTGATGGTCCCCTTTCAAGTTGTATGGACCCATGTCAATGCTTTCTGAGATATACTAGTTCAGTGATATGCCTTAATTTTCTACTTTGATAACCATATCAAAAACAGAAACTGGAGACAATCAAGATGGCTCATTGAATAAAAATGCTTGCCTAAAATGCAAACCTAAAATCCTAAATTTGACCCTCAGAACTCACATGAAGATAAAAGGATAGCACCGACTCTACCAAACTGTCCTCTGACCTCCACATGTCCTATGCACATGCACTTCCATGTTGTGGAATATTGGGCCTCACTGTGAAACACAAAACTGTGTTAATAAAATCAACCTTGGATCAGTGAGTGGAGCCAGTGACCAATTGACAAGAATTATCCATAGAGAATACAAGTAGCCAGGAACACTGAGAGAAAGACACACAGGAAGAAGTGGTGGGGAGAGAGGGGAATTTAGAGATTTACAGTCTTTTTTTCATGTGGGATGAGTGGAGAAAAAGTCTCTTGCTGGGTCTCTGGCCAAAAAAGAAGGTCAATTTGTTGCTTCTCAGCTTCTCTAATGAACATCCCCAACATCTGACTTCTGACTCTTTACTGATAAACAGAACAACTTAGATAAAGATATTTACACACAAAGAAAGTTGAATTTAAAGTTGCCATCTATGTGCATGTAAAAACTAAAATCTATGATATGTATATGAGAATAAACATGGTATTGGTCATTTTGACTCTTACTTTCTTTACTTAATATGCAATTTCAAACACAATCCATTTCCCTGGAAATGTTATGGTTATGTTTTCCTTTATTCCTGAATGAAATTCTTGTGTCCACTTGTGTCATGATTTCATTTTGCATTCATGTGTCTATGGCTCTCTAGGATGGTTCCATCTCATTTAGCTCAGCATCTCTGGCTAGTGAGGCAATTCAGCAGGTAAAAACACTTGCCATCAGAACTCAATGACCTGAGTAGTTTGATCCCAAGAAAGCACGGAGGGAGGAACTGATTGCCAAAAGTTATCATCTACCTCCATATGTATATCATGACATGTACATTTCTGGACTCACACAAACACATAACACATGTGCATGCACACACACACAGTTGTGTGTGCACTCATGCACATATACAGACACACACACACATATATATGTATATATATATCTATATGTTTGTAAATATAAGTGTATGTATTTAAATATGTAGTTTAGTGGTAGAGCACTTTCTCAGTATGTACAAGGTCCTAGGTTCAATTCCTAGAACTGGAAAAAATATTTAAAACTGCTGGCAAGATGACTGGGGATGTGAGCATGATTCCCAGATCATGTTGTTGCAAGAAAATACTGATTTGAAAAATTGTCCTCTGACCCTTACTTACATACTTGTTGTGGTATGCATATACACACACGCACACATGCACACACACAGGGAGGGGGGGACAGACAGACACAGAGAGACAGATTGAGAGAAATCTCAATTTTTTAAAATTTCAATAAGGAGTCAAATTACAGGTAACTATAAAAATATAAAATACATAAGGCATGGTGATGAAACCATCTTGCACTTAGCTTTTTGAAAAGTAAAAGAATGAGTATAGATTAAGACATATTTTTAATGATAAAGCTAAAATACCTTACTCTAATCCTATAACTGGCAGACCTCCATTAGAACAGTCTACATGGCTGACAAAAGGATATGGAGAAATGGAAGTATGTACATTTCCATTTTGACAAAATATTGTAGATGACCCTTCAATACACTAGCAGATGAGGACATGAAACCATATTTTTTATTTCATTTGTTCCTCCAGGTCTAACATAGCTTCCCCACCGTGATAAGCATAGCTGTGATGGTGACCGACAAAATACTCAGGCCAACAGCTATGCCAATAAAATAAAGACAATAAAGGCATTGTCAGACAATGCTAACAGTAAGGAAGTTGTTAAAGCTCCCTTGAAAAGGGAAGTTAAGAGCCGCTAAACCTGAAATGCTAACCAACGCTCCCTATGACCACCCACATGTACTAGGTTTGGAAGGGCTACTATAATATAGAGAAATAGAAGGGTTAGTCAGGGTAGGGACCTTCCAATGATGAGATTTTGTGAGTCAAAACCCATGCAACTACCTTTTAGTCAACCATTCCCCTATAAGGAATCTGAATAAACTCACTCACTGGTTCACCAAGCTGCATTTGGTCTGCGTGCACTCTTTCTACAGTGAATACAGTCTCTTTAAATCTCCCCAGGAAACACCACGCTACACTATTAATTCATAAACACATATTTATTAAGAACCTGCTTTATGTCAGGATCTAGATCTATAAAGATAAAATTAAATTTTATTCACCTCTAAGTAAATGTGAAAAATAATCACAGTGTCACCTTCAAATGTATAAATAAAGAAATATTCAATGGGATAAAATGTTGACAAAAAAGAGGTAAGTAATATTACAAAGGCTGTAATATTGGCAATGTCTTGGAGTTCATCAGACTAAAGTCTATGGAAAGAGATCAAGACTGTTAGTGTTAGTATCACTGCCAACACATTCACACACATAACATCAATGAGTCATTTACTAAATAATTATTCTTTTCTCAATAATTTGAAAAATAAAAATGCATACCCTTTGTTCTTTTCTGGTTTGTTGTTGTTGTTGTTCATTTTTCTTTTCTGAGACAGGTTCTCATTATGTAGCCCAGGCTGACCTCAAATTTTCAACTCTCCTGTCTCAGCTTCTCAGGTACTGGGGGATAGCATGAATAGCTTAGTTTGTAACATGTATGTTGAATAATCTCAGGAAACTTTCTACAATATGTGGATTTCTCCTATGCATTGCTGCTATAATTGTTTAAATCAGACCATGAAGGCGAGTACATTGAGCATACTCCATGATTCACATAAATTAAATTCCTCTCTTACTAAGAACTTCTTAATATTTTGGCCTTGTGAGTTCAAGTCTTCAGTTATCTGATTTAAATTCTCTAATTGTTTCAAATATATTCACCTGATTTGAATTCTACTTCTTTTATTGTAGTTTCCTTTTTTCTCATAATATGTACTACGTTTTGATATGTCCACAGTGAAATTGATAGTCCAATATACAAGGAAACTGTTACAAAGACAGAAGCCAGTACCTTCATCTAAGCGTTATTTAATGGTTGCTCAAATAGCAACTCATGGGAATACAATCAAGATATTCTTTAACATAGTTTTTGTCATAGTTTGCCAAGTATTGTTCCTGTATTTTTCTATTTGCTTTTCTGTACTAGGAAGAAAAACAAGCCAGAGTTATGGGTGAAATAATTTTTAGTTTGGGGATAATTCATCATTACATTGGTATTTTTGCTCTTATTTGGCAGGTTTTGCTTTTATGTGTAGTACTGATAGAACTGTGGCACTGTCCTGGCAGGAGAGAGGGTATTTTAGAGAGTGACACATGACCCTTCATTTGACCTTCAGACTATTGAGGCAATGAACCATAAAGGAAATAGAATTTCTTCAGGATGCTCATAATGGGGAAGGCAATAGCTAGGACCCTGGGGTACCAGCCAGATAGAACTTGTCTTCCAGAAAGAGATTTCACACATTTCTTACTATCAGAATGACCACCTTGCAGAAGAGACCAGAGCCATGATGACGATGGGTCAGTAATGAACGATACCCACATCTTGAATAGGACTATTCAGCTATGCCTCTTGCCTTGTGTTTAAACACTATGTCAGTACCCCAAAGATTGACTTGTGAGTTTCTGGGCTTTGAAGTTCCCACTGTGGCCACAATGAATAAATACCTTTCTCTTCCTTTTTCTATTACTTACCTTTAAAAAATAATTTTATATTTTTGAGAACTTTATACACGAACACATCAAATACACTTCTATCTCTCCCTCCCTAATTCCAACTCCTTTCACATCCCTCTTCCCAAATTCATTCTCTGTTTGAATTATTATTGTTACAGGTACACACACACACACACACACACACATGCCTAAATGTAAATAACCTATTAAATTGTTAGGGTTGCAAAGGCCCAGGACCTCAGCCTAAAATCCACAGTAACGCTAGGATGAAACCCATGGCTTTGTATGTGCTAGAGGTGCATCTGCCCTGAGAAGATCTCAGAGCTCCTAAGGCACATGCCTGCTGGAGTCCACTCTCATTCTGCAGTGAGTGCTCTATGCTTTTTATTGTTAATTTTAATGAATCTGTACTTTCACTATTTTTACTCCACGTCACATACAATTTGCTGTTCAAAAAATAAGCAACTCAGTCATCATGTCCCAGGAACCTAGAGACTCCTTGGGTAAAAGGAGACAGGCCCTAGCTCTGCTGCTGTTTGCTTGCTGTAATGGCTGGAGGAAGGAAATGTCTTCCCCCTGGGCTTCCTCACTGTAGGTGTTGAAGGAACTGATTATCAGGATGAAGACAGATACCACGCTGAGACATGAGAAAGCATTGAACCTTAAGAACAAATGTGTCATCTGTTCCATTCATGTTTAGATTTTAAAAAGTTTTAAACATTCTCTTAAACATACAATAATGTAGGACAGAAACCTGTTATAAGAATAACAATCATGCCACAGCGTCATGCGTGAGAAGTCTCCCAGGATATTTTGTGTAGATTTAATAAAGTAGCTCAATATAGTCTAAGTGCTTATAATCTCAGCCCTCAGGAGCCTGAAGCAGGAAGATTCTCAGCTTCAAGATTGGTCTCGGCTACAAAGTAAGACAATATCTTCAGAAAATTTTGTGCAGAAAAACTACTAAGATGGGGGAGTGACTGGGAATATGGCCCAGTGGTTAAAAGCGCTCACTGTTCTTCTAGATTACCTGAGTCCAGTTCCCAGCAACCATACCACACAGCCCCCAACCCTCTGGAACTCCAGTTCCAGGGTGCCTGACACCCTCTCCTGACCACCTTGGGCGTCACATGCACACACATGCAGGTGAACAAACACATAAGCACAGTAACAAAAAATAAACTTAATACTTTAGTTACTTACCTATGCTAATTTCTAAATGCCATCCATTTGACATTCCCTTACAAATTACAAAAATCTCATGAAGAAGAATCTTCTTTATTACATTTGTGATAGCTTCAAGAGATTCCCATGTCTCAAGTATACTCATAATGATGAATGACACCATTCTAATCATTACTATTCCACTTCCTCCGCTACCATTCAAAAGAGAAGGAATATTAGAGATTTCCGTAACCTCAAAGGGATTTGGGTCTAGTTATAGTCCCTGAATGATACCCAAGAGGTGTTTTTCTGAGAACTAACTCTGGTTTCACTTCAGAATAGTCACATTAGAAAAAAGAAGTAAGCATAATACTTATACTAAAGAATACACTTTTTTATATTATCATGCATGTAACCTTATCTATGGATTGTGTTGTACTGGTGCCTCAAGAAAGTTGACCTTGTTACTAAGGGTTAAGCATTTAGGGGAAGCTAGCCACTCTCAGATCCATATGGAGAGGTAGGGAGAGGTGGCTTTGAAGGAAAATCTGCCCCAGGCTCAGGCCTCCTAAATAAAGCAGCCAGTGAATAGACCCCTTAGCAAAAACATGAAGGAGCTCGGGAAAGGAGTGGGCAGTAGGTGCTGGGGACATCAGTGTACCCTGGGCCATCTGAGTGAGCGTGGGACACCATCCTGGATGCGCACTGGACAGCACAGAGGATTTTTGTTTTATTTTGTTTTGTCTTGTTTTGTTTTATTTTATATATAGTGTCAATATTCATCACAGAGATGTCCACAAGTGGAAAAATATTTTTAAACTCAAATTTAGTCCTTATTTGCTCAGTACTCAACTTTGACATTATTTTCTTCCTTGAAATAGAAATTTATTTTTTTAAAAAGTCTCAAAATCATTTTAAATGAATTAGAAGCAACCAGTTCAGAAAATGTAATTAGCAAGGGGTGCCATTCCCAAGGAACATGGTGACATTTTCCACGGTATTTCTTCATAAAGAGGATAGAGAGGGGTTTTTGTTTTTCTTATTAGTGACAACATTCATATTTGAACACTCCAATCTCAAAAAAGGCTAGTGAACCATAATTCAGGGACGTAGTAGATTTAAAAAAGTACAACCCCAACTCCAGATGTTTGTTATGATTTTGTATGTCTATGTAATGCTCCCACTACCAAGATAAATGGAAAACTATAACTGGTGGTTATTATCTTAATATAAATACACATTTTTGAATTGAAAGAAATTGTGATCACTTTAATAATTTTAGGGGGTAGAGAGATGGCTCAGTGGTTAAAAGCACTGGCTGTTCTTCCAGAGGACTAAGGTCCGATTCCCTGCACACACACAGTGTCTCACAACCATCTATAGCTCTAGTTCCTGAGCATTTGAAGCCCTCTTCTGTTCTCTGTAGGCACCAGACACACATGTGACACACATTCTTACAAGGAGACTAACTATCTATACACGCAGTATCAATAATAATAATAAATAATTTAAAAAGAGTTTAGATGCTGGTGATATATATGTCACTTGGTAGAGTACTTGTCAAACATTCGGGAAGCTTTAAGTTTGATTCCCTGTATTGCATAATACTGTAAAATTATGGTATACAACTAGAATATTATTGTTTAGGAGACAGAGGCAGAAGAATCAGAAATTCAAGTTCATCCTCCATTATACAGTGAGTTCCAGGTCACCCTGGCCTACAGGACGCCCTCCTGTGTCTAGAAAAAAAAGAATTTTAGCACTATATTAACAGTATATGAATTTTATATATGTGATATGACATGTTATGTATAATATATTCTACATGCATATACATATATGTGTAGAATATGTATGTATGTATGTATGTATGTGTGTCATGTATATGGTAGTTATAAGAAATTCCCAAGTATTTATTAGCTTCACGTGCAAGGTAGAAGATAAGAAGAAAGCAAAGGCAAGCAAATGTGAGAATTGTCTTAACATACAATTAAGGGAAACTCTTATTAATAAGCCCATATTAAGGGCTTATTCTGGTGGCCAGAATAACTGTTAGGGGCCAAATTAATGACAAGTCAGGTAAGAAGATAACTGAACTTCACTGTAGTCAGGCAACGATAGCCTCCATATTCTGAAGGCCACAGTGCATATGATGACAAAGGAGAAAATGAAAAATTAATAAAGAAAATGAATATAGGCCAAAACAGTGAATCCAGATAATCAATAAAATCAATATTTGACTACATGGGAACAAAATCTAAAGTTAGATAAATTTATGAAGAAAAAGAAAAGATTAAATAAAATTAATATGAATTAAAACGACTTTAGAGTAAGCAGAAATATAAACAAAAAGACTAAATATTTTGGTGTGAATAACTTTAAAAATTTAGTCAAAATGAATTCCTATAAAAATGCATATTCTAAAATTGACTTGGAATAAATTCAGTGTTTTATATTCTGCTACTCCTTTTGAATAAGTAGCCACAAATCTGTCTGATAAAACTAAGGTCAACATGGTTTTTACAGGCAAGTCCTGACAAACCTTCAGAAATATCCATAAAATATAAAGCATCTTCTTTTCAAGCACAAAGGTGATAGGGGGGACTGTTTGCAACAATTTTATGAGTTTTCTATAAACTAACAATGCTAATAGCATGATAATATGAGATTGTGGTGGTTTGAAAGAAAATGGTCCCAAAGATGGCCTTGTTGAAAGAAGTTTGTCACTATTGGGGTGGGTTTTGAGGTCTCCTGTGCTCAAGCTATGCACAGTGTAATACTCAGTTCACTTCCTGTTGCCTTCCAATCAAAATGTAGAATGCTTGGCTCTTCTCCAACAACATGTCTGCCTGCACACTGCCATGTCCCATCATGATGATAATGTACCAAACCTCTAAAACTGTAAGCCAGCCCAATCATATGTTTTCCTCTACAAGAGGTGCTGTGGTCATGGTGTCTCTTCACAAACATAGCAACTTAACTAAGACAGAGATATATGTAAACTATCTTTATCCTACTTTATTCTACAGGGCAAATAAGAACTCTGTCCCAGACTGGCATAGAACTCCCTCTGCAGTCTGTGGTGACCTTAAACCTCCGATTCTCTTACCTCAACCTATCACATGCTTTATTACAGGTGTGCATTGCCACATTCTACTTTGATTGGGTCACTTTATGCTGTTTCAGACAAAGTACCTCTTGCTAGGGGAAAAAAAGAAAATCTGAAAGCATTTGAGTATTACTAATGCACCCAGGATTTAATATTCCAAGGTAAACCACGATTAAAATTATGCTGTGATTCTTGCGTTCAAGATAAATATAAATATCAACTAATACAAATATCAACTAATTTTCTTATGTCAACAATGTATAAGACTCAAAAATTGAAAACTCTGAGGGAATAGCTGGGTGTAGTGGACCAGGTCTACAATCCCATCCTCCAGAGACAGCGTCAGAAAGGACAGTAATATAAGGACAGCTGAGCTAATAGTGTCACCCTGACTATATGAGGGAGGCAGAAATTTTAAGATAAATCTTATAAATAATGGCACATACTTTATAGAGAAAACACAAAAGTTAAACAGACAATGAAAATGCAAATACATGGGAAAGCCCATTATTTCTTAGCTGAGAACCCTCCTGTAATTATAAATCGATTCCCTTGTTTACACTATAAACACAATGCAAGTCTAGTGAATATCCTGACAAGGACTTTCATATAAAGGGCTGAGCATGTTATAAAATCTAGACGGAACAGGTCACATTCTCAATGAAGAGGCTGGTCTGGAATTTGCCCCCACAAAATTCAAGAGAAAAAATACAAGTGTGAATCCCATGTGTGAGGGTGGAGACATACATGTGTTAAACTGTTTTTGTACAGAGTTGTGATAAGTAAGGTGTGAAAATCTGTACCTTATAGAAATGTTATTCTATAGTGTGTGTGTGTGTGTGCGTGTGTGCTTGCATGTGTGTGTTTATATGTTTGTGTGAGTGTAGGCATGTGTGAACCATAGTTCACATGTGGAAATCAGAAGACAAGTTTAGATATCAGTCTTGCCTTCCACTTTGTTGAGAAGGGGTCTTTTGTTTGCTGTGACACGCAGCAGAGGTACAACCTGTTTCTCCCTCCTATATCCTGGGGGACCGCTGGGATTAGAGACCCTCTAGGATGTCTGGTACTTACTAGGCCCTGAGGACCTGAACCGAGGGCCTCACACTTCTGTGACAAGTGCTTCCTCCACCTCCTAAGTCACCAACAGAAACTTTTGAAAATTTAAAAGAACTTACTAGAAATTGTTCACAGTATGCCTCCTTAGACTAAAAAAGTTTTTTAAGTGGAATTTGCATACAACATATCTTCGCCTGAACTAGCCACATTTCAAGTACTTAATGGACACAAGAAGTCAGTGTGACTACAGCAAAAATAAATTGAAATAAGAATTCATGTACGTATGTGTGCGTCTCCCAGGCAAGTTAGTCAATGTACAGACAGAAACTGTGAGACAGTTCATACTTGATAATTCAGTGTGTATAGTACATGTCAAATATATCTTTTCATTAAAAGTAAACTGTTAAAATTGTTATTTCTTGAAAAGAAGTAGAAGTTGAGGATCAAATGATATTTTTTTCTTTTTATGTCTCTATGAATTTATTAATATTTAAAAGGATATATAACATCAACAAGATGGCTCAGAGGGTAAAGGTGCTGGCCACGCCTGACAACCTGAGTCTGGTCCCTGGAACACATATAAAGGTGGGAAGGAGAGAAATGATCCAAAAAGGAGCCTCTGGACCTCTATACATGTGCCACGGCAGGCACACATACCCCTTCCCCAATAATAAAAATGTTTACATGTAAGCTTGTGTCTATCAATCTATTTTAACAATAGAAACAGTTAATAAATGAAACATTAACAGTGAAACATGATTGTTAAATAACAACTGCTGAACCAGGCCTGCTCATGCAATCCTAGAACCCTAGCTACTCGGAGAGCAGACTGCAAGTTCCAAGCCAACCTAGTTGCCGAATGCGTTTAAAGCTATCCTGGACCAGTTAGTGAGAGTCTGTCTCAGAAGCAGAACCAGGACGAAGGGGGAGCTGGAAATAAATCCTGGAACCTAGAACGTGCGAGAGGAAAACTTGCTTAGTCTAATCTCGGGGAACCACACGGTCATGGCTGATGAAAAGGTTGAAGTGCTTGTTTTACGACTGTTCTGACAGACAATTCGGACAGCTCACATGTTCACTATCATGTGCCTCTACTTCTCCCAATATTCCAGCTCCTGGTTTAACAGAAAACAGGAACAAAACAGGGAATTCAATAAACCATGACTGGGACTTTTGCTTCCTGTAGTTTTAAGGACTTTAAATCAAATGCAGTGGTGCATATGAGCTGTCCTAGATCTAATGTCCCCAGGAACCACTCATTGAGCAGTCCTGTACGGGGAAGATGTGAGCTTATTGCTAATTTGTTCCCTACCCTGGTGTTTATAATTACTGCTTCCTTCTAAGTAGGGCTAAAACAGCATTATGTGAAGACTTCATATGAAAATCTTTTCTGTGTTTCCCATTGATGTTAGCAGTTCATTTAGAATAAACGTTTTTTTTTAAATGGAGACTATTCATTTGTTTCCCGACCACCCAGACCCAAATAACCACAAAGAAACTATATTAATTACAACACTGCTTGGCCAATGACTTAGGTATATGCCTTCCTAACCCTTGTATCTTAAGTTAACCTGTTTCTATTGATCTGGGTATCACCATGAGGCTGTGGCCACTGGTAAAGTTCCAGGGTCTTTCTCTTTCAGCAGCTTCATAGCGTCTGCCTGATTCCACCTTCTTTTCCCTGCATTCAGTCTATTTTTCCCACCTTGCTCTATTCTGTCCTGCCATAGGCCAAAGCAACTTCTTTATTAACCAATGGTAATAAAATATATTCGTAGCATAGAGGGGAATCCCACACCGTGTTTTATTTATTTATTTTCCTTTAGACAATTGGGACTGCAAGTTCCCATCCTTACGTTTGAATCCTATAGTGCTTTCTCCATATCCTAAGGTTCAACATTTTTGTTCAGAAATTCCCACCTACTAATATTTCTACCATGCAGAAGGAAGTGGAAATGTTTTGGAGCAGGCAGTTCTACCTCACTTTTCAAATCATGTTAGCTGCCCAATTTATGATAAGGAGTGCATTTTTAGATAGCATCGAAAAGAAAGCTCCAAGATTTAATTCACTTGGTTTGCATTTTATTCCATGTAACAACTATACTACAGACCCCAGGCATTAAGCTTCTCACTTTCATTTGCTTCTTTCACCCTTCAATCCTCTTCTTTAAAATTCTTGAGCACAGGGCTCTTTAAAGCAGTGCTACACTCAGCCAGGAGAGGGCAGCAGAGGTCTGGAACCAAGGGGTCATGTGGCCTCTGTCTCCTGGTCTCACCCACTACTTGACAGAGCCGACAGAGGCCACTGTCTAATGAACACACTGCAAATTTAATTTCACTATTTTAATTCATCAGGCCTTTATTTCACTATGTGGCTTAGTTTGGTTGGTTTGTCCTGAGGTTTTTTTGCTATTTTTATATCATTTGAATATATCATGTCATTGTTGGTGACCCATCCTAACAGTTTCTGATTCAGGATGTTTGGAGCCATGACCAGAAATTGGCATTTGATGAAAAGCCATAGTTCACTTTCATTCACACTGAAATTTGAGACCCATACCTTTTTCTCAGGGGATTCTACACAACTTAGTTATTTCCATCTTGTCTTTTATGTTGTAAAATTGTAACTGATACTTGCTAACATCATTGACCTTCCTTTACCGTTTAAAGGGTTAAAATAGTTTTTTCTAAGACTCCCACAATTTTACTCCATCCTACTCACATACCTACTTTCGTATAGACAAATTATTTTAGAGACAAGAGTATAATCGATGAAATATGCTTAGATTGAGAATTAAACTTCCTGAGGCCTGTTTTCTCAATAATAGTGTACCTGATACATGGAAACTATTGAGAAAGGTGTTTGGACATTTGATACATGTTAAGAATTCCATGCTTTCTTTTATTACTTATTGTAAACAGTGGCTTGAGATCCAGCTCATTCAAGTTCATCTTCCATTGCTCTGTTCCGAATAACAAGGACAGAGACCTCTAGCTCAGTACCTATCATGAGCAGGGTGGGAAGATCATCCGCTTGACCTGTATGAAGGCACAAAGCTGAACAGAAAGGGTAGGGAAAGAAGAGGGGACAGTAAATACTGAGCTCCAATGACCTAACTGGATTCTGGTCCTTTTAAACATCTATTAGTACTTAAAACATGACTCAAACACATGGGGACGTTGAGTTGTACCCACATAGAGCTGTCACCCCTTACATTCCAGAGTCTTTGGTACAGGAAGGTAACTGCCAAAAGAGAAACATAAACACCAACCCAGCCACAAAGCCTTGGATCCACAGTGGTGTCCTTCCTGTCTGCAAGACGTGCTAAGGCATGCTGGCACAAAGCCTGTGGGAGTAACCAACCAATAACTGATTTGATTTATGGACCACTCCACAAGAGGGAACTTATATCTGGTAAGACTTGGGTGACCAAGAACCAGACAGTAGATAGCCAAAAAAAAAAAAAAAGTAATGATAAATTGACTCCTAATTATCTATTGTATTCAAAGATCAATGCCTTGTTCAGTCATTATCAGAAAAGTTTTCGCCCTTAGCAGATGGGAACAAACACAGAGAGCCACAGCCAGACATTAAACAAAGAGATGGGGTGAGGGCCTTGAACTCTCAGCCTAAATGGAATATCTCCACCAAAACCCTCCCCTCAGAACTCAGGAAACTTTGTGGAAGAAAAAGTGGAAAGAACGTAAGAGTCAGAAGGGATGGAGGACACTAAGAAAACAAGGCTCTCTAAATGAACAAGAGCAAAGCTCATATGAGCTCCCAGAGACTGGAGCAGCATCTATATGGCCTGCATATTTCTGCACTAGTT
Organism: Chionomys nivalis; assembly: GCF_950005125.1. NCBI lineage: Eukaryota > Metazoa > Chordata > Mammalia > Rodentia > Cricetidae > Chionomys > Chionomys nivalis. The sequence goes on from NC_080101.1 coordinate 32,250,814, forward strand.
CCTCGCATATATATGTATGTATATATATATATATAATAGCTTCCGGCTTAGTGTTTTTAAGGGATCCCTGAGTGTGCAAACGAGTGAGTCTCTGATTCTTGTGCCTTCTTTTGGGATCTTTTCCTTTTGTTGGTTTATTTTGTTAGTTTCTGTTTTACCTTATTATATTATATTATTATCTCTTAGAAGACTGTTCTTTTCTAATGAGAGACAGAATGGATCTGGATGGAAGGGAAGGGAAGGAGAAACTGGGAGGAATAGAGGGAGGAAAAATAATAATCAGGATATATTGTGTGAGAAAAGACTATTTTCAATGAAAGGAATAGAAGAAAAGAAAAACACAGGACTCAAACATGTTACTATATGTAAAGTTTGGTCAAAGTGAGTAGCATTAAGCACTAGAAATTATTGTGATTAGGTGTCTCTATAAGAAAAAGAACAAAATAAGGCAAGCAGCTTATTTTTAACAATTATTACTTATCAAAATAGCTCAAAGCAATTAGTATTTGTCATGTAGGCAATAAACAGCCACACAATATGATGTGTGTGAAAATATAGTCGAAATAAATAAGAAATAATGAAGAAATAAAGTAGATTACAAACCTATTCCAAAGCCAATTTTCCATTATTCTATGTAATTTAGTGGAACATTCAAACCACAAATTAAAAGGGGTTATTAACTTAACTCAAGGGGGTTAAAACTACTGGTAGTTTCCCCAGATTTATCAATAATTCCCTTCACTCTACAGATATCTAATTGGGATGACTAGAAAAAACTGAATGAATGACCCAGATAATACCAGGATCAATTTAATTAGTTTCATTTCAAACTTCAGGTTACTTTTCCAGGTAACCTTTGAGATTAAAATGATGATCAGATTCTCCACATTATCTTAATTGAGCCCTGTAAATGATCATCATTTCTTTAAGCCTCCATTTCCTCACATGTAAAAATATAAAAATTCACAACTCACCAAACATTTAAAAATTTCCAGTGCCAGGGCTCCTCCCAGCCTTTATTCCTACATAACATACTACCCCAGTAAGTATCACATATGGATCCAGTTGTAGATGCTTAGAATCTTGCCTCCCTTAGCATTCTAGAAGACTACCATTGTTGTACTGAGTACTTGTGACCTGTGAGATCAGCTTATAAATTAAAATTCAAGGAGCTCAAAGTCACAAATGCCTTGATCTGGCTAGGCCTGAATATGGGTTTATTCAGTTTTGGGGTACATAATGTTATACCACAAGGAACATTTGTTCATAGTTTATTGGTGTATTTGTCTGCCACTACTTTAAACTGCTTGATATTTCCCATAGATCAGTAACTCTCTGTCTCTCTCTGTCTCTGTCTCTCTCTGTGTGTCTGTGTGTGTGTGTGTGTGTGTGTGTGTGTGTGTGTGTGTGTGTGTCCCTCTTTCCCTCTCTCCTTCCTTCCCTCCCCCTCTCTTGCTGTGGGGAAATGGTTTTACCCTGTAAAGATTTGTTTCTTGTACTTTTTAAATAAAATGCTGATTGGCTAGTAGCCAGGCAGGAAGTATAGGTGGGTCAATGAGAACAGGAGAATTCTAGGAAGAGGAAAGCTCAGTCTGCAGTTGTGACCCAACTGCAGAGGAAGTAAGATGTGACTGCCTTGCCAAAAAAGGTACCAAGCCACATGGCTAACTCAGACAAGAATTATGGGCTAATGTAAGTTATAAGAATTAGTTAGCAAGAAGCTGAGCTAATGGGACAATGAGTTTATAATTAATGTAGACCTCTGTGTGATTTCTTTGGGACTTAATGACTGCGGGAACATTAATACTGTGTGTGTGTGTGTGTGTGTGTGTGTGTGTGTGTGTGTGTGTGTGCGCGCATGCGTGTGTGTTTATCTGAATAGTTCCTGTTATACTTTAGGTTCACTGATCCCATTTTTCTCTGATATTTATTTATCTACTTAACACACAAGGCCAGAAAATTTTTCATCTCAGGTGTTACAATGATCAACTTTAGAAATTCACCTTAGCTATGGATAAGGCTTCTAATGCTCTTCCTCTTTCTTGCAATTTCAGGGTCTGTTTTTATTAAACATCTTATGTTCCTGGTTATATAACAATTTCCTGTTTCTTCGCATGTCTATGGCTTTGTATGAATGTTAGAAATTATTTTCTTCTAATTGTTATGGAGTATTTGAATTTTTCTTCTATATTAAAGAGGACTGCTTTTTAAAAAAAAACTTTTTCCTTTATTTCTATTTTAAATGCATACCTAAACATTCAGGTGTTTTGCCTGAATGTATGCATGAGCATTGTGTGCGTGCAGTGTCTGAAGAGGCCAGAAGAGGGTATCATATCTCTTGGAATTGAACTTACAGATGGTTATGAGCCACCGTGTGGGTGCTAGGAACCGAAACTGGGTCCTCTCGAAGAGTGCCCAGTACTCTTAAGTGCTGTTCCATCTCTCCAGTTCCTAAGGGTTAAGTTTGTATTTCACACAGATTTCAGATTAGCATCTTTGAGACTAAGTATCCCAAAGTGGCTTAGAAAAAGACTGTGGATATAACTTAGCATGCTACAAAGGTTCAGTAAAGCCTTTCTATTCTAGCTGGTCATATCAAACACCCTGTGTACACACATCTGTCTAGTATGTCGTAGTTCCCTCTTGGATAGTTTTCTTTGTATTGAATAGAATGACTTTGCTTTATTACAATTCTAATCTACATGAATTTGGCTAGGGCTTAGAGCTGATCAAAAGGAAAAATTGAGTACAATCCAAGCTGTCTGAATTTAGCAGGCAACATAGCAGCATATTAGCTGTATGCTAATTTTAGCATAGCTATCCCTTAGCATAGCTCCACACTGGGTCTAGCCAGGTTGGAACTCCCACCAACAATGTTATTGATTAGTCATGAGAGCTGTAACTCTTACAACTCACAAGGAGTCTGTTTGTGGTACCTAGAAGAGAGTCAGCTTGACTTTTCTTCCAATGTCTTCCTTGCCCTCATGAATACCCTAGAGAATCAGATAGTATGTTTCCTGAAAGGCTAGGCTCATTTATTTGAAGGGTACATGGTATAAAGGTACCCTGTAAGCCACCTCTGCTACTTGCACATGGTTCTTTTCTCTTCCTAGCCTTCAAACATGTTCAAGTGACATTAGACATCTTATTGTAGACACACAATAAGAAGCACTGTCCTTCATTTTTTCCTAGTGTCTGAACACTAGCAGTTATATTTCTCTAGTCTAGCAGAGAGGCATGACCTGAAACCAAAAGACAGGAAAGACATATCTAGTCTGACAAAGAAACATAATGTTTGAACTAATGTTGTAAGGAAAGAGAGTTGTTAACTTTTTTTCATCTGAGAATCCAAGATAAACACAGAAAAGTTTTGACCCTCAACTGCCATTGAAGGGAAAACCTTCATTCCACTTTTTATTTCCTGTGTTGTACTTTTGCAGGTTCCTGAGGCATCTTTCATAAGATTGCCTTTCCTAGATTTTTATCAATGCCACTAACCAAATCTGGCCAACACAAAGAAGCTGGAGATGAACTCAGTGACACAGCGAAGGGCCTGTTACTGTCTAGAATTGATGGATATGGATGTCAGCTCTCATTACAGGAAGTCTGGGCATCAAGTGATGTTCGGTGTAAGTCATAACCATTCTTAGTAAAACTTGAGACAGAAGTTCTATGGTTTATGGCGGGTCTAAAAGTTCTACCGGTGTGAATATGAGAGCTCAGAATTTCACTCTCAGATTTATACTTCTCTATAGCCATAAATCTTAAATTTTTTTGAAATGTGGAAATGTTTGAGAATATTTTGTGCCTCCTTCTTAAAAATAATTATTCAGAAACACAGAATATTGATATATTTAAATTTCCCTTGTTGCTTCTAAACACACACCCATGCACGCATACGCGTACACACACACACACACACACACACACACCATTGAGGAATCCTGAGCTCCAGGTAATAAATGATCCTAAATTACAGGTTATCAATGGCCATGAGTACCAGACCTGAAAGACAGTATGGAGACATTGGTTTTCCTTAAAAGTTCTGGATCATGACAGAGAAAGTGAAGACTCTTAATAGCTGAGAGAAATTAAGGCTTAACAAGACAAATACATAAAACTAAAATAGAAAGAGAACAGAATAAGCATAGAAGCCAGTTTTCAAGGCACGTCTGCCCATTGATGCTGGGTTCAGAGTTATACTTCCTGCTTTCAGACTCCTCTTTCATGAGCCTTCCATCTCTAGAACTTACTCATTTCAGATTTCCTCAGATTGGACTAAATTATATCAACAGTTTTCCTGGTGCTTCAGCTTGAAGACAGAGTACGACAGGATCCTCCATTACCATACTCAGTGCTTTGATCTGAACATGAAATGTCTCCCATAAGCTCATGTATTCAAATACTGTCCCCCAGTTTTGGGAACATTGTGTAACCTCCAGAGGATGGAGACTTACTACAGGAAGTGAGTTACTGGGAGTGAACCTTGAGGTTCCACATCCATACCCTGCTTTCTGCCTACTCTCTACTTCCTGGCAAGAAATACAATCCAATCACCTGCTTCAGGCCCCCATGATAGACTGACTGTCTCTCCCTGGACTGTGAACAAAATAAGGCTCCCTTTGTACTGGTTCATTTCTGTCAACTTCACACAAACTAGAGTCAACTAAGAAGAGGGAATCTCAGCTGAGGAGTGGTATCTACTAAATTGGCTTGTGGGACATTATCTTAATTAAAGATTGATGTGGGATGGCCCAGCCCACTTTGGGTAGTACCTCCCCAAGGAAGTGGTCCTGGGTTGTTTAAAAAAGTAAGCTGAGAAAGCCATGGAAAACACTTCATGTTGTGGTTTCTGGTTCAGTTTCCGCCCACAGGTTTGTTCCTCCATTGATGATGAACTCCATTGATGATATACTCCATTCATGATGGACTCCATTGATGATGGACTGTAACCAATAAGCCAAATAAACCATTTTGGCTCCAAAATTGCTTTTTGTCATTGTTTTATCACAGAAACAAAGAGCAAGCTAATACACCTCTCCTTGTCCTAATTATTGTTAACTATCAACTTGACACAGTCTAGAATCACCTGCAAAAGTCAAATATCTTTATCACGGTGTCCTGAGGTCAAGTCTGTGAAGTATTATGTGGGCTGTTAACTGATATAGGATGTTCCAGCCCTCTGTAGGTAATATATTTCCCTTCCCCTTGACAGGTAGTCCCAGGCTATGTAAGAAAGTCAGTTGATCAAGAGCTAGAGCGAGCCAGTAAATGGTGTGCCTCTGTTGTTTCTGCTCCATGGTCTTGCTTGAGTCCCTGCCCTAGCTTCTCTAGATGATGGAATGACCTGGATGTATAAGCCAAATAAATGCTTTCTCACTTAAGTTGCTTTTGGTCAGAAAGCTTTATCACGGCAACAGAAAGGAGGCCAGAACATTCGTTAGGTTAGGTTTGTCAGGTATTTTATCAGCACAAAAAGAAAGTAACTAATATACCATGTCTGCCGATTCCCATAACTCTCTCTCTCATGCACCTGTATAAATTCTGTTGTGCCTATTTCTCTCGAGCACCTTGACAAATACAGTCCTCTTACCCCAATGTTCTTTTGGCATAGTGAAGAGTACTGTAAAAACAGAAGGAGCAATTAGCAGGTATGCATGAATTGAAATAACCCCAATAGGGCTATCTTTTGGATCAGTGGATACACAGAAAAATAGAAGTGTTCAAGCCACTTAAATTACATTCATTTAATGAAAACCAGTGCTTCAAAGGGCTGATTACAAATGCAGGAGCATGTTCAAAACCATTGAGGGGAGAGTATTCCGCCTGGAGGCACTGTCTGGGAGAACAGCCCGGGGCTAAAAGAGGAACCAGGCAGTCAGCTCAAACACACCAGTGTCAAGGTGACGGGTCTGAATCTCACGCCTCGAACCCTTTTAGAGAAACTAGTTTGCATAAAATCATGCGTTATTTTGTTTGGTGCTAGGATTGGCCTTCATTTTTAGCAGGAAAAAAAAAGAATGCTTAGAGAAACAGAACTAGACGATCATGTGGAGATAATCTAGCCAACAATTAAAGAAGTTGAGTATGTAAAGAGGAGGAGCGAGCCACCCAAGGTTACATGTATGATCACTTCATGGTGGAACTGAACTTTAAACCCCTAGGGCACATCATCTAATCTAATACTTTTCACCACACACTTTAGTGTCATTTGTCCCAGAACGCATCTGACAAGCATAAAGGCTACCATGTAATGAGCAGCAGCCGTCTACCACAGAGAGCCCCCATGAAGGCTCATCCAATCCTACTTAGTATTTCAGCACCTTTCAATCTATCAAGAATACGTGGGAATAGACTGACAATACCTGCATTTGAAATTAGCCAGTTTGCTTTCCACTTGCTTGTTCTGCAAAATGGACATGTTTTAAGTTGTCCCAATAAGATTACAAACATGTATAGAATCTTAAGAAGTCTTAAGAGAATGGTAACTTATTATCACAAGGGAATTGCTAACAGTAGGCATTTTACCATGACCAAAATAATTTCCCGCTTTGCATTTATTCAGGGTAGGGATGATAAAGACATCTCCAACAGAAATTCAAATTTCTCCTCACTTGAAAGCAAAGCTTCGTTCTCAGATCATACACTACCAAATATTCCATAAAGCATCATGGGCAGAATACAAATACATGGGCTGCTTAAGTTTTATTCATTGACACATGCTATTAAAACTGTACCACAAGCAAGCCCAATAAAACTGTTTAGTCTTCTTTTCAGCAATTTTGAAAACCAGAACTTGTCTTCCTCAGACTGCAGTGTGGCTAAGAAACATGACATCTTGCTCTCAGGCCCACAAAGAAGTGGTTGAATAAATGAAGTATTCTATAAGAACCAGAAGGTTTGTAGAGACCGGAGTGCAGCACTGCTAAGAAATACAGGTGACCTCACCACTACTACCCCATACAAACTCTGAGGGCAAGGCGTTCACATCCTTACTGAATGGCAGAACGGATAAGATGAAGGAGAGCGGGAGTCAAGGAATATATGCATGCTGCACAAAACATGAAGATTCTCGCAATGTAGAAACAACATCAGGAGGAGAATCAGAATAAAAAACTGTCAATTACAGTGCCCTGAACCCTTGGCTTCTTGAACTCCTACAGAAACACTAGCCTGGCTATTTCCTTGGAGAAGAAAATGGAGTGATTATGTAAGTACCAATACGTCAATACATGTGAAATAAATGGTCTTGGGCTTCAAGTCTCTTTTCAAAGTGTCCTTTGCTTTGTTGTTCCTCCCGCCTCTTCCCTACCCTCTCGTCTGAGTAAGGAGAGTATTAGCAAGCAAGACAAAAGACCAAGAAAGAACTCCAGGTCCTCATGTAGGCATGGAGGAGGGTTGGCTGTCTCAATGTCAAGTGGCAAATACATCTTATCAGAGATAGACCTCATCTCCTACCCATTTATTCATCTGATTTCTGTTTATTTTAGACTGCGTTTCTAAGGATCACCTACGAACAGAAAAATCATCCATTTTGATGAGCTCTTTTCTCCAGCACTTGACCTTCTCTGGTGCCATTTGGTATTACTGATGACCTCATGCTCTGGTAACTCCTGAGTGATATTGGGCAGGTCTTCACTGATGGGTAAGCTCATCCCTCCCCCATCTCCTCTGAGTCTCCTTGGCGTTCCTCTGAGCGTGCACTCCCGAAGAACTGTTTTCATCTCCCTGGCAATCCCTCTCCTCTCACAATCTCACCATCAGCTCTCTCCTTGCCATTGCACTCAACGTTATAAAATAGATACAAACTTTCCTTGGGTATGCTCGCCAGTTTGCTGATTCTAAAGAAGAGAAAATTAATGTACAATGAAGGCACCTACCTACCATGGCCTGCAAAGGGTAGAAAACATGAAAGCCTCTACACTTGACCCTAGCACTTAACATGAAGGGCATTTACACCACACCGTAAACACCTCCAAATGATTATGAAATCAATAGCCAAATTTCTAGCCTTTTTCTCCATGAGGCTACTTACAGGAATATAGGTGATGGGTTACAGAAGCAGAAATGACTCAAAGACAACTGTATCACCAGAAACCCACCAAAGAGTTAGTGGCGACTCACAGCTGGAAACCTGGAGCACACTGCACAACCTGCAAGCAGATCAATGCGAAGCAAATCATACATCCCACGTATGAGCACAAATGGATGCTTCCAAGTGCTGTGTAGCAGTTTTCTCTAAGTTAGAACCTTCCATCCTGGAGAGAAACTACCTGTGACACAGGATGTGACAGAGAAGTCAAACAGTGGGGTATTTCAGTCTGTTTACAGGGAGGGAAGCAGCCCAGGTTCTAAGGGGAGGTGAAATGCACCCTGCAGGAAGCTCCTTAAGACAGGAAGTCAACAAATAAAAATAACAATCGGAAGTCTCTGAAACCAACCAGGTTCACTCTGCTCCACCCTCCCTGAGAGTCTCTAATCACTAAAGATTGTTGAGAAAGACCTTCAAGAAGCAGAGCTTCTCAGAAGAACTTGAGTACCCTGGAAGAAGCAGAGATCAGCCAAGCCACCCATGAACAAGGAAGACACCAGTCAAGCTGTATTGTGGGATGTCTATACACACTGTGAAGCTAAATTGCTGTGATTGGTTTAATAAAGAGCTGAAGAGCTGATAGCTAAGCAGGAGGTATAGGCAGGACTTCCATGCAGAGAGACAGGAAGAGGAGGAGGAATCTAAGCACACGGGAGATGCCAGGAGATAGTGACAGAAAACAGGAGGTACGAGATGAAAGAGAGGTGACACCACATGATAGGACGGATATAAATGGATTAATTTAAGTTATAAGAGACATTTCAGCTCGGGTAACCCCTCACCTATATTTCTGTAAGAAACCTTAATAAAATTCACTGGCTCGCCAAGTTAGACTTTGGTGGTGTCTGTACTTTTGACTGTCATCAGTTCTATATCAGGGGTGCCAGGAATAATGTCACACACCACCATGGCTTGTCATATTCCTTAAACGCTTCTCCCTCTACCTCTGATTTTTAATATCATGCTCACTATAGTCGTGGGTTTATGTTCTTGAAATCTCGGAACTCTCTTTCACTTATGAGTCCATTCTTGAAATTGTATCTTTAGGTGTCTGCGGTAGCTCCTACCCAACCCTCAATTCACAACAGCTCTGCCCTTCTGACTCTTGCATTCTGTTCCCAACAGTTTCCAATCACAATATAACAATAGCGTTTCTACCTCAGATCTCTGCCCAATTTTATGCTTTTAATGGTTCTTTGCTGTCCTTGGAATGAAATTCAGATGCTCATATTCCCATCTTATATGGTTCCAGTACACAGAGAGTTGTGTCCATGAATTTTCCCGCTTACTGAATGCATTCTAAACTGAACAATCCAAGGTGGACCCACTAAGACTTTTGAGAGCTGACTGAATCACGACAACTTTGACCTCATGAATGATTTAATCCATTTGCAGCATAGTGTGGGTTATCATAAGGGTACCTTTCTTAAAAAAGTAAGCTCTCTCTAACTAACCTGCCAGATCTCATAGTTTTGATACCTCCTTCGTGACATGACACAGTGGGAAGCCCTCCCTAGACACTGACCTGTAGCCAAAATCATACTCTTATACTTACAGAACCATGAGAAAAATAAATCTCTTACTTTCACACAAATTACTCATCTATAGTATTCAGTTGCAGCAATGGAATGGACTGAGATGGTATGCAAAGATATTCCCTAAAGCAAACCAGATACATCAGGAATGAATTCCTCTCATGTCTCCATTTCCCAGTCAAGAGATGAAAACTGTTTCCTTTGAAGCCTCCAGTCCTGTAAGCATTCATTTGGATAATTGTATTAAACCATTTCTCTCTGTATTCTGAGAGATCTATATGTGCATATTTACTTTCATTGCCCAAATCAGTAAATCAAAAAATTTGTAGGCATCTGTTGTTGTCTTCCAGCCAAGTCACTATAATATATACCAACCAAAAGTATTATTAAAATGATATAAAATTGGTGAGATATCATTTTCCACGAAAAGAAACTTTTCATAAATATTGAAAATGCATTGTGGTCATTTTTATCTCCATCCAGTATATAAAATAAATCACTTCTTGTTTGCATAATAACTAGAATGCAGCTTCATAAAGCTTTTGATTTCAGATATTTATAAGTCAAGTAACCAAAGTAATTTGTTAAATTTTCTCAGACCATACGCATTCTAAAAATTACAATGTACAGCGAGATAGAACTCACATATTTCCCTGCGTGAGATGTTCTTTCATTGTGAGACTATTACCTAGACAAGTCTGTTGAGAAGCAAGTAGCTGGGATAATTCAGATATAAGAAAGCCACCATTTCTTTGGTGTTACACCGCAAAATATTGGTCTCAAAAAATAGCCAAATGATGCCATGCTCTGCCCTGTCTGGGGCAGCTCATTTGGCCCAACAGACAGATAGGAACAGTGAAGACAACAATTTCATGCCGATACTCCTGTCTTCAGCAACACAGGTAATGTTGGGTTTGTTTCCAATTGGGTCATTGGAAACACAAAAGAAAGAGTGGCATCTTATACCATCACAATACTGGGAGTCTGTATCAGTAAAATTAAATAATCCACTTCAGTACATGACATAACATCTGTAACACACACACACACACACGAGAATGAGAGAGAGAGAGAGAGAGAGAGAGAGAGAGAGAGAGAGAGAGAGAGAGAGAGAGAGAGAGAGAGATTCTTCGGCATTTCCACAAATCCCTGAAATCCACTACATTTTTCTGACCTAGTACAGGAAGGCTACTTTCTAGGAGCTGATGCTTCCTGCCACTTTCCCAAGCAGGTTTGCTTGGCCCAAAATTAACTTTTGTCATTCCAAATTCCCCAGGGTCTTCCTGCACTGTGGGGCAGGCAGGCTGAGCAGGGACTTGACTCTGGCCTACTTCACTCTGTTTCTTCCACTTGCTCTGATTTCATTGATCATCAATACTGAAAGACTGTTTAGGGAAAAACAACACATAAAATGACTCCCAGTGCCCAGGATGAAGTTTGGTTGGTGGAATGCTTACTTACCAGAACGAAGCCCCAGGTTCCAACGGGAATACTGCATAAAACCAGGCATGATGAACCAACCATACCTGTAATCCCAGCGCTTCAGAGGCAGAGACAGGAAACACAAGAGTAAAAGATCCTAGCTTTGTCATTAATTTGCCAATAGTCCCTTCACATATGTGTCTCTAGTGCATGTTCCTCATATGTAAAAGCCAGAATCACATTTCCCCCACGATGGTAGGTTGTAAGAATCTAATGAGATAAAGCTCAGTAAGGAATTTCGAAAAGACAAACGTGTTGAACCCTCACCCCTCCTCCAGAATCTCTCAGCTTTAAGCCACCATTATTGGTAGCTACTGTTCTGAACTTTAACCAAGAGAATAAAAATTGCAACCCAGGGATATTCATAATAGCAGAAAATAAGAATCAGACATTAAATTCCAATATCCTCCTTCCAGGCATTTAGCATTTTCCTAAATTCCTCTGCTTAATTCCTCTGCCATTGAATTCTCTCATAAGGAGAAAAAGCTCAGGGGTGGGGAGGTCAGACTCTGAGACAAAGTAGAGGAAGTGACTCAAAGGGCAAAGAAAGATGCACTGAAGACCAATTACCCAAAGAGATAAAAGAAGAGTCCTGCAATTCCTGTGAACCTACAAAATTAGACTTTAGCGCATGTGTAAAGGAACTTGAAGGAATGGTAAAGGAAAAAATGGATTCTGAAAATTACAGATGTGTTACCTCAGCCTCAGCACTGACTTTTTGGGGACACAATGAATGCCCATAAAGATTATAATCTGTTGCCCCCAACCTCAGCTGGTGCACCCCTTCTCCAGCTACCCTACATCCCAGAGCCCCAACCAATGCACTTTTTTTCCTTCCTTACTTCTTCCCAAGAGTCAGCCCATCTGGCTGGAACGCCTCTCTTTTCTTTGGTGGTTAGCTGGATGTCTGGTTAAAATTGGAAAGTCAAAGGAAGAAATACACACTTGAGCCAGTGGTACCCAATCTTGCCCGGGTGGTAGTTGTCCCCATTTTCTAATTGCATGTTCCACATAGTCCAAGAAGAGCAAAACTAACTACAAGTCATTTATGCAGTATGGGTGACTGGACATACATGGGGTAAGCTATAGTGTTCCTGAAGAGAAGGCTCATTGTCATTAAATAGATCCCCACATCAGCTCTTCTTCAGCTAGTTTCCCAAATTTTTCACTGAGATTCCTAGGTCAGCAGACATTGAATGAAATATTTTAGAAGGAAAGATCAAGAGAGAAAGGACTTTAATTTTTAACTGATTGTATTACTCTTCCAGATTGTTCCACAAATGCCAAGTAGCTATGATACAACAAGAGCTTCTGGCCCCTAGGGAGGAGCCATTTCACATGAGGGGCCCTGGAGCCATACTATCACTGGCTTCAGGTGAATCTGCTTCTTTATGTGGATTATGAAATTGGCATAGAAGTTGAGTTCAGAGATGTCGGCTGGAGAATGCAAAACACACACCACCAAAAAGCTGTCTGCATCTGAGGTCCATCAACCTCCAAAGACTTCACCAAAGCACATTAAACATTTGGATGCCTGCTACACAAGGGGAATTAATGGACAAGAAATACAGCACTTTCAATATGAAAGCGTGTCTGCTCCTCTCTGTCCCTCCCCTGTTCCCAGTCTCAAAGCAAACAGCACAGTGGACAGAAGAGGTAAACGCAAACAATGCGATTAAAATTAGAACGGGCTGTACCGAATCCAGGGGGAAGCAAACGAGGGACTGGCCCAGAGGCTTGGCCCACCCCGTGTCTCCTCCCCAGCCAGGTCAGGTTTTAGCTCTGGTGAAGACATCCTTCCTCAACAATGAAATTAGCTTTTTGTCTCACAGAATATTAGACTTTCGAATGAGTTTCTGATTACTTGTAACCGAATGTGACAAAAAGCTATGAAGTCTTCCCAATTTCCAGAGAGAAGCAGGACAGGCTTAGAGGGCCTTGGTGACATCAGCCACTTCCTGACAGCCCCTAATGAGCACTTCCGGATCAATGACCTGACAGGATTTAAAGGAACAACAGTACTGGTTAACACAGAGATGAAGCCAAGCTCTTCACAGTGGCTCCAGAGCCGGCATCAATTTATCTCTACCCCCAACTCTGGTGGAACAACCTTCATGAACATGGTAATATTCCTCCTCAGGGCCTTTGGGCCCTCTGTACCTGGACCTGATGCTTCTTCTACCTTCAGCCTTCGCTCTCTTTTACAATCTCAGACGCAATTCATCCTTTTTCTTCTCAATTCCCTTACACTCTTATTTCCCCACACTTGCTAGAGTGCTTAAGACACTGCAATGTATTTAACCTGTTTCCACTTCTGTTCCCCAGGGTTGCAATCATCTCAACATGGAGCATGAGTTAGACAACCCTGCACTACAGTAGTTTAAGCGCAGAGTCTGAAACACATAGGCGATCTAATCAATATTAATTATAGAAATGAACACTTTCCTTTCCCTGTTCTCACATAAAGGGATCCCCACAATAGGACTGCCAAGGAGGCTCCTGTCACATTGTGAATGTAGTCACCAATGTATTGCCTCTCAAGGATGTTTAAGTTATCAATCCACAATGCTGTCACACTCCAAGATGAAACCCGAAAAGAACTCTATTTGTGATTACTCTATGAAGTCTTTTCAGTTCGGAAATATTCTCAATTAGACATAGATTTTTTAAGTGGCAAATATAAAATCTTTAGTTACCTTAAAAAGGATTCCCCCAATTTCTTAGATTCACATATTGGAGGATATTGGAGGCTCCCAGACAGAAATAACATATAGAATATTAGAAATATTAGCTAAATATTACTTTCTCCAGCTAAATCTCTATAATGTGTTCACCTCCTCATTCCTTTTGAAATGCAGCCAACTGCTCAGAGGAGTTGGGTCTCCATTTCACCTGATTGTAATACAGTGTAGCTTTAACCAAGATATCACAATCAACCAAATTGAAGGTGAATTCTTTTATATTTGCTTGAGATCCCGTCTAGAGCCAAGTCTCTTGCCAGGTGTCCACGGGGATGTCCCTAGCTAGGTCCTTGGGCAGCAGAGTAGAGGGTGCCTGAACTGGCCTTGCCCCACTATCACACTGATGATTATCTCAAATATCACCATAGAATCTTCGTCTGGCAACAGATGGAGATAGAGACAGAGACCCTCATCAGAGCAACAGACTGAACTCCCAAGGTCCAGTTGAAGAGTAGAAGAAGGGAGAAGATGAGCAAGGAAGTCTGGACTGCGAGGGGTTGGTCCACCCACTGAGACAGTGTGCCTGTTCTAATGGGAGCTCACCAAATCCAGCTGGACCGGGACTGAATGAGCATGCGATCAAACTGGACTCTCTGCGTGTAGCTGACAATGGGGGCTGACTGAGAAGCCATTGATAAAGGCACTGGGACTTGTTTCTACTGCATGTACTGGCTTTTTGGGACCCTAGTCTATTTGGATGCAAAGCTTCCTTGGCCTGGATGTAGGGGGGGAGGGCCTTGGACTTCCCACAGGGCAGGGCTCCCTGCCCTCTCTCAAACAGGGAGGGGGAGGGAGGAAAGGGAGTCGGGGAGCAGTAGGGAAATGGGAGGAGGGGAGGAAATGTAAATTTTTGAATGGAAAAAATTTAAAAGTCGAAAAAAAAAAGATTTGCTTGAGGTAGATGGGTTAGAGAAAGCCTTCTTGATGAACTAGCCCATTGATTTATTTCCTCTTTCTCCTTCATTCTCCTTCCTCTTCCTCCCTTCATTTCCCTCCTTTCCTTCTTCCCTTTCTCCCTCTTCCCATCCTGAGAATGTGAACACATTTTGAGTGGTAATTAAGTTTATGACCAAATGTAGTTATACGCCAGGCAAATTCGCTATCTCTTTTATGGCTTTGTCTTAAGGACAGGGAAATTTCATGACTCATATATTGTAAGAGCACACTAGACCAGAGTGGCATTATAAAACCCCTTGTTGCAGTATTGGCAAGTCCTAACCACATTCCAGAACCTCCATTTTCATTGAAGTTAGCTTTCTATCAAGCTTAAACTACATGGTAATGAAATCAATAAGGTTTTTCTGAGAATCTCTGATGAATGCAATGGAGAAGAAAGCCTCAAGATATAGTGATTCTCAGAATCATTACAAGATTTTTCAAAACCTCTCTAGATGTCCTTTCTTGGTACCTCTCCCACACAGCTTTCCTGAGACGCCTCATGTGATATTTTAATAAGCCTGGTTCTTCTCGTCTGTCTCCCTCCCTTCACAGTGGGGGTACTTAAGGTCAAGATTTTCATCTTCTGAACCCTGTGACCCCAAAATCCAGCAGAGTGCCAGGTACAGTAAGCGCTCCATAGATATCTGCTGCATTCAGGGGTAAAGAACAAAGTGATGTGGTGGATAATCAGATATAAATATAGTGCTACTCAATTCTTAAAGTCAGCTTTTCCTAAATCCTTCCTGTTCAGTGGGAGAATCTGTATCCTCAGAGAGTTTTAAGGTTCTGGTCTAAAGGACCCCCGTTAGACCAATTGATTCTCCTTTGCCCTAACATGGGAAGCCATGAGAGCTCTACTGCAGCCCACTGAGATGAGGCTCACTGTCTCTGTTGACCCTTAAAGCTCAAGTGGATAAGGGATTAACTCATGCTCATGTCCGTGTTCAGGAAAACCTGTTTTAAGGGGTTTTGTGGTAAAGGATCAGGGTTTGAGAAAGGATGGGATCTGAAGAAGAGTTGGGGGAAGGTGTCCTTTCAAAAACAAGGTATCAGAGGAAAAATTCAAAAGTGTAAGTGAAGGGCATCTAGGTTGTTTCCAGGTTCTGGCTATTACAAACAATGCTGCTATGAACATAGTTGAGCATATACTTTTGTTGTATGATAGGGCATCTCTTGGGTATATTCCCAAGAGTGGTATTGCTGGGTCCAGGGGTAGGTTGATCCTGAATTTCCTGAGAAACCGCCACACTGCTTTCCAAAGTGGCTGCACAAGTTTGCATTCCCACCAGCAATGGATGAGTGTACCCCTTTCTCCACAACCTCTCCAGCAGAGGCTATCATTGGTGTTTTTTATTTTAGCCATTCTGACAGGTGTAAGATGGTATCTTAATGTTGTCTTGATTTGCATTTCCCTGATCGCTAAGGAAGTTGAGCATGATCTTAAGTGTCTTTTGGCCATTTGAATTTCTTCTGTGGAGAATTCTCTGTTCAGCTCAGTGCCCCATTTTATAATTGGGTGATTTGCCTTTTACGGTCTAGTTTCTTGAGTTCTTTATATATTTTGGAGATCAGACCTTTATCAGTTGCGGGGTTGGTGAAGATCTTCTCCCAGTCAGTGGGTCGCCTTTTTGTCTTAGTGACAGTGTCCTTTGCTTTACAGAAGCTTCTCAGTCACAGGAGGTCCCATTTGTTCAATGATGCCCTTAGTGTCTGTGCTGCTGGGGTTATACGTAGGAAGTGGTCTCCTGTGCCCATGTGTTGTAGAGTACTTCCCACTTTCCCTTCTATCAGGTTCAGTGTGTTCGGACTGATATTGAGGTCCTTCAATGGAAGAATGGATGAAGAAAGTATGGAATATATACATATTAGAGTACTACTCAGCAGTAAAAAACAATGACTTCTTGAATTTTGCATACAAATGGATGGAAATAGAAAACACTATCCTGAGTGAGGTAAGCCAGACCCAAAAAGAGGAACATGGGATGTACTCACTCATATTTGGTTTCTAGCCATAAATAAAGGACATTGAGCCTATAATTCGTGATCCTAGAGAAGCTAAATAAGAAGGTGAACCCAAAGAAAAACATATAAGCATCCTCCTGGATATTAACCTTCATCAGGCGATGAAAGGAGACAGAGACCCACATTGGAGCACTGGACTGAAATCTCAAGGTCCAAATCAGGAGCAGAAGGAGAGAGAGCACGAGCAAAGAACTCAGGACCGCGAGGGGTGCATCCACACACTGAGACAATGGGGATGTTCTATCGGGAACTCACCAAGGTCAGCTGGCCCAGGTCTGAAAAAGCATGGGACAAAACCGGACTCGCTGAACATAGCGGACAATGAGGACTACTGAGAACTCAGGAACAATGGCAATGGGTTTTTGATCCTACTGCACGTACTGGCTTTGTGGGAGCCCTAGGCAGTTTGGATGCTCATTTTACTAGACCTGGATGGAGGTGGGTGGTCCTTGGACTTCCCAAAGGGCAGGGAACCCTGATTGCTCTTAGGGCTGACGAGGGAGGGGGACTTGATCGGGGGAGGGGTCGGGAAATGGGAGGCAGTGGCGTGGAAGAGGCAGAAATCTTTAAGAAATAAAATAAATTTTAGCCATTCTGACAGGTGTAAGATGATATCTCAAAGTTGTTTTGATTTGCATTTCTCTGATCGCTAAGGAGGTTGAGCATGACCTTAAGTATCTTTTGGCCATTTTAACTTCTTCTGATGAGAATTCTCTGTTCAGTTCAGTGCCCCATTTTTTAATTGGGTTAATTATCCTTTTAAAGTCTAGTTTCTT
Organism: Chionomys nivalis; assembly: GCF_950005125.1. Lineage (NCBI taxonomy): Eukaryota > Metazoa > Chordata > Mammalia > Rodentia > Cricetidae > Chionomys > Chionomys nivalis. Next base: position 32,268,401 of record NC_080101.1, read on the forward strand.
GAGTTCTTTATATATTTTGGAGATCAGACCTTTGTCTGTAGCGGGGTTGGTGAAGATCTTCTCCCAGTCAGTAGGCTGCCTTTTTGTCTTAATGACAGTGTCCTTTGCTTTACAGAAGCTTCTCAGTTTCAGGAGGTCCCATTTATTCAATGTTGCCCTTAATGTCTGTGCTGCTGGGGTTATACATAGGAAGCGATCTCCTGTGCCCATATGTTGTAGGGTACTTCCCATTTTCTCTTCTATCAGGTTCAGTGTGTTCAGATTGATATTGAGGTCTTTGATCCATTTGGACTTGAGTTTTGTGCATGGTGATAGATATGGATCTATTTTCATTCTTCTACAGGTTGACATCCAATTGTGCCAGCACCATTTGTTGAAGATGCTTTCTTTCTTCCATTGTATACTTTTAGCTCCTTTATCGAAAATTAGTTGTTCATAGGTTTGTGGGTTAAAATCCGGGTCTTCTATACGATTCCATTGGTCGACTGCTCTGTTTTTATGCCAGTACCACGCTGTTTTCATTACTGTAGCTCTGTAATAGAGTTTGAAGTCAGGGATGGTAATGCCTCCAGAAGTTCCTTTATTATATAAGATTGTTTTGGCTATCCTGGGTTTTTTGTTTCTCCATATAAAGTTGATTATTGTCCTTTCAAGATCTGTGAAGAATTTTGATGGGATTTTAATGGGGATTGCATTGAATCTATAAATTGCCCTTGGTAGAATTGCCATTTTTACTATGTTGATCCTCCCAATCCAGGAGCAAGGGAGATCCTTCCATTTTCTAAGGGGTACCCTCATCCATTGCTGGTGGGACTGCAAGCTTGTGCAACCACTTTGGAAATCAGTGTGGCGGTTTCTCAGAAAAATTGGGATCAACCTACCCCTGGACCCAGCAATAGCACTCTTGGGAATATACCCAAGAGATGCCCTAGCATATGACAAAAGCATTTGTCCAACTATGTTCATAGCAGCATTATTTGTAATAGCCAGAACCTGGAAGCAACCTAGATGCCCTTCAATAGAAGAATGGATGAAGAAAGTGTGGAATATATATACATTAGAGTACTACTCTGCGGTAAAAAACAATGACTTCTCGAATTTTGCATGCAAATGGATGGAAATAGAAAATACGATCCTGAGTGAGGTAACCCAGACCCAAAAAGAAGATCATGGGATGTACTCACTCATAATTGGTTTCTAGCCATGGATAGGGGCCACTGAGTCTATAATATGTGATCCTAAAGAAGCTAAACAAGAGGGTAAACCCAAGGAAAAACATATAGATATCCTCCCAGCTATGGGAAATAGACAAGATTGATGGGCAAAAAATGGGAATCTTGGGGGGTGGGGTGGGATGGGGATGAGGGGAGATGGGGAGAGAAAAGTGTGAAGGAGAGGATGAGGGGAACTGGGGGAATCGGGGTGATTGGGGGTAAAGGAAAGTTGGATGGGGGAGCAGGGAAACTCATACCTTAATTAAGGGAGCCACCTAAGGGTTGGCAAGAGACTTGAACCTGGAATGGCTACCAGAAGCCCAGGGCAATGTCCCCAGTTAGTTCATTGGGGCACCTGAGGATAGGGAACCTGAAATGAACCTATCCTATAATCATACTGATGAATATCTTGCATATCGCCATAGAACCTTCATCTAGCGATGGATGGAGATAGAGACAGAGACCCACACTGGAGCACCGGACTGAGCTCCCAAGGTTATAATGAGGAGCAGAAGGAGAGAGAACATGAACAAGGAAGTCAGGACCATGAGGGGTGCACCCAACCACTGAGACAGGGGGGCCAATCTATTGGGAGCTCACCAAGGCCAGCTGGACTCCTACTGAAAAAAACATGGGATAAAACCGGACTCTCTTAATGTGGTGGACAATGAGAGCTGACGAGAGGCCAAGGAGAATGACACAGGAACTTTCATCTGGCGATGGATCGAGAGAGAGACAGAGACCCAATTTGGATCAACCATCTGAGCTCTTAAGGTCCAAATGAGGAGCAGAAGGAGGGAGAACATGAGCAAGGAAATCAGGACCACGAGGGGTGCACCCACCCACTGTGACAGTGGAACTGATCTATTGGGAGCTCTCCAAGGCCAGCTGGACTGGGACTGAATAAGCATGGGTTGAAACTGGACTCTCTGAACAAGGCGGACAATGAAGGCTGATGAGAAGCCAAGGACAATGGCACTAGGTTTCGATCCTAATACATGAACTGGCTTTGTGGGAGCGTAGCCTGTTTGGATGCTCACCTTCCTGGACCTAGATAGAAGTGGGAGGACCTTGGTCTTCATGTAGAGCAGGGAATTTGGACTGCTCTTCAGTATCGAGAGGGAGGGGGAGTGGACTAGGGGGAGGAGAAGTGGAGTGGGGATAGGGGGAGGGGAGCAGGGGGAGGGGGCAATATGTGGGAGGAGGGGGAGGGAAATGGGAAACGGGGAGCAGTTGGAAATTTTAAGTAAAAAAGAATAAAAAAAAAAAGAAATTAAATAAATAAATAAATAAATAAATAAATAAAACAAAAGTGTAACTGACTAATTAGGTCCACAAATAGAGTCAGATTTATAGGAATTCTGTAAGGGTATTTAAACCTTTGCAATTTGACAAAATGTTTAATGTTTTGATAGTTTATGTATTACCTTTGGCGAAGAACTCTATCACTAAAAGTTAGCATGCAGCTTTGAAAAGGGAAGACTCAGGAAGCCTCACCCCTCACCCAGTCAGCCTGCCGCTAGGTCCTTGAAGCTAGGTGCTTCAAGCTAGGTGCTTCATCGCTGCCTTCACCAGCTCTAAGATCAGTGCTCTCCTGCACAAACACCCCCAAGCCACATCCCATTCCAAACCCTCTGAATCACAACTATCTCTCCCTAAACACAGCTAAACCACCCCCCCCCCACACACACACAGTGTTAGATCTTTTTCCATGCAATCAGAGACCTGCAAATCCTTCATTTTAGCTCGCTACTCAGGTACATACACATTATTCAAAGTGAAGCACTTTTGAAGGGTTGTTTATTTTTAATTTCATTGTATGTGCACATGTGTATGATGCATGTAAGCATGGGTTTACATGTGCCATAGAGCACGTGTGGATGTCACAGGACAACCTGGTTCTCTTCTTCCTCCTTTATGAGAGCCACAGGATTGAAGTCAGGTTGGCATGTTTCATGGTAAGCACTTTTACACACCAAACCATCTCTCCAGGACCAAATTGAAACATTTTTCTAAATGTGAAAATGGATGCTACTTGCAATTTTATTAAAAATTTAATAAATTATGCTCTTCTTAGGCAAAACCAGAAGAACACGCCCCGATTCATTGCACCAAAATAGCTTAACTAAATGAACGGACATGCAGTCAAGAAAAATAATTGTATCAAGTATGAGATAAAATATGCTTTGCTTAAGATCTTAATCCCTTAAGACCTATTATATCATAGTGTAACCAATCTCCTCAAAGACCTATTGTATTATAGTGTAACCATTCCCCTCTAAGAAACCTTCCATTGGCGTCGGTAGCAACACTGACAATCAGATATATCTACAGCAATATCTACAGCAATATTATCCAGAGAAAGAAGTCCTTCTTCTCTTTCTGACACCTCTAAGAGGTGTTCCCAGACTTCAGCAGCCTCTCCTGTCTTCTTATAATGAGCTCTTATATGCCCTCAAGGCTCTCTCAGATGCTTGCCCATGGAAGGGTTTCCCTGCTGAACAGACCAGGGAGGCCGAACTTCCCTCTGTCTTCATCTCTACAAATGGCCATGCTTAGAATCAAACCCAAGACTGTGGAAAACAAACTGTGGAGTTATCAGTTACATTTAAATTTAAGAACTAGTCAGTGTTTACCATAGAAAATAATACAAAATCTGAACATTTCTTAAATGTTTATATATACACATATATATGTATGTGTTTTTAGTCTTCAAATCTTAATAAGTTAGTCTGACAGATTTATCCATTTTAAAGGCATATTTTATATGTCCCTACTTCCTTAAAATGTTCAAGGCGGCCTACACTAGAATAAGAACACATACTCATGAGCTGAAATAAACTCAAGAACCATGAGGACATACAGGAACAGAATTTACTCTTTGATTCTACTTTAGGAGACCAACACAAGGGGGTGGGCGGGGTTACTCTGTTCTGTCAGAAAACGGATTCTGCTCAGAAGTTATAGGAAACGCTGCACCTGCTTTGTCCTTATTAAGCCAACCTTGCAAAGAAGCATGAAGCCTTCTTTTCTCTACTTCATTCCCCCTAGTACAAAACCGCTCTCTCCTAATCTTTCCCTCCTTTTAGTTTGGGTCACGGTGTTGTATAGCAGAGGGAAGATGTGATTTTACCGAACACTCAGGCAAGGCAATAGAAGACCATATTTTGGAAAATGAGAGGCCAGTCACACTGAAATCTCTCTCCCTGTCGCCGTCTCAAGAGGAAGATAATTATTAGGAACACTGAAATGGATCCTTGGAGAGGTAATGTCTTGAGAGGCAGGAAATGAGAGGGCACGGGAAACACGAAATGTGTGCCTTTGAGCCTCTGCATTAGCAAATCTCTGACCACAGAGGTTCCTCCGCTGCCAAGCTGCAGAGAGCGATGGGGAAGGAGCAGCAGTCTGATCACTGATTGACGAAAGTTTCCAGGGCAGAGCAGTGGAATTATTTAAAGGCACCTCAAGTGGGATTTGATTGCACATCCTCCTGAAGTGCCAGGATGAATGATTCACATTTCCTGGGGACCCCAGATGACCAGTAATCTCTTATGTCGGAGGCTTTATCGTTGCTGAATTTCAATCAGCATAGCCTGGCGAGTCTGAAGTCCTATATCTGATGAGACCTGTAATTAAAGACCCAAATCATATCTGAGCAGCCACTACAGGTCTGCGTGCATTTTGTGCTCAATTTACTTTTCACTTGAGGTGGAAAAAAAATCTAATTATATGAACAACAAATAGCATCATTTCCCCCCTTGGCGAAAGCCCTCTGTTAAGTGTCACCAATTATTTAGCTGTGCATAATTCCATGCACGGCCCTGTTAATCCCTTAACAGCATCATCTCTTCTGGGTCAGGAGTTTTCTCCTGCTCGGTTGCTAATGAATTTCTTTTCTTAGATTCAGTAAGTGTGATCTCAGCTGCACATCAAGGAGTTACCCTTATACTAAAATGGTCACCTGGACAGGCTGCACTCTGAGCCAGGTCCAAGCAAGAAAGCACTTCCAATCTAGAAGCTGACTTGTGGGAAAATTCCAGCAAATGTTTCCCAAGATCCCACTAAATAGCCGGTACCACCCTTGGCTAATAATACAACATGAGAAAAATGCCTTAATCATAAAAACCTTGTTTTTCTCCTCCAAATAAACCATTTACTGGACATAGTTGCTTTATAAAGATTAAAGAAGATACTGTGGTTATACCGACTACCACACGAATAGTTTTGGTTTTTCAGGGTCAACGTGTGGAGTGTACTCAGTGCTGAACGCTATACTAAGCGTTCTACACATAGGAGTATAATACTGGGTGATGGTAGCTATCCAAAAACATCTGTTTATTTCCTTTTCTCCCTATATTCTGAGAAAGGAACTCCAGAAATCGGACTGGTTCTCCCTCCCCCCGCCTTTGTTTTGAAACAGCTTATGTTTCTCTGAAACTTTGAGACAAAAAAAAATATATATTCACTTCTTAAGAGAGGTGAATCGCTTATCAGGAAGATATGAAAGTTACAAACACATTTACTGAAGAGTGGGAGGGTTCAAAAATAGTGTTCCTAACTCCCTGCTTTCCGTTCTGTTTATGAAAGAAACAGACAAAGAAGGATTTCCATTGTGAGGCAAGAGCTCTATAAAATAAGAAAAGTTTATAAAAAGAAATGAGTATCTAACTATCCTCCAGTTCATTTTCTGACCAGTTCTTGGTTTTCACCAACAGTGTCCTAGGCATTAATGATTCCCAGCAGGCAATCCCTCTCACAGAATCAGATTGTTCGAGAGACTTTCCTCTAAGATCCTCTTATTGCTCTGTAGTTTTTTGACACAGTGCCTTCTTTCAAGACAAAAATCAGAAAAGATGTTCAGTCGGAGCATGTGTTGACAAACCCAAGCCTATAGGGCATGTTTACCCTTGTCCATTTTTTTATAAGGTTCATGAGATTAAGAATCTTTTGAAGCGGTTAAAAAATTAATAGGGCAATGTTTGTATCACATTATTAAATGAAAATAAAATTCCAACATTCATAAATAAAATTCTACAAAATCCCATGATTATTGTTTTTATTCCCTGTGACCACTTTTGCTAAGAATTATAGTTCACTTTCTGTTGCTTGCGGATCAAGATGTAGAACTCTCAGCTCCTTCTCCAGCACCATGTTCTGCCGCCATGCTTCCCATCACGATAATAATGGACTAAACCTCTGAAACTGTAAGCCAGCCCCAATTAAATGTTTTCTTTATAAAAGTTGCCATGGGCATGGTGTCTCTTCACAGCAATAGAAACCCTAAATAACACAGGCCCCAATAAGCTTATATGCTTGAGTGCTTAGTCCCCAGTTAGTAGAACTGCTTGGGAAAGATTAGGAGGTGTGGCCTTGTGAAGGAAGTGTATTACCAAGGGCAGGCTTTGAGGTTTCAAAAACTTAAGACACAAGTACACTCTCTACCTACCTATCAATCAATCAATCAATCTCTATCTCTATCCCTGTCTCTATCTCTCTCTGCCTCCTGCCTGAAGATCAGAAATGTAAAACTCTCAGCTACTGCTCCAGCACCATGTCTGCCTGCAGCTGCCATGCTTCCCACCATGATGATCATGGACTAATCCTCTAAAAACCATAACCAAGCAACCAAAAGCAATGAAATGCTTCTTTTTTATGAGTTTCCTTGGACATGGTATCTTTTCCCAGCACTAAAATCATAACTAAGACAAGACCTTTGGCTGAAATCTACCAAAAAGTACAGTCTGCTCATGAGCAGTTGATGGGGTTATACAGGAGACAATTTCCATTAGTTGAAAGTTTCTGAGAGATTTCTGCCTCTTCAGAAGTCTGCTGTCCTGTCTCTGAATTACAGACACGTACAGCATTTCCTCCAGAGTTTTCAGTCTCCCTTAAGTCCACCCAGATAAATCCGGACCCAGATAAACTGTGCTGGTTAACCGCTGAGACGCACTTTCTTCCCGATCCTCCACTATCAATTAAATTCTAGCTCATAATCTTAACACCTAAGTAAATGGGTGTCAGCCACAGAAAAAGTTGCAGAATACAGGGAAATCAAAATTTCTCTAGAAATAGTTGGAACCAATTTTTTAATACAGTTGCATCTTCATCTTTGATTGAACAGCAAGAAAAATCTGTAAATAATCAAGTCCAACTTTGAAACATCAAGTGGCTGCTAAAATAAGGAAGACTTTGCTCAGGAACTACAAGGTACTTTGGTCGTTGTACACATTTTACTGTGACTGGCTGAAGAGACACCATGACCAAAGGTACTCATAAAAGAGAGCATCTGGGGAATGGCTTACAGTTTCAGAGGGTTACTCCATGATCATCATGGCAGAGAGCTTGGCAGCAGGTAGCAGTTAGGGTGCTGGAGAAATTACTGAGAGCTTTGTATCCTGATTTGCAGGCAGGAGGCAGAGAGAGACAGAGACAAAGAGCTAGAGACTGGTTCTGGAATGAACTTTTGAAACATCAAAGGCCATCCCCATTGACAAAGTCGCACCTACTCCAACAAGGCCATATCCCTAATCCTTCAAAGCAGTTCATCCACTGGGAACTAAGTATGCAAAAATATGAGCCTATGGGAGCCCATCTCAAACCACCACAGTGCCAAATAAATCTAGGATTGCCCTTACTGGTCAGTTGATAGACTAAACCTTAAGTTGTTCCATTTGTTCTCAGAGCCTTCACTTTAAACAGAGACTAATGCATTCTAAATTTGTAAACTTGTAAACAATAAAGAAAGCACCTAACAGGTGAATTTTGGGAGCTACCCTGGCAAATTATAATTTGTCTCTTAATAAATCAGCTACTGGAAAAGACAAGATAGGCATACCAAAAATATGTCATGCTTTCATGTAGTATACACAGAAAGATCATCTTAACATGTGTAGGCATAATCAGCACACATGCACACACATGTGCATATCCATATACACAATCCAGACACCTCAACATGAGTTTCTAAGGAATCTGAATATGCAGTTTATGATAACTAGCTACCATTCATCGCTCTCTGGCATTAATGAGTTTGATGATGGTGAAATCAAACATACTTTACCATGATTTCTACAAGCTTCATGAAGAGTCATTGGACTGTGGATTGTATCACTTAAGCCTTGTTTATTTCCAGCCCTGTATTCTGAATTTCTTTGAATCTCTATTGGATATTAGTCATTAATTATCATACTTGATTATATTCCTACATTTATTACAAAAGATGGCATGCCATGTCTAGGCAAGTAGATCCTTACTAGAGTCTGGACTTCCTTTTTTCTTTTCTTTCTTTCTTTCTTTCTTTCTTTCTTTTTTTTTTTCATCTGTGTGATTGTTTGAAAATGGTGCAGTTAAGAAGTTAGAAGAATTTAAATGGCAGAAATCAGCTGAATGAAAAGGAGAAAAGTTTAAATGGACTTGGGCTTATATGGACAAGTATTATTGTTTTTACTCTAAAACAAAATGGAGAAGACAACAAATAATTAAATCAGTTTTAATATCAATGCTGTTTTACTTTTTTACAAGACAAAAAGAACACACTATAACCCTGAGTTAAAGCTTCACCCATGGGCTTTGATAAGGGCACTTAAAGTATAAGGGAACTAAATACTATTGTTACCTAGAAATTCCTCTGTTTTCTTGCCCATGGTTCATAGAAATACTCAGAAAAGCTCTGTTCTGTAACATGCTACACACCTGGACTCAGAGCAATAAAGGATTTAAATTCTAAAGTGTGTTTGTATTTTGTTCTACTCATTTAGAGTTTTTCTGCTCAGCTTGATTAAATTCTTTTGGTAAACTTAGCACCTCTAGAGTCGAGGAAGAGGATAACTTAACACTTCTGGAGTTTAGAGAGAGATCCATGCATTCAGAATGCTTCAGGTTCAGGCCGTCTGTTCCAAGGGCATCAAACTCTGAAGAAGCTGGAGGTGCTTCCTACTTCCCAACCCATATTCATTCTCTCTCACAGCTTTACGCAAAACAAGTAAAGTGTTTTGCTCCCCAGCTATACAAATTAAATCGACTCTTTCTATACGTTTCTTCAACTTAAATAGTAGATCTGTCTACATAATATATGTCTGAGGTACACATGATTGATAATAGATTATAACATTTACAAAATGTTCAAGAAGATACAAAACAAATGTGAGAAAGCTCTACACACACACACATTATAAATACAGAACAATAATGGAATAAGAGACCTTTGTCCAGAAAAGAAAGCTTTTCCACTTATAGACTCAGAAAGAAAACTATTATCTTCTACCTATTTGTATTAAAAGTAAATATTGATGGCTGTAAGTTTAATTTTTAAAGCTTTATATTTTCATTCATAAACAGTAGTATTGGTTTGATGTGTTCCTTTTCTCCACGTGGCCACACTGGATAAATCTCCTTTCTCGCCTCTTCATGGTCAGCTGTCTCTCTAACTGACAACTGAATCCTACTCTGTTAGGGCTGCCAGAGCCCAAGTTTGACCCTCAAAGCACCAGTAACAATGTCAGGTTCATTCACTGGGTAATCTTAGGTTCCTCCTTCTAGGATGATAAGGCTGAGCTTAGAGAAACAGTCACTTGCCCAGAGCACACAGAATTCAGATTTCAACCTCCTGCTTATCTGATCTATAATTTGCTTTTAACTGGCTTTGGTTTTTTTTTTTTTTTTCTGGGTTTTTTGTTGTTGTTGTTGTTTTGTTTTGGTTTTGGTTTTTTTTGTCTAAAAAGGACTGTTTTCAATTGTTTTCCTCTACTACACAGGAAGGCATTTGGTTGCACTGTTGTTTAGGTATTTTAAATTGCATGCTGAGAAAAATCAAGACATGAAGGTTTTGTCCACAGCTGGTGAGGAATGCTGAGAGGGGGCTGTATTAGCCTTGTCTTTTATTTTCTGTATTCGGCTGCTTTGATATCTGTGGTCTGGCTGATTGTGGAAGGGTTGGCTCTCCTAGGATAAGCCAATACTTTCCATAAACAATGCAGCCAGAGCTTGCAAATATAAATCCGCCAATCGACTTGTTCCTAACCTCCTCGCTTAGCAGGTGCTCACATGCCAGTACCCTACCCACTACACTCATCATCCAAGGTTCAGATGGAACAAATCCGAGGATGGCTCCTATGCCTTAGAGACTGCCAACAGACATATAAACCAGCTAACTTTAAACATGCCTGCCCCCTGCTCATAAAAACTCTTGCCTGCATTTCCCCCATCCCGGCCTCAGTGATGCAGCTTTCCTTCTCTAGAACTTCATGATGAATGAATGATACCAAGCTCTTTCTTGATAATCATGTCTTCATATTGGCTTTGCCGTACTTAAATAATAGCAACATCTATATTTAAAATAGATTCCAACAGGCAACTGATGATGTAAGTGAGCTGTATGGTGACATCAGAGAGACTCAGGCCTCTGTGGGGAACTCTGGAAGGGGTGTATGAGCTTCAGCGCCATTTGCCCCCCCTCCTCTCTGGTAGTGTGAGGCTTCATTAAAGTAAAAAGTGACTAGAGTCAGTATCAGCAGCAAGGGGACAGAGACAGCTCTCCACTACTACCCTCAGCACACTGGAGAGTTCCATTAATCTTTTAGGGACCTCCGTGTGTGCTAAACTGGGGTTCATATCTTTGATGCTGAAAGGATTTCAGGAGTAGCTAGTTTATTGTGTCAGAGCTGATGATTTTACTAATGGTATTTCATATAGGCTTAAACATGATAAAGGAGGTACACAGAAGAAAGACAATCAAATTGAGAATATGTGCTCCAAAAGGGGAATAAAAGAAACTAAGTTGCACCCATGTGTGGTTATGGCTTCCCCAAGAAAGAATAATGTAAAAGTATCTTAGCTATGTTCTTATATATTCTTTTAGTGGCTCTCAAGTGGCATCTCAAAGCACTGCTCAGAAACCATGTTTCCCCCTTCCCTCTCCATTCTGAGAAAAGATATGTGAGGTAGCTCTAGGGATGCTCCTCCCAGTTTCTCTCTCCCTTTCCTCCCCTCCCTTTCTGCTTTTGTGGGGATCTCTGCTGGGCATGAAGAGCTCACAGCCACAGGAATTGCTGGAGCCAGCCAGAGGCTATAGGCAAATACACTCCCTTTATCTCTCTAATTAGAAAAAAAAAAACAAACAGGCTTTTAAGAGATTGTGGCCGCCTCGACGGGTTACTCTGTCTAGGGTTTGTAACCCGCCTGGCTGGCCAGTTATTCCAGGGTCACGGAGAGGCACCACCTAAAAGACACAGGCTGATAAGGGGAAGAAGGCTAAGCAGATTTGTCAAAGCCTCCGTTTATTAGGGTCATGGTTACAGCTTATATAGCCCCTGGATGGGGAGCTTGGGGGGCTGGGGCATGGGGTCTTGCTACGTGGTCCACGCTCATCACGCCCGTCACGCCCGTCACGTAGTCCGAGAGGTTACGATGGGTCAGGTCACGATTCCTTGGTCGGGAAGTCACAAGGTGACACACCTAGTTGCCTAGATAGTTTGGAATGTAAGGCAGGTTCCCTTAACAGAGGCTCTCTATTAACAGTTAATTTGGGTGTGAGATAGGGTGTGAGATAGGCTTGCTCAATAAGACTATTCTCAATACAATTGGAAAGTGAAGCCCTCTGCAAAAGCTCCTCGCAGCGGTGCTTCCTGTAAATTTTGGGGGGACACGGCTCCTGACATATCCCCCTTCCTTTTATAAAAGCAGGCATCTATCAAGTGGAGAGCACCAGGTCAGAGTCTAACCCCGGTGTCAGATCTAAATGAGAAGGGACTGGGACAAGGAAGGACCCTTCTCCCGGATTGGTCGAGCAATTTACCTCTCCTGGGAACAGAGGGGTGCCTTATGAGTCTTAGGTCGAGTGGGGACCAGGTCTTTTTTCCCCTTACCCGTCCTCGGGTTCCCAGGACCCTGTCTTAGGTTGGGGGATGTCCTGCCATAAGTTGCCCGTCTCTGGAGCTCCTCAAATAAAAGGTATCTAGCAAGACCTAAAGTAAGCAGATCTTTGACCACAGGGCACCCTGTCTTAGGCCATGTGGAGGGCAATCCTCGTGCCTGGCACCATGCCTTGTTGAGCCGGTTTCTACAACCTCTGTATGGTGTGCTGTTCAGGCGAGGGTCCACACTAACTCCCGTCATTGGGCCCCTGCATTTGTCATTAATGAAAAGTCTGTGAGGAGCTCCTCAAATAAAAGATATAATGATATACTTTTGGCACCAATAGCTCCATCTTCCAGACAAGAAGAAAGGGCGTTTTCCAAACCCAGTATTCACCGTTTAGTCTGGCCTAAGGTATATCCTCCTTCCTAAATGCCTACTCCACAATAAGATTATGAGTACTGCCTGCCAAACATTAGGGCAGTGTAAAGGGATCAAAATCTAAAATTTTTAACATATGCATTAAACCTTAACACTTTACAGCATGTGTCAAACCTTTTCCAACATCTATAAGCAGTTACAAATATCATTAGGTCAATTCCAGTAAGAATACATACATACAATGACAGACATTTTGTTATCAAATACCACCAGTTCCAGTCTCTGAACAATAGTCAGAACCCCAATCTTCCCCCTTCTTAAGTAAAGAGGGGTTAATATTTTAATTAAAATGAGTTTTCGTGTCCCAAAGTTTAAAACAGTCAAATGTTTAGTCTACACCTCAGCTGCAAAGCAAACAGAATGCAGACTGCAGAAGCAGCTTAACATTTGTGCTTCAGGGCAGGTGGGCTTCCTGGGTGAGGTGAGCTGTAGTCAGCTATCTGAAGCACCTCCTGGCAATTAGCTCAGGTCTCCCTGGACCCTCCAAAGGCAGCACGACGTCCTGCAGAGTGGCGTAGCAGGTTCTGTTATCAGGCACTCCTCTCCTTGGGGGCAGAGAAGACCGACCGGACCAAGCATTCCTCTCCAATCTCCTCCGGGAAGTCCTCTGTGGGGTGTCTGCAGCCACGACATCAGGTTTAGCTTTTATATTTTCTTTCTGTGAAAAAAGCATAAACATCTCCTCGACCCCAAATATATATAGGTCGGGTTTTTTTATAATGCATTGCAAGGGCCTTTTTACCTTGCCTTAGTAAAGGTTAGCTTGGTGTCATCATGCTAGATCCGTTTGCATCAGGATCTGTGTGCAACTGTTATAAGTTGCTGTGTGCAACTGTTATAAGTTGCTTTCAAGGAGCCTTGGTACGCTCCATATTTTCTTTTTATTAATTATTAGCCATATGTGCAGTTCTTCCTTGGAAGAGCCATTTGTAAAATTTAGCATAAAATCCTTTAAGGGATTTTTAGCTATAACATTAGCAAAATACAGGTGTGTGAATCGTAGCAATGATCATCTGGGAAAAGATTATTGTTTTGGCCTTTGAATTGAGCAAAGGCAATTGTCCAGGAATCAATCTTAAAATTATCAATGAATCTATTGTTTAGTATAAGAAACATTGATCATAGTCAATATTCTGTTAAACCATCTCCCAGATTTTATCCTGCCCTTTTGTATTAGACAGGCTACTGTTTTAAATTAAGAATTTAATATCTTAACTGGCAAAACTGAGAAGGTTTAGCCATAAACAGCATTTTTTATAAAACTGTTGTAGAACAAGTTTTACATTTAATATACACACTTGCCATAGCTGTATTATAATTAATATACTGTACCTGTTGGTTTATATTTTACCTGTTTGAGTACCTGCTTGGCAGCTTTTTAAGCTCTCTATTGGACACTGTTCTTTGTAATAATTTTACCTATCGGCTCAAGGTTTCCCATAAGAATATTATAACTAGAGCTTTAACCATTGAATATCTAATAAAAAGCTTATAAGCTATTCTCTTAAGTTGCAAGTCTGTCCCGCAGATAGGAAAATGAAAAAAGGAAGTATTTTAACTAATGATGTTGGCCTCATTAGACACCACCATGTAGAAGAATAAAAATAGATCCATATCCATTTCCATGTACAAACTTAAGTTTAAATGAGCCAAAGGCCTCAGCATATAAAAATTTTGTTGAACCTCATAGAGAAAAATTTTTGAAGTACACTTTGCCACATCTTACACACAGCCTCAGTGGCACAAACATTTGGAGAAACCATAAATTATTTCTCCTGAATTGAGAAACTTTTGTATAATAAGACTATAGAGTGGGAAAAGATCCTTACTTATCATAAACCCATTTTAAAAATATATGAAGAACTCAGGAAATTAGTTGTTAAAAAATTTAATCCAGTAAAAATATTTGTTACAGACCTAAACTGAAAACTCTCAACAGACAAACTGAGAGACAGTTTAAAAAAATGCTTAAACATAATATCCTTTAGCCATCAGAGAAATGCAAATTAAAACTCTGAGATTTTATTTTATCCTTGTAAAAATGACCAAGATTAAAAATTATTGCTAACAATTTATGTTTAAGAAAATGTGGGTAAAGAAAAAACTTCATTGCTGGAAGTGCACACTGGCATTGGAAGTGTAAACTGGCAGTCACTTTTGGATCATACACAGTATTGAAAGACCTGGATAAATCCAGACTTCCCCAGCAGGAAAAGAAGAATCAAAAATCTAGGGCCAGCCTGTTCAGCGACCCTGCCCTAGGAACCAGCTGAAGACAAAGCCAGACTGCAATCCTGATAACAATCCCGAAACAGGGAGTTTTTCCCCTGTGATTATCATCACACTGCTCTAGGAACCTGGGAGTGGTCCCGAGAGGCAGGGAGCTGTCCCCCTGCGACCATCACTGGATTTTTGGAATTTTTATGACCCTCCTGGACCACAGGGCTGTGGTCTCTTTCCCAAAAATTTCCTCTCCAGGTCACTAGAGGCCAAACTCTTCCCCCACGTGGGTCATGAGCCTCGTGGGATTGCAGCAAGGACGGTCTCCTGCAGGTCATTGGGGGGGCTGTGCCCTCCCGAGACCTGAGTGAGAGTCTCCCCAGCATTGGGAGTCCCTCATTATGGCCATTTTTTTAAAATTAGGCAAATATCTACCTTAAAACTTATCAATACCCCTGTTGGGCCTAAATACAAAAGTTTTTTGATCATAAAAACATGTGCTCAGCTATGCTTATAGCAGAACTACTTTATCATAGCCAGAATTTTGAAAATAACCCAAGTGTATCTCTTTAACACCTAGGATAAATGAGACATCATCCTTTTAAATATCTATGAATACCATAAAATATCTTGGAGTAACTCCAAGCAAGCAGGACAGAAGTTTTGGGTCCTGTTACCTCTGCTTGTGAAGGCAAAAATGTTTTTTTATTTTTAACCATTATTATTTGTTAGAGTATAACTCTGGCCCTCGATAAATTTAGTGAGAGGCCTGAGTCTCAGCAGTCTACCCTCAAGCTACACCTGGCAGCAGGAAAGGACCACAAGCTGAGACAATACAACTCCCACCCAAGAGCGGGCGTACAAATGAAAAAACTTGTATGATAAGAACTTTAACTCTTTTAAGAAAAAATTTAAGACATTAGAAAATAAAGATCTCCTACTTTCTTGGGAAAGTAGAAGAAAACATAGCAAAAATGACAATTTTACTGAAAGCAGTCTACAGATTCAGTGCAAATGTCCATTAAAAATTTATAGCAACATTTTTCACAGAAGTCACATACAGATTTACTATAAATGCACATTAAAATTACAGCAAAACTTCTCACAAAACTTGAAAGAACAATCCTCAACTTTATAAGAAAGAAATAAAAATTCAGGATATCCTAAACAATTTTTAAAAATCCTCTGAATGTATCACAGTCTTTGATTTTAAAACTTTTCTACAGAACCACAGTACTGAAATTAATCTACCTTAGATATAAATTTATATGCCTACAAACTAAAGATTTTTGACCAAGAAGCAAAATTTTAGAATGGAAAAGAAGCACATTTATCTCCTTTTATTGTCCTGAAGCTGTAACTTTTTGAGTCCAGACCTCCTTACAGCCAACCTGTCTGGCTGCCTCAGCTCCACATGGTAGGAGGCTAAAACACAGGCTCTCTAGCCCTAGGGGGTCTTCTGTGGAATCAGGGTGGAGCTCAGCAGCTTTCGCTTGTCTAGCTCCGTTTGTCCGTTTGTCTAAAATCCTGTCTTTTTCCATAGTGAATTGTAAGTCCCGAATCTGAGAGGAGAGGTCTGAGAGTTCATGCTGCAATGCAAGAACTTGTTTGAGACCTTCTATTTGGGCCTTAAGGGCGGCTTTGTATTGAACAATTCCTGAATCAAAGGCATGCTATCGGGAGCAGTCAGAGCATAGGGCTGTGGCTGCTGAGTCCTTTTTGGCTGACTAAGGAAGACGCGGAGAATAGGGTGTATTTCTGGACCTGTTAAAACTAACTAGAGGCATATTCCATCTATAAAACAAAAAAATGCAACTAAATCTCTTTTTTTTACTCTTACTCCTCTCACCCTGAGTGATTGTTTAAATTCCTTTATGAATTTCTCTTCCTTTGAAAGCGAATGGCCCATGTCTTGTGGGACGACAGCGAACCTGCGCCTACCTTATCCTGCAGATCTGTCCGAGTTCTACAGCTGCAGAATCTTCTATTTTTCTTGTTGTCCCGGGACTGCGCGTCGTCGTCCGGGAAGTTAACCGTGCTCCGAGTCACTGGTTCGGGCGCCACTGTGGCCGCCTCGACGGGTTACTCTGTCTAGGGTTTGTAACCCGCCTGGCTGGCCAGTTATTCCAGGGTCACGGAGAGGCACCACCTAAAAGACACAGGCTGATAAGGGGAAGAAGGCTAAGCAGATTTGTCAAAGCCTCCGTTTATTAGGGTCATGGTTACAGCTTATATAGCCCCTGGATGGGGAGCTTGGGGGGCTGGGGCATGGGGTCTTGCTACGTGGTCCACGCTCATCACGCCCGTCACGCCCGTCACGTAGTCCGAGAGGTTACGATGGGTCAGGTCACGATTCCTTGGTCGGGAAGTCACAAGGTGACACACCTAGTTGCCTAGATAGTTTGGAATGTAAGGCAGGTTCCCTTAACAGAGGCTCTCTATTAACAGTTAATTTGGGTGTGAGATAGGGTGTGAGATAGGCTTGCTCAATAAGACTATTCTCAATACAATTGGAAAGTGAAGCCCTCTGCAAAAGCTCCTCGCAGCGGTGCTTCCTGTAAATTTTGGGGGGACACGGCTCCTGACAAGAGATAACAACCAAGCATGACAAAAAGTATAAAATGAAGCAAAACCTTTCATACTGAAGTTGGACCCAGCAACTTAACAGGAGGAAAAGAGTCCCAAGAGCAGGCAAAAGGTTCAAAGACACATTTGTTCTCATAGTCAGGCATCCCCCACCAAAAATTATTAAGTTAATAACTACAATATATTTGTAGAAGACCTGGTGCAGATGCATGTAGGCCCTGTGTTTGCTACTTCAGCCCATGTGAGCTCATACTCCCTTTGCTTGGTTAATTCTTAGGGCCTTGTTTTCCTGGTGTCATCCATCCCCTTTTACTCATACAGTAGTCTTTCTGCCTCCTCTTCTACAGAATTCTCTGAGCTCTGAGGGGAAGGATTTGATGCAGCCTTCTAATTTAACTCTTTCTTCTTTCTCTCTCTCTCTCTCCCTCCCTCTCTGTCAGGAGCCGTGTCCCCCCAAAATTTACAGGAAGCACCGCTGCGAGGAGCTTTTGCAGAGGGCTTCACTTTCCAATTGTATTGAGAATAGTCTTATTGAGCAAGCCTATCTCACACCCTATCTCACACCCAAATTAACTGTTAATAGAGAGCCTCTGTTAAGGGAACCTGCCTTACATTCCAAACTATCTAGGCAACTAGGTGTGTCACCTTGTGACTTCCCGACCAAGGAATCGTGACCTGACCCATCGTAACCTCTCGGACTACGTGACGGGTGTGATGAGCGTGGACCACGTAGCAAGACCCCATGCCCCAGCCCCCCAAGCTCCCCATCCAGGGGCTATATAAGCTGTAACCATGACCCTAATAAACTGAGGCTTTGACAACATAAGCAGAGCCTCCTTTCTCTCATCAGCCTGTGTCTTTTAGGTGGTGCCTCTCCGTGACCCTGGAATAACTGGCCAGCCAGGCGGGTTACAAACCCTAGACAGAGTAACCCGTCGAGGCGGCTACAGTGGCGCCCGAACCAGTGACTCGGAGCACGGTTAACTTCCCGGACGACGACGCGCAGTCCCGGGACAACAAGAAAAATAGAAGATTCTGCAGCTGTAGAACTCGGACAGATCTGCAGGATAAGGTAGGCGCAGGTTCGCTGTCGTCCCACAAGACATGGGCCATTCGCTTTCAAAGGAAGAGAAATTCATAAAGGAATTTCAACAATCACTCAGGGTGAGAGGAGTAAGAGTAAATGTTATTATTTTTTATGACGATGTGGGGGTGTTGTTCGGGAGGGGGAGACACGAGACGTGCGGGGTTGGGGAAGGAGAGACGAGACACGCGGGGTCCCACGTGGGTAAACTTTAATGGGGGAGGGTAACATACAAGGAACGGGAGTGAAGAGACGAAAGGAAAAAGGGAGGGGAGAGAGTGAGAGGCGGGCGAGAGAGAGCGGGCGGGTTGGAACGCCCATTTTTAAAGGGCTCTGGGCATTTTGGGAAAAAGTGTCCTTGCGCGTGCGTAGTTTTCCATTGTACCACTGGGGTTTGTAGTCCGCTTTGTAGTCCGCTTGGAGACTGTATTTTCTGCGCACGCGTGGCCTTGTCTCCAAAGGAACAGCAGTAAAAAAAAGAGATTTAGTTGCATTTTTTTGTTTTATAGATAAAATATGCCCCTAGTTAGTTTTAACAGGCCCAAAAATACACCCTATTCTCCGCGTCTTCCTTAGTTTCCAAAAAGGACTCCGCAGCCACAGCCCTATGCTCTGACGGCTCCGGCTCCCGATAGCATGCCTTTGATTCAAAAATTGTTCAATACAAAGCCGCCCTTAAAGCACAAATAGGAGGTCTCAAACAAGTTCTTGCATTACAGCATGAACTCTCAGACCTCTCCTCTCAGATTCGGGACTTACAATTCACTATGGAAAAAGGCAGGATTTTAGACAAACGGGCAAACGGAGCTAGACAAGCGAAAGCTGCTGAACTCCACCCTGATTCCACAGAAGACCCCCTAGGGCTAGAGAGCCTGTGTCTTAGCCTCCTGCCATGTGGAGCGGAGGCTGCCAGACAGGTTGGCTGTAAGGAGGTCTGGACTCAAAAAGTTACAGCTTCAGGACAATAAAAGGAGATAAATGTGCTTCTTTTCCATTCTAAAATTTTGCTTCTTGGTCAAAAATCTTTAGTTTGTAGGCATATAAATTTATATCTAAGGCAGATTAATTTCAGTACTGTGGTTCTGTAAAAAAGTTTTGAAATCAAAGACTGTGATACATTCAGAGGATTTTTAAAAATTGTTTAGGATATCCTAAATTTTTATTTCTTTCTTATAAAGTTGAGGATTGTTCTTTCGAGTTCTGTGAAAAATGTTGCTATAATTTTAATGTGCATTTATAGTAAATCTGTATGTAAGTTCTGTGAGGAATGTTGCTATAATTTTTAATGGACATTTACACTGAATCTGTAGACTGCTTTCAGTGAAATTGTCATTTTTGCTATGTTTTCTTCTACTTTCCCAAGAAAGTAGGAGATCTTTATTTTCTAATGTCTTAAATTTTTTCTTAAAAGAGTTAAAGTTCTTATCATACAAGTTTTTTCATTTGTACGCCCACTCTTGGGTGGGAGTTGCTTTGTCTCAGCTTGTGGTCCTTTCCTGCTGCCAGGTGTTGCTTGAGGGTAAACTGCCGAGACTCAGGCCTCGGGCCTCTCACTAATTTTATTAAGGGCAGGAGTTATACTGTAACAAGTGATAATGGTTAAAAATAAAAAAACATTTCCGCCTTCACAAGCAGAGGTAACAGGACCCAAAACTTCTGTCCTGCTTGCTTGGAGTTACTCCAAGATATTTTATGGTATTCATAGATATTTAAAAGGATGATGTCTCATTTATCCTAGGTGTTAAAGAGATACACTTGGGTTATTTTCAAAATTCTGGCTATGATAAAGTAGTTCTGCTATAAGCATAGCTGAGCACATGTTTTTATGGTCAAAAAACTTTTATATTTAGGCCCAACAGGGGTATTGATAAGTTTTAAGGTAGATATTTGCCTAATTTTAAAAAAAATGGCCGTAATGAGGGACTCCCAATGCTGGGGAGACTCTCACTCAGGTCTCGGGAGGGCACAGCCCCCCCAGTGACTTGCAGGAGACCGTCCTTGCTGCAATCGCACGAGGCTTTGGTTAAGGAGATGGTATGGGGGCCCGATACACTGGGGATGAAGCTCATGACCCACGTGGGGGAAGAGTTTGGCCTCTAGTGACCTGGAGAGGAAATTTTTAGAAAAGAGACCACAGCCCTATGGTCCAGAGGGTCATAAAAATTCCAAAAATCCAGTGATGGTCGCAGGGGGACAGCTCCCTGCCTCTGGGGACCACTCCCAGGTTCCTAGAGCAGTGTGATGATAATCACAGGGGGAAAACTCCCTGTTTCAGGATTGTTTATCAGGATTGCAGTCTGGCTTTGTCTTCAGCTGGTTCCTAGGGCAGGGTCGCTGAACAGGCTGGCCCTAGATTTTTGATTCTTCCTGCTGGAGAAGTCTGGATTTATCCAGGTCTTTCAATACTGTGTATGATCCAAAAGTGACTGCCAGTTTACACTTCCAACGCAAGTGTGCACTTCCAGCAATGAAGTTTTTTCTTTACCCACATTTTCTTAAGCATAAATTGTTAGCAATAATTTTTAATCTTGGTCATTTTTACAAGGATAAAATAAAATCTCAGAGTTTTAATTTGCATTTCTCTGATGGCTAAAGGATATTATGTTTAAGCATTTTTTTAAACTGTCTCTCAGTCATTTTTAGGTTTGTCTGTTGAGAGTTTTCAGTTTAGGTTTGTAACAAATATTTTTATTGGATTAAATTTTTAATAACTAATTTCCTGAGTTCTTCATATATTTTTAAAATGGGTTTATGATAAGTAAGGATCTTTTCCCACTCTATAGTCTTATTATACAAAAGTTTCTCAGTTCAGGAGATAAAATTTATGGTTTCTCAATGTTTGTGCCACTGAGGCTGTTTAAGATGTGGCAAAGTGTACTTCAAAAATTTTTTCTCTGTAAGGCTCAACAAAATTTTTATATGCTGAGGCCTTTGGCTAATTTAAACTTAAGTTTGTACATTGAGATGGATATGGATTTATTTTTATTCTTCTACATGGTGGTGTCTAATGAGGCCAACATCATTAGTTAAAATACTTCCTTTTTTCATTTTCCTATCTGCGGGACAGACTTGCAACTTAAGAGAATAGCTTATAAGCTTTTAGACATTCAATGGTTGAAGCTCTAGTTATAATATTCTTATGAGAATCCTTAAGCCGATAAGTAAAATTATTACAAAGAACAGTGTCCAATAGAGAGCTTAAAAAGCTGCCAAACAGGTACTCAAACAGGTAAAATATAAACCAACAGATACAGTATATTAATTATAATACAGCTATGGCAAGTGTGTATATTAAATATAAAATTTATTCTACAACAGTCTTATAAAAAAATGCTGTTTATGGCTAAACCTTCTCAATTTTGCCAGTTAAGATATTAAATTCCTAATTTAAAACAGTAGCCTGTCTAGTACAAAAGGGCAGGATAAAATCTGAAAGATGGTTTAACAAAATATTGACTATGATCAATGTTTCTTATACTAAACAATAGATTCATCGATAATTTTAAGATTGATTCCTGGACAATTGCCTTTGCTCAATTCAAAGGCCAAAACAATAATCTTTTTCCCAGATGATCATTGCTACAATTCACACACCTGTATTTTGATAATGTTATAGCTAAAAATCCCTTAAAGGATTTTATGCTAAATTTTACAAATGGCTCTTCCAAAGAAGAACTACACATATGGCTAATAATTAATAAAAAGAAAATATGGAACATACTAAGGCTCCTTGAAAGCAACTTATAACAGTTACACGCAGCAACTTATAACAGTTGCACACAGATCCTGATGCAAACGGATCTAGCATGATGACACCAAGCTGACCTTTACTAAGGCAAGGTAAAAAAGCCCTTGCAATGCATTATGAAAAAACCCGACCTATATATATTTGGGGTCGAGGAGATGTTTATGCTTTTTTCACAGAAAGAAAATATAAAAGCTAAACCTGATGTCGTGGCTGCAGACACCCCACAGAGGACTTCCCGGAGGAGATTGGAGAGGAATGCTTGGTCCAGTCGGTCTTCCCTGCCCCCAAGGAGAGGAGTGCCAGATAACAGAACCTGCTACGCCACTCTGCCTCCAAGAGAGTCCAGGGAGACGGCTGAGATAATTGCCAGGATGTGCTTCAGATAGCTGACTACAGCTCACCTCACCCAGGAAGCCCACCTGCCCTAAAGCACAAACGTTGAGCTGCTTCGACAGTCTGCATTCTGTTTGCTTTGAAGCTGAGGTGCAGACTAAACATCTGACTGTTTTAAACTTTGGGACACAAAAACTCATTTTAATTAAAATACTAACCCCTCTTTACTTAAGAAGGGGGAAGATTGGGGTTTTGACTGTTGCTCAGAGACTGGAACTGGTGATATTTGATAACAACAATGTCTGTCAATGTATGTATTCTTACTGGAATTGACCTAATGATATTTGTAACTGCTTATAGATGTTGGAAAAGGTTTGACACATGCTGTAAAATGTTTAGGTTTAATGCATATGTTAAAAATTTTAGATTTTGATCCCTTTACACTGCCCTAATTTTTGGCAGGCAGCACTCATAATCTTATTGTGGACTAGGCATTTAGGAAGGAGGATATACCTTAGGCCAGACTAAACGGTGAATACTGGGTTTGGAAAACGCCCTTTCTTCTTGTCTGGAAGATGGAGCTATTGGTGCCAAAATTATATCATTATATCTTTTATTTGAGGAGCTCCTCACAGTCTTTTCATTAATGATAGATACAGGGGCCCAATGACGGGAGTTAGTGTGGACCCTCGCCTGAACAGCACACCATACAGAGGTTGTAGAAACCGGCTCAACATGGCATGGTGCCAGGCACGAGGATTGCCCTCCACATGGCCTAAGACAGGGTGCCCTGTGGTCAAAGATCTGCTTACTTTAGGTCTTGCTAGATACCCTTTATTTCAGGAGCTCCAGGGACGGGCAACTTATGGCAGGACATCCCCCAACCTAAGACAGGGTCCTGGAAACCCGAGGACGGGTAAGGGGGAAAAAAAAGACCTGGTCCCCACTCGACCTAAGACTCATAAGGCACCCCTCTGTTCCCAGGAGAGGTAAATTGCTCGACCAATCCGGGAGAAGGGTCCCTTCCTTGTCCCAGTCCCTTCTCATTTAGACCTGACACCGGGGTTAGACTCTGACCTGGTGCCCTCCACTTGATAGATGCCTGCTTTTATAAAAGGAAGGGGGATATGTCAGGAGCCGTGTCCCCCCAAAATTTACAGGAAGCACCGCTGCGAGGAGCTTTTGCAGAGGGCTTCACTTTCCAATTGTATTGAGAATAGTCTTATTGAGCAAGCCTATCTCACACCCTATCTCACACCCAAATTAACTGTTAATAGAGAGCCTCTGTTAAGGGAACCTGCCTTACATTCCAAACTATCTAGGCAACTAGGTGTGTCACCTTGTGACTTCCCGACCAAGGAATCGTGACCTGACCCATCGTAACCTCTCGGACTACGTGACGGGCGTGACGGGCGTGATGAGCGTGGACCACGTAGCAAGACCCCATGCCCCAGCCCCCCAAGCTCCCCATCCAGGGGCTATATAAGCTGTAACCATGACCCTAATAAACTGAGGCTTTGACAACATAAGCAGAGCCTCCTTTCTCTCATCAGCCTGTGTCTTTTAGGTGGTGCCTCTCCGTGACCCTGGAATAACTGGCCAGCCAGGCGGGTTACAAACCCTAGACAGAGTAACCCGTCGAGGCGGCTACACCTCTCCCTCTCTCTCTCTCTTTCTCTCTCTCTCTCTCTCTCTCTCTCCCTCCCTCTCCCTCTCTCTCTCTTTCTCTCTCTCTCTCTCTCCCTCTCTCTCTGCAAAATGTATGTTCCCATCTGCTGCAGGAGAGAGCCTCTCTGACAATGACTAGATAAGACATTTGTCTATGAGTATAGCAGGATATCATTAGGAATCATGTTCCTGGTTTTGTTTTGTTTTGACCAATCATGTTTGGTTTTATCCTAAGTCTTTGAGCTTTCTTGGCCTCTGGTTCTTGGTTACCCAAGCAGTGTTGGGTATTGGTTGCTTCTTGGGGAGTAGGCCTTGAGTGAAATCAGATATTGGTGGGATACTATCACAAATTCTGTATCACCAACATCCTGGCATATTTTGCAAGCAGGATAGATTGTAGGTCAAAGGTTTTGTGACTGTATTGGTGTCTGCCTTTCTCTTTCAGTAGGCTGCAGAGTTTCTTCTCATAGCAAAGAGACTATAATAGGAGTAAAGGCTCTGTGTAGGCACCAGCTCAACTTTTCCATGTTCAATGTGATCATTGTCCTCAACAATGGGGACTTGATATCAGTCTTTACAGAACAATTTATTGTCTTAGCACCAGCCTGGCTTATTTAGAGATTTTCATGGGACCATCTTGGCAAAAAATTCAACTGAATGTAACACAGACATCCATTGCTAGAAGGCCTCATTAGGGACCTCTTCATAGATTCCAGGAACTCTCCACTGGACCAGGTTTCCACATCAGGACATAAATGCTCCCCATTTCCAAATGTCTCTCCTCAAACTCTCTCCCTCCATCCCACCCAACCCCTACCTCCTCTGCTCCCATACCCACCCAGCTCCAGTCTACCCATAAAACCTATTCTAATTCCCCTTCCTAGGGAAATCCATATATTCCCACTAGAGCACTCCTGTTTACCTAACCCCTCTGGGTCTTTGGATTATGGCTTGGTTATCATTTACTTAATGACTAATATCAATTTACAAGTGAATACATACCCAATTTTTATTCCTGAGTTTGGGTAATCGCACGAAGGATAATTTCTGTCTAGTTCCATACATATGCCTGCAAAGTTCATAATATCATTTTTTTAAAAAATGCTGAGTAATACTCCCTTATACAAATCATCATATTTTGTTTACCCATTCTTCTATTGAGGGACATTTAGGTTGTTTACAGTTTCTAGCTATTAGGAATAAAGCACAATGGTTGAGGAAGTGTCCTTGTGGTAGGATGGAGCATCCTTTGGGTATATGCTCAAAATGAAACAGTTCATTGGTAAGAGAGGTCAATTCTCAATTTTCTGAGGAACCACAACATTGGCTTTTATAGTGTCTATACAAGTTTGCACTCACACTAGCAATGGATGAGCTTTCCTCTTGCTTCACATCTTCTGAGCTGTCACTTGTGCTATTGATCTTAGCCATTCTGACAGGTATAAGATAGAATCTCAAAACAGTTTTGATTTGCCTTTCCCCAGTGGCTAACATGAGACTGTTGTAGGAGGTGGCCTCTTGTTTGTTCCTGGCTGCCTAGACCACAAAATAATCACTCAGGAACCATATTATTTGCAATACTGTTTGGCCAATAGGCTAAGTGTATTTCTAGCTCACTCTTATATCTTAAATTAACCCATTTCTATTATTTTATATTTTACCATGAGGCTCATGGCCCACCAGCAAGATTCCATCACATCTGTCTCTGGTGGCGGCTACATGGCATCTCCTTGACTCCGCCTTCCTTCTTGCAACATTCATGCCTAGCTCTATTCTGCCCTATCACAGGCCCAAAACAGCATCTTTATTTATGAATGGTATTCACAGCATACAGAGCAGAATCCCAAATCTCTTCCCCCTTTCTGTTTAAATAAAAAGGAAGGTTTTAACTTTAACATAGTAAAATTACATATAATAAAACAGGTATCAAGCAAGAATTACAGCTACAATATTTATATCTACTTTATCTTTTTATCATAACTAAAGAAAACTATAATTATAACTATCTATTCTTCAACTCCATCAAAGACTGAAGAAGAATATAATATTACACTTAACAGGAAGTGAACTGTCAGCAACTTCCAAAACTCTAGAATTGACAGAGACATCTCACTACCTGGACAGTCACCCAAAGTTCTTCTGTATCATTAGGGCATCCATCTTCAGTCTACCAGCACATAGTATCTGGCATATTTTCCATGAAGCATGAAATTTGAAGATCTGTTCTGCCTTGTAATGATAAAGTCCATTAGCTGCTTTCTTCTGTGCCCTGCAGAATGTCTCGCAGACTCTCATGAAGCAGGAACCCTTAAGGACCATTTCATCTTTAGGCAAGTTCAGCAGTCATTTCTCTGTGGGTCCTACATGTCCAATTCATCAAGCAATCCAGGCAAGAGCAGTTTCTTGCCCAAATGACTAATAAACTCCATAAGGAGCCTGTTCGATGCCCACCTTCCTCTTGAACTAATTAGTGCTGTCAGGAGCAGATGTGTCTCATTGTCATGAAAAGTCCTAAGTTATTAAAACATTTTTATGTTCGAATCCCAAAGAATATTAAAACATTTTAAATGCCATATTCTGAAGGTCTCTGAAGGATTTGAAGAATACCTATGTAACTGAAATATATCTAAATATAACTCTATATATATAGAAAACCTAACTAACATGACTACAAGCTTGACTATTATAGATGATTATCTATTAACCTATATTTCTTAATTATACATTACATTTTTAAATTAGCTACACAAACAAAATACCTAAATCAAGAGCAGAAATATACATATAACAAAATTGACCTTAAATTTGCACCAATAAACCAAGATCCATACCAGTGCAAAGTATTCATACCTGTAGCATAACCCCCTTTAAATGCAAAGAAACATTTATAAACAATATTTGGGAATATGGGTGTAGTTCTCTCCAAACTGCTTCCTGCTTTTTGTTGGGCAAAATATTTTGGGAGGTGTTCATGGTGACCTTTTGGGTGGGTCTTGCTCTATCAAACTACATTAGTCTGGATTAATCCACAGGTTCTCATCTTCTGTGGAAACAAAAGCAGAAGCTCCTTTTCAAAGCAACAAATCCTTAGACACAAATTTTGGAATCAAGATACTTTAAAATATATAGGTTGGTTTAGCTTAGTGGCACATAAAATGAAATGTCTCTCTGTACTTAGCTCCATCACAGTCAAAAAAATTCAAATAAAACACAATAATATACATAATCCAGAAATAAACACCTGATTTTTTAAAAAAGAAACCAGAAATACACACTGGAAAAAAGACAGCATCATTAACAAGTGGTACTGGCCAAATTGGATGTCATTATGTAGAAAAATGTAAATAGATTCATATTTATCACCCTGCACAAAATTCAGGTCCAAGTGGATCAAAGCCTCAATATAAAATCAGATACAGTAAACTTGACAGACGAGAAAGTGGGGAATAATATGTAATTGTTTATGTATGATTGAGGCCTTGCGGTCTTTCTCCCTTACACTTCAGCATATCTTTTATTGTTGTTGCTATCCTCGCTCATCTTAAGTTTAGACCAGTATGTTAATGAGATTTTATGGGTGTGGCCTCTGTTATTACTAGAATGCACAGACTCATCGTAAACTCCCTGATCCTCTGAGCTTATAATCTTTCTGCCTCCTCTTTCACATTGTTCTATGAGCTGTAGGTGCAGCTGTTAATACATTTATCTGCTGAGACTAGGCTCCACATCACTGCATTTTAATTGATTGTGTAATAGTCTCTGCCAGTTGTGAAGAGAAATTTCCTTAGTGAGGACCACATTTATGTGTCAACATGAGGACAAATATACAGAATGTAGTTAGGGCTTATGCTGGCATAGTAGAGTGGTGGCCGCTAAGGTATACATCTCACTACTGCACCCTTAGGGTTATTATAACATGCTGGCCATTTTTATGGCTTGTAATTGCCATAGCTGGGTAGGACTGTTGGCTCCACCCTCCTTCAGGAGCTTGTATGATACCTTCTGGTCCTCAGGGAGGAGGTGTCGGGTCAGTTTCTCTCATGACGTTCTTGTTACTAAGAGTCTCTAACTAGATACCTAGGTGAGGGTTTTTTTTTTTCATGTCTCCCTAAATTTCCCCTGCCTCTTTATCTCATCTCAAGTGAAAAACAAAGTTTGAGGTTTGTTTCCTTCCACCCTCCATTCTTCTCATGTTCTAGTATTTCTTGAACCAGACAGGTTGGAGATCTTATAGAAGAGGTCTGGCTCTACCAGGGTCCTGACAGAGCTGTGGAAGGACTTCTGTTGGGTTGGACCTTGGGGTGGGATGGTGGGAATGGTAGCTTACACCTCCTGCACTGGTTTCTGTTCATGCAGGTGCAGGGTACAGATACAGGAGCATCTCCATAAATTTCTAAGGATTCTGGACAATAAAAAAACAACCTTCCTCAAGACCCAGTAATACCACTTTTGGGTATATATCCAAAGGATGCTCAATTGTGCCACAAGGACATGTGCTCAACTATGTTCATAGCAGCATTGTTTGTCATAGCCAGAACCTGGAAACAACCTAAATGTCCCTCGATCAAAGAATGGATGAAGAAAATGTGGTACATTTACACAATGGAGTACTACAAAACAGAAAAAATAACAACATCTTGAATTTTGCAGGAAAATGGATGGAGCTAGAAAACATTTTGAGTGAGGTAACCCAGACACAGAAAGACAATTATCACATGTACTCACTCATAGGTAGTTTTTAAACACAAAGCAAAGAAAGCCAGCCTACAAATCACAATCCCAGAGAACTTGGACAACAATGAGGACAGGAGAGACTCACATAGATCTAATCTACATGGGATGTAGAAAGTAGAAAAAGACAAGATCCTGAGTAAATGGGAGCACTGGGATCTTGGGGGAGGGATTGAAGGGGAGGGTAGAGGCAGCGAGGGGAGCAGAGAAAAATGTAGAGCTCAATAAAAATCAATTTTAAAAAAAAGATTTAAAAAAAATAAAGAGAAAAAGGCTCATTTAAAGACAAGATGTGGGGAGAGAACAAGACAAAACAAGGCTGGTTAACCAAACTGAAATCATACGTTAAATAAAGGAAGTGTGAAGGAAAGAGACTTGGTTAGGGTTCAGGATGAGTCTCTATTAAGTCACTCTTCTGGGCATAGGTACAGCACCTGTCTTCATGTATTGTCATAGTTGGGTACAGTGAGGGTCTGGCTTTCTGCAGTTCCACACCTGAGTGAAGGTGCAGGGTCTGTCTCTATGTGGTCATTGTCATCTAAGGTACAGATCATATTTCAAAGTCATCAAACATTGTGTGATTTTTGTCTTGCACTCCATCTATTCTGCAGTCTCATGACAGCGGCTCCCATTTAAAAGTGTGAACAAAACAGACAAGATTTACCTCTAGAAGTGTACTGTCCTCTCAAAGGGGGTCTTTAAATAAATGAGTTCTGACCACTGTTTCAGTCAAGCGTCGAGAAGAGAGGGTTTTTAGGGTATCTCTGTAGTATGTGGATCCCAACATTCCTGTCTGCATGAACTTTAAGTCTGGTGAATGATGTGCGCAATATCGATTTTAGCTTTCAGACAGAACAATTAACTTGCATAAGGCAGGAGCCAGACTTTACATCTGCAGCATTTATGTGTAAGAAAATATCTAAGCCGGGCGGTGGTGGCGCACGCCTTTAATACCAGCACTCGGGAGGCAGAGGCAGGTGGATCTCTGTGAGTTCGAGACCAGCCTGGTCTACAAGAGCTAGTTCCAGGACAGGCTCCAAAACCACAGAGAAACCCTGTCTCGAAAAACCAAAAAAAAAAAAAAAAAAAAAAAAAAAAAAAGAAAATATCTAAAGACACTGAGAGAAAGAGTGGAAGTCAGGGCCCTGCACCCAAACAAGAACAATTCACCCAGAACATTGTGAAGCTGGAGGATCACAGATACTGACATTCCTCTTAAGAAGCCATCGAAGGAAATAGCAAACAAAAACATACCAGGACAGGAGTCCTATGGTAGAGCAGGATAAAAAGGAGAGGGATCTCTGGCGAGCAGTAATCCCAGCTTTCAAAAAAAAAAAAAAAAGGTCACCATAAACTGGTTGGAAATTCATTGCACTGTAATTACTAAGAATATGATTCTTTCTCGTCTTGGAGAATTAAGCAAATATATGATACTAAAGTAAGTCACTGATTCCAATATTGGAAACAATACAGAAGATAATAAAATCAAGAAATGTTCATTTATAAAGGAAAAACAATCACCCTGCAAGTGACAAGACAGCTAAATTGTAAATTTAATACAAAATAGCCTTTTTGTATTAAGACTCCATTAGACTCGAAGTGCTAGTTATTAACGCTAATGTACAATAACAACATTATTATTGTGGTTTTTATTTTGTTATGTTTTTTGTCCAAGGCTAGCTTAGCTCACTACGTAGCCAAGAATGCACTTCACCGGCCCTATTCCCAGCCTCTGTTGCCTTTGACAGGTGGCTGACCTTGTGAGCCTCAGTTTCCCGAATTGGGAATATTGAAACTGCCCTCACATATGCAATGCTGTGTGGACTCTGCACATGGTTTGAGTTTCTGCAATCGCTTCCCTATCCTCTTCCTTCACTGCTTACCCCAGGCAGAGAGCGCTAGCCGGGTTCCCCGTAGGCAGCGAGGACTTGCATACACTGCTGCCGGTTCCTCTCTTTGGTCCATTTATATTTCAGCTGTGAGTGGATTTTCTTCTCTTAATATTAGTTTGGCTGTTTTACAGTAGACAAATCCCCCTGGCTATGCCTGTGTGTATAAACTAGTCTCTCTTGAAGGAGAGGCTGTGCCCTTCGCAATCTAGAGAAAACACGCTTGGAGAAGCCCGCTGCACCTTCAGCGGCGTTCCCTCCTGTCTCGTTTGTTCTAAGGCGAATTCTAAGGTGTCTCATTCTTGGTTTTGTTCAGTTCTTCATCTCCTTCGCTGAAAGCGCTCGCTAACACCTCCTGCTTCATCAAAATTGCTTTCTGATCCTGAAAACACATTTTCTCCTTGGTAGATTCTCTAGCTCTTCACATCTTTCAGAACCAATAGCTCTCTCTGCTGCTTCTCGACTTTGG
The DNA here is from genome assembly GCF_950005125.1 of Chionomys nivalis. Classification (NCBI taxonomy): domain Eukaryota; kingdom Metazoa; phylum Chordata; class Mammalia; order Rodentia; family Cricetidae; genus Chionomys; species Chionomys nivalis. The sequence goes on from NC_080101.1 coordinate 32,299,635, forward strand.
AGAGGATCTTCAGTTAATCTCAGCAAGCCGTAAATCCTTTCATTTGCAAATGTTTCTCTTTCAGATAAATGCCTAAAACAGCTACTGAGCACCTTCTCCCAGAGTTTAGAGATGAACAGAACACAGCTCCTCACCTCACAATGAGTTCACAGGGGCGACCAAGTGCAAACAATTGTTTGGCAGCGTTGATAGAGAGGTGGGTTTAACTTTTAGCCAGAGGCATTTTCTTTCAATTATCTCCAGTCTGCCTTGTTTCAGGAAAGACTGACACTTTTGCAAACTGATGTGACGGAGAGAGGCCTTGTCAGGGCTTCTTGTCTTCCTTACTTCACTTACCTCTCTCCAGAACCTCACTTGGGCCTCCCTAACACCTCTTCTACCTCTGCAGAAACTGAGCCTCAGAAACGCCAGATTTAAAGAACCCCTGGGAGAACTAGGAAGAACCCAAGAAGTAGGCACCTGGTGGCTACTGAGAGCACCTGGCAAGAGGGTACACAGGCTGAAGCTGTTTCTGTAATTCTGTGAGGGCACGCCATAGCTGGTACTCCATTTTCCCGTCACTGAATAGCAAACTAAGACAAGCTTTACAGCACAATAGCCATGTGATAGCAGAGTTCTATAAGTCAGAAGTCAATTTGGGGTAAGCTTGCCTTTACTAGGTTCCTGCGTTTAAGACGTCAGGCCCATTGTTTTATTAGAGAACACTTTCAGGTTCCTTGGGGTTGGTGGCAGACTTCACTTCCCCAAGCTACATGCCTGGGTGTCTGGAAAGTCAGACACTGCTCTTTGGTCCTCACAGTTTCCACAGTTCCAGGCAAGCAGCACATGGCGTCCCCATCGCTGTGTCTGTCTGGTGCGTCAAGCCTCTGGCTTAGGAAGGGCCCAGTCCTCTCTAAGAATGGAGCTGGCAAACCTAGACCAAGGAAGAAAATCTCCCGGCCCTCCCAGATCTCACAGATTAAAGACACCCGCCACACCCCACTGCCGCTCTCTCCCTGGATGAGTTGAGGAAGTATTTGGCCCTGTAATTGTTACAGTTCCGAGTTTACAGTCACGGAAGCCAGGTATTTTCCTCTGGGCGGGAGATTTTTCACGGCTCTCTTTTGTCCCTGACAGCGATCCTTCTTGCTTTCTTATGCCTACCTCAAGAGGTCCCTTTAAATGAGGTTCCTCTCCTTCCTTCAGGGCCCTGTCCTGCTGATTCTGGCACATTGAGACGCTTCTTTTCTAACCATCTTCTTCCTTAAGACCTGACCACAGCACCAAGACCCTTCCTCCTAATCACGCCCATTCTTACTAAGGAACTACGCGTCAGTTCCTTTCCAGAGCCAATGGCCCTGCTGCCTTCTGTCCTGCATCTGGGCCCTCACTCACAATCAGCTGCCATGTGGCATTGAACAGTTAAGAGCATGTCATCCCAGTGTCCTCATACCTCATCCCCCACTTAAGGAAGAGGACTACATGTGACACAAATACCACGGGAAGTGAAACATGAGCCTGTCTTAGTCTGTCACACCCTCAGACAGTTCCTTCCTTTGGTGTGGATGGTACCTTGATTCTAAAGGACTAATGGAGAGGAAGGGAAGGAAATCATGGCGGAAGAGCAAAGAAAGGGGCTGTAGGCTCCGAATGACAGACGAATCAGAGAGTCACATAAGAAGTCACTGCACAGTCCACGGTACCTCCTTAGACTGCTGTTAGGGGAAAGAAAATTAAGATTGATGTTCATTTGGGAAGATAAAATGAAGAAAGACTGGAGAGATCTGGCTGTTCTACCTTTGGCAACGCAAGAATCTAACTATACACTGTGTGTCTTAGTCACTGATCTATGCTGTTTAGAAACACCATGGCCACGGCAACTCTTACTAAAGAAAGCATTTAATTGGGGGCTGGCTTTCAGTTTCAGAGGCTCAATACATCATCATCATGTCAGGGAGCATGGTGGAAGACAGGCATGGTGCTGGAGCAGTAGCTGAGAGCTACTTCCTGATCCACAAGCAGAGAGAGAGAGACTGGGCCAGGCATGGGCTTTTGAAATCTCAAAGTCCATCCCCAATGACAGACTTCTTCCAACAAGGCCACACTTCCTAACCTTCTACACTTCTAATCCTTTCAAGCAGTGCCACTTCCTGCCAACTAAGCTTTCAAATATGTGAGCCTATTTTTATTCAAACCATTCTTATTCAAACCACCACACTGTGTTTAGTCTGAATGCAGCCTTGTCATCAAACAGCATTATACAAGTTTTAGGCAGATGACATAATTCGGAGGTGGGAGGTATCATGTTCCTTAATCCTCTTAGCTAGCAGAACTAAGCACACAAAACTGCTTCCTGGGAGAAGCCACTGAACTTAAGATAATAAAATCTTACTTGATACTCTAAACTAGGCCCGGTGCTAGGCATGTGTGGTTTCACAGAATTTCAGAAATGATTTAATAAAGCACCCAGTGTGTCTTAGATGAGGACACACACAAAAACAACCTGTAAACCCCTTGGTAAAACTAGAGGCCCATCAAGAACTCCTTCCAGACCTTTTCAACCTTGCAGAATCTGAACTTCCAATAAGGAGGGGCAGAACCTTAAGCATGTTGGAAAGTCTGCGGCAAAGAGGAGGAGGCAGCTCCGGAGGTGATGGTGGGCTGGAGAACATTTAACAGCTGAGCCTCTCAAGAGTCCCCAATTAGTAACAGAATTTTCAGGTTCCTTTGATGTAAATATGTTAGAGCAAGTGTCGGCCTCTAGCCAGGGATCACAGAATGCAGACAGATAAGAGAAGCAACCTCAGCCTAGCGGGGTAAAAGGAAAACAATCCCATTTTAACTAGAATTGGGTTTTTATTATACACTAGAGAATCTTTAAGTAAGTAAAGCAATTGGATGGACTTACTCAAAAGCCAGGAGATCCTGGGACTCCAGGTAATTGGAGCAGAACTTGATGCTATGAGAGATAACTCTACAATGAATCAGAGAGCTGCTGTGAATTGAAGAGTTACCGACACTGGTGTTTTCCTGTTCCTTTCATACAGTCTGTGGCACAGTCTGTCGTATTCAGGGCAGGGAGTTTCCATCAGCCTCAGGCTCCTGAGGGTGGGAGTCTGGGGCTGGAAGCTCTAATCTCAACTATGCTCATCTCTGTTTTTCCACATGGCTTACCTGGAGTTCTTTTCCCTTTATTCTGTTTCAATACTTTAGGCTGGGAACTTGCAAATAATACTTTGTAAAAAGCACATTCGTGGCATTTCTTTGCTACTGTCTTCCAAAGATTAGAACTATAAATAATAGTGAAACTTAATTACAAATTTTCTTCTTCAACAGGGTTTAGTGAGGTATTGTTTAAATCTCCATAAAAATCACACCTTTGAAATTGCTTAATTGTGTTTCTCTGCCAATTTAAATTGCTCATAAAAAGGAAAAAAGTTAAAATATAAAGTTTCTAATTGTTTCTCTGAATCATCCCAGAAGTCTTGCTTTTGCTCTTGAAGACAGCTCTGGCCTATAAACACTGCGAAGTCAGCAAATTCAGAAGTCATGGTGCTGTGGGAGGAAGAGGGAAGGACACTTCAGTCCCCTGCTTCCTTTTAATGTAGGCTAACAGATTAAAAATAAAAAACACCCACTCACTAAAACACCTTGTAGTTAATGCATGTAATAATACTTCAAAATGGTTTTGTTAAAATTTCCTCACAAAGGTGCTGCTCTCTAGGTCATAGGAACCTAGATGTCTAATTTCAATTATTACTGTATTAAGCTCGCTTATTTGCATAATAAAATAACCATTTGCATTTATAGAATTTCTTTTTTTCTCAGGAGCACATAGTCTCCCAAAAAGTATTTGCCTTACCTGCCAAAAATTCTGTCACCAAATCTGCAGACCGTGATAGCCTGGTAGAGCTGGAGAAATATTCACTGAAAACCACCTGGGTACCCAGCAGCACATTCTGCAAATAGGCTTCCTATCTGTAATGAAGGACATCTTCCTAGGTTCTGTGGGCTCTCATAAATGCCAAAACAGTTACATCATAGGCAACTTTGTGCACTATAAAAGCACAAAAGCAGTGGAAGGGATAAGAATGAGAAATGATGGGTTGGAGAAAGGAGTCCGTGGTTAAAAAGTGCTTGCTGCTCTTCTGGAAGACCTGGGTTCAGTTCCCTGCACCATACTGGCCATTGCACAACTACTAATAACTCCAGTTCTGCCTTCTACAGACACATAGTGAGGAATGTGCATGTGCACATGCAAATACACACACACACACACACACAAGAAAATAATGTAAAAATCATGAAATAATGAATGTTTTCTGTAAAACTACACCAGTTCTGTTCTGCGCTCTACTCGCTACGTGCTATGGGAGCTAGGCTGAAAATTTAAAAACACAGAGAGAGAGAGAGACAGAGACAGAGACAGACAGACAGACAGACAGACAGACGACAGACAGACAGACAGACAGACAGACAGACAGACAGACGGGGCCACGGGGACATATCCCCCTTTTCTGTATAATTAGCACTGGCATGGGCGTGGCACAAATATGGTGGCAATAAGTTGGAAAATGCCCTAGCAAACATGCTCATTATTAAATGCTGGTGCTGGCTACAAGGTAATCACAGCAGCCCTCTGGCTGATGGCAATTTCAGAGTGGCCACTATAGCCACAGAGATCTCTCTCAGCAGGGGCCCAGTGCTGTGCCTCCTGCCTCTGCTGAGAGGCCTGCTCACCACTAGCACCACAAACTCTTGGGTGTGCAGAGCCGGAACCACAAATATGGGAACGACAAAGCCAGGACTGCAGAGCCTCTGGGCCTCTCTGCAAGCATTCACAGCAATTGGCCGCTTACCTCACAAAACTCTTCTCCAACGGCTGCCTCTCTGCTTGCCGGGACTCCAGGGAGCATGCTTGCTCTCAGGAATAGCGGAAGCCCACCACCCCGCAGCTCACTGACTGCATACCTGCAAGCAGCTTGTTGGACCCACAATGGCAGACAGGCTCCCAAGGCCCACTTAAATAATCATTTAGGGAATTTGAGCTAGCTTTCTCTCCAAACTACTTCCTGCTGTTTGGGGGTGCTGTATCTTTGGGTGTATTCACCGCGACATTTCAGGGGGTCTTGGTAAATGAAACCACATTAGCCTTGAATGCTTCTACAGGCTCTCATCATCTGTGGAAACAAAAGCAGAACCTCTTTTCCAAAGCAACAAATCCTTAGACCTGTATTTTAAAGTCAAGATACCTTTCTTAGCAGTTCCCAGAATCAAATGTCTCTCCCCAGTCAAAAAAAATTAAACACAATAATATACACAATCCAAATTCTCTGTGCACATTCCATTTTTTTTTTGTGGCTTATAATCTGACTGTCTATACTCTGTCTCTTTAAAGTCTTACTCTAACACACATAACACACATACCCATCTTTAATCCACCCTCACCATTCCTGAGGGCAATATCACTGAGGGCCTCTGATGTGGGATTCCCCTCTGTATGCTGTGAATACCATTAATGAAAAAAAGAAACTGCTTTGGACCTATAGCAGGGCAGAATTTAGGCAGGGAAAACAAAATGGCATGCTGGGAGAAAGGAGAGAGAGAGAGAGAGAGAGAGAGAGAGAGAGAGAGAGAGAGAGAGAGGCCATGTAGCCCTGCCAGAACCAAACAGAACTTTAGCCAGTAAACCACAGCCATGTGGCGATACAGAGATTAATGGAGATGGGTTAAATTATTATGTAAGAGTTAACCAATAAGAAGCTAGAGCTAATGGACCAAGCAGTGATTTAAATAATACAGTTTCTATGTGATTATTTTGGAGCTAAGTAGCTGGGAACTAGCTAGTGGCCTCCTCCTATAGGCCTCCACTTATAAAACTGCACCGGTTTCATTCCATGCTCTACTCGCTACACGCTATGGGAACTAGACTGAAAATTTAAAAACACAGAGACAGAGACAACAGACAGACAGGCCCACAGGGACATCCTTGAGACAAGAATGCCTACTTTATTGTGCTCAGGGGCAGCTTATATAGTGCTCTGACCACGCCCTAGCTCTCAGGATCTTTCAGCTGCAGACTCATCAGAACCCACTCCCCTGCCATCAGGGTCTCATGCTCAGAGCACCTGCAGGCTGCTCAGAGCAGAGGAAAACAAGTTGTTTACAAGAAATTTAGGGTCTAGTGGTCAGCAGTCCCCAACAGTTTTCAAAGTGAGAATATAGTCAAGACTGCTTAAAAAAAAAAATTTAAAGTTTATCCTCTGACACCTCCAGATGCAAAGTGGAGACTGGGTGACCACAAAGTAAACTAAGCCTCTCTCTCCTCCCATTTTATATTCCCTCTAGAGCTGGAATTAAAGGTGTGTGACTCCCTAGGACTGGGATTAAAGATGTGAGCCACCACCACCTGGATTTGTTTCTGCTTTGAGGTGTAGCCCAGTGTGACCTTGAACTCACAGAGATCATCTGCCTCTGTCTCCCAAATCCTGGGATTAAAACTGAATGTCACCATATTGGACATCTAGTGGTTTTAGATTTGCCTGTGATCTTCAGGCAAGATTTATTTGTTAAAATACAAATAATATGCCACTATACAGAGATTTCTTGTACTTAGGGAGAAGGCATATAGTGCTTTTTAGATGTGTCTTTGTCATGGAATCACCTAGTAAGTTTTGCAAACTACAAATGCCTACATTCACAACCTAAGAATGTTAATCAGTTGGTCGGGACAAAGAAACCTACAGTAGCATTTTTCACATTGCCCTGGGTATCTCCCAGGCACAGCTGGATGCTGGCTATCATATCACGCCCAGAAGCAGCACTGATGTGCTTTTGTCCTCAGTCATTAACTAACTATGTGACCTTGAGAAAACTATTAGTACCTCTAGACCACAAAAACACCAAGCTGAAAGTTAGTTAGCTGGCTAAACAGGATATACCTCCAGCTCTAAACTCCTGTGAGCTCTAAACAAGTTCTAAAAATAACCTAAGCAAGAATCATCATCCTCAACACACTTAGATTCAGCATGTACAACATGGAACTACTATATGGGAAATACATTGCTCAGATTTTACTCTCAGAAACATATAAATTATATAAGCAACATGACAAGCCAAAACACATACATTAAAATAAATCACAAAGAGTCATATATGGGATGCATATGAAGATCATTTTAATACTGGCCATTTCTCTGGAACTGGGTGTCACATACACACACACAGAAAGAGAGAGAGAGAGAGAGAGAGAGAGAGAGAGAGAGAGAGAATTTCTCTCTATTATCTGTAATATTTTGGTATTGTAAAAGGCATCATCAAGCTGAGAGCTAAGTGGTTGTTCCTTAGTGACAAACTTTGGAAGCTAATCAACATAACCCACCAAGCACAGTTTGGGATTGGATCAGTTGCTCGGTGTTCACAGCTTCAAGGTCTGTCTATTGACCATGAGCTTCATTTGTCACTCGTGGTAGAAAACTTTTATAGAAATTCTCTGTGGAAGTGAACAAGTGGTACCTTTGTGTTTTGGCCAACAACCTTTTCTAAACAAAGTTACAAATACCATCACCACCAGCAAGATATGACTAAAATATTCTAACTGATATACCCATTTCTAATAGAATGCTAGTGAAAATGAAAGCCAATTTTATTGAAGGCAAAGAATTTCTAAAAACTTCAATTTTTTCCAAACTCATGATTCATTTATGAAGCAAGAAAGGAGGATGAATGAATGACTCAATACATGAATGTTGGATAAATCAAAAGGTGAGGATAAAGGATAAAGGTGAGGTGAAGGAAGAATTTTTAAGAGGAAGAAGAAAAGAAGGGAAATACATAATTGATTGATATCCTTTTGTAGTAAACATCCTTATATTACTAAATATGAACACAGTAAAATGTTATCTCTTTGTTTAAAAATGCTAAAAAAAAATCTCCATCCCCTTGAGATTCTTGATGCAAACCCAGGTTCTCCCTAGTTCTTTCCCATCACCCCTGGGTTCATATCCACTCATCTGTGACTCCTCACCAAACCACAAAACAACTCTCTGCACTTGTCTGGGGCAACAGCAATCAAAGAATGGAATGCCCACTCAACAAAGGTGAACTGAATGTCTACAGCAAGAGACACCTCAAACAGTTAACTCCACATGCCTAAATCCCAACACAAAAACAAAGAAGACAGAATGGCTTCTCCAGAACCCAGCAGCCCTGCTGTAATAGGCCATGGAGAAAAGAACTGTAACTGAAGCAAAAGACAAAGACATTAGCAATTGTGAATAAGTTCAAGGACCTTAAAGAGGATATGAATAAATACCTTAAACCACAAAACACAGTTAAATGGAATAATGAAAACAATTTGTGAAAGTAGACTTTAACAAAGAAACAAAATAACACACACAAAAAAAAAGACAAAGTCAAACTGAAATAAAACTCAAAACTAAAAACTCAGGAATTAAAAAGAAAAAAGAGAATAGAAGTCTTGTAGATAAAGTAGGAGAGATGAATTGCTTGGTCAAAGAAAATGTTGCATCCAAAAGATTTCAGACACAAAATATCCAGGAAATCTGGGACATTATAAAAGACCAAACCTACAAAAAAAATCATAAAAGATAATTTCCCAAAACCAAAAAAAGCCTATTAAGGTTCAATACACAGAGAGAAAATACACATACAGATAAAAGCTACAAGAGAAAAAAAACATAGTCACATATAAAGACAGGCCCATTAGAATAATACCTAAGTTCTCAATGGAGTCTCTGGAAGCCAGAAAAACTTGAGAACCATGTCAGTGCAAGGGAGCCCATGCCTGACACTGCCTGAAAGGCCAGAAACCAAAGTCTGGACGTCCCAGAGACCTAGGATAGAACCAAACATCATGGGGTCAATTAAATGATTCCTGATACTCTGCTATACTCCTAGACCGGAGCCTAGTATAATCATCACCAGAGAGCCTTCATCTAGTGTCTGGTGGAATCAGATGCAGAGAAACACGACCAAACAAACATTAGGTAGAGCTCAAGGAATCCTGCAGAAAAGGGAAAGGAAGCCAGAGCGGTCAAGGACACCACAAGAAAGTAGCCCATAAAGTTAACTAGCAGGGCTCATGAGTCAACTAAGCAGGACTCATAGGCACTCACAGAGAGTGAACCAACAATCAGGGAACCTGTATGGATCTAACCTAGGTCCCCTATGTCTATGTTATGCTTATGTAGTTTAGTGTTCTTGTGGGACACCTGGTAACAGTGTGAGCAGGGGCTGTCTCTGATTCTTTTGCCTGCTTTTGGGATCCTTTTCCTCCTACTGGGTTGCCTCATACAGTTTTAATATGAAGGGATGTGCCTAGTCTTCCTGTAATTTGTCAGGCCATGTTTGGTTGATATCTTTGGAAGGCCTGCCCTTTTCTGAAGGGATATGAAGGAGTGGATGTGGGAGAGAAGGTGGGGAAGGGGCTTGGAGGAGAGAAGGGTCGGGGTATAAGATATGAGAAAAGAGTAAAGAAAAAGAATACACTTTCTTCTCAGCAGCCCATGGAACTTTCTCCAAATTTGAAACAAAGAAAGTCAGGAAGCAAAGTAAATCTCAGTAGATAAAGGAAAGTTGAAATAGCACCCTGCATCCTATCTGAACACCATGCAATAACAGAAACAGCAGAAAATACACAAACTCATGAAAACAGAACAACTCACTGAAATGAAATTGAATCAAGACAGAAGCAAAGAAGAAAATCAACCATCTCTAGAACTGAATGAAATGAAAACAGAATATCCAAACTTATGAAGCACACTGAAGGTAGTTCTAAGAAACACATGTGCCCACATAAAAACCAGAGCGCTCTCATATTAGCAATTAGATGACACACTTGAAAGCTCCAGAGAAACAAAAAGAAATAGCATCCCAAAAGAGTGACCATGAAGAAATAATCAAACTTGGCTGAAATCAATAAAATGGAACCAAAGAAATAAGAAACAAAAACAATTAAATAATAAAAACAAAGACTCAATAAAGAAAGAGGTCTTTCAGAAAATCAACAAGACTGACAAGCCTTTACACAAATTAGCCAAATGACACAGAGAGAGGTTCCAGATTCATAAAACTAGAAAAGAATAGAGAGACATAACAATAGACAGCAAGGAAATTGAAAGAATCATAAGGATATAGTTTAATATTTATTTATTTATTAAGTATACAATATTCTGTCTGTGTGTGTTTGCAGACCAGAAGAGGGCAACAGACCTCGTTACAGATGGTTGTGAGCCAGCATGTGGTTGCCAGGAACTGAACTCATGACCTTTGGAAGAGCAGGCAATGCTCTTAACCACTGAGCCATCTCTAAAATTCTTTATTCCACAAAACTGGAAATCCTAAAAGAAGTAGATGAATTTCATGATATACATAATTTCGTGATATATAAAACAGGACCTGAGGATGTCTCCAAATTATTTTTATGAAGCCACTATTATGTTGATACCAAAACCACACAAAGACCCAATAAAGAAAGACACAAAGTCCCATCCCTAAACCAGAAGCTCTTTGCAAATTGGTGTTGCTGAGAAAGAAAAATCATTTTTTTTCAATGGAGTGCCACTGGATATATTAACCACATTCCAGAACAGTTCCCATGCCCAGAGTGGTTGGTCAACACACACATACACACCAAACAAACAAACAAACCAAACTCCATGTTTTTTTTGTGTGCTTCTTGTTTGCTTTGATACTTCTGTCTTATTGAGAATTTTGCTTATTCCTTTCTTGTGCTGTGGAAATCTTTCTGGATTGAGAGGGTGGGAGAGAGGAGATGTCACTAGTGGACTGAACCAGGGCAGCTCCTGAAAGACTGCTATGCCAGGTCTAGTTTGGATTAACATTTTATATTCTACAACCACAGGTGGGGAGGTCAAGAAAGCAAGATTTCAGAGAAGCCTATGCAGCAGTGCATATCTGTAAAGCAGTTTCTCCAGGTCACTCTGTTCCAGGTAACAAGTGAAATCGGGCTTGGCAAATAGGCAATGCAAGCAGTGCTTTGCGTAATCCACTAAATAGATCAATATGTAATGATTGGTCTTTTCTACCTTATTCACTTCACTTTGTTTTAATTTCATTTGCTTGCTTTTCATTGGTTTTTGTTTGTTTTTAGGGTGTGAGAGAAGCGTGAAATTGGGTGAGTAGGGGGGGCAGGGAGGGTCTAAAAAGAGTTGTAAGAATGGAAAGAAAATGATCAAAATATATTGTATGAAAGATTTAGTAAATATATAAAATGTGCTGAGAAAACTTAAAGCAAATATGATGTATTTAGCAATGATGCCCAATGGCTTTCTTGGAAAATCACTTAGAGTTATTGTTTATGAACATGATTGTAAAAGATGGTATTTAGACTGATTTGGGTCCTCACAATTGAGGGCCAAGTCTTCAAAGGCTCTGAACACCAATCTGTGTTTCAGAGACATAATGATATCAGGTAGGCAACCTGACTTCCATCTCACTCATAAGGAATCACTCCGAATGACGTGTTTCCCTTACAAGGCTTACATCATGAGTACCACAGATTAGGAGTGATTCACTGTGAGTAGAATCACCAGTTTGGGAATTAAAGAACCAGACTGGCTCCTTGGTACTCTCTTAACTTAGCCTTCTTTATGCAACTTCTATTTTGATGATAAAGCAGCAATAACTGATCTTCAGAGTTTACTGTGAAGATTAAATGAGGTAATATTTTTAAAGCTCTTAAGACCATGCTTATCATATAACGAGATCTCAGTAAGAGCTAACATTAGCCAGCTGCTTTGATGATGGATAAGTCAATCATTTGTATGAAGAAGAACCCAATGATAAGCAACATTAATTTCTTTTTTATTCAACAAAATTAAAATGAGGGTTTATAAAAGAGAGAGGGAAAGGGAAAATCATAATTTGAAATTGTAAGTTGGGATGAACTAATAATTAGCAAGAAAAAAAATATGTTCTGCCATTGGACATCTGGATAAGAGACCCCTGATTCCAATGTGAGAATTTTTTTTCTTTTCTATGAATTCTCTAAAAGAGTTTGACCATTCGATGTGCATGAGGGGCTAGGCTCCTGAACACCTGGCACCTGTTTCTAGATACCGCTAGTACCTCTCTAAATTATTCCCTATCTTCACCATTTACATGATCAAAGTCTCTTCTCCACCTAAAAGTAATCTGCGTGCCCCTTAATGGCACTCAGCTCATTTCGTCGTTATAAATTTGTTTTTCAGTCATTTTATTAGTAACTAACTTTTCCCCAACTAGACTGCAACATGAGCCTGTCATTACTGCCTTACCAGCACTCTGTCGCGGGACTCATAGTATGTATACAAGGCATTTGCAGTAGGAAGAAAGCAAAAAAGGATGAGGTATAGGAGAAAGGAGGAAGAAGTCAGGAAGTCACAGGCAAACACCACAGGGGATAGAACAGGTAAGGTAACCATCTGAGATCGTTCAGAGACAAGAGCTATAACTCTAGATTTGGGCACAGGATCAGCAAGAGTTTCTCAGAAGACCTCCATTTTATCTGCATGTTGGTACACAGGTAAACCAAACATCCCCTCTGAGAAAGCATGGGGCATGAGATAAAACACATCCCATTTCTTTCTAGAACATGAGGCCTCTGAGGAGACGTCTTGAGAGTTGAGACAGGAACATCAGAAGATAGCATTGAGGATCCCCGGATGTGTCTGGGTTGGAGATGAAACAAGCTCTAGAAACATGGGTCTGGTGAAGTACAAAGAGCCCCATGGGTGGGAAGAGGCCTGAGGCAGGGAGGCTCACCCATCACCAGCTGCTGCTCTTCTGCCGTTTCTGGGTCAGCACTGGTGTTTACTCTCGCAAATAGCCTCCCAAGGACTCCACACTCACTCCACTGGAAAAGTGATGACCACTTTCAATTCTTCAAGGAATGTTTGTAAGTTTGGAAAACAAGTTCGCCAAGATGAATAACTAGACTGTTCTAAAGATGATTCAAGCCTTTTGTACATGCATTTATTCGTGTCTGGCTGGCATGCAAACTGGAGCTTATACTCAAAATCACAGAGAATTAGTCCCAGAGTTCACAAACAGTGGATGAACCCTAGGCGGCCACCCTGAAAGCGACTACACCAACTTCTTTTCCTAAAGGAAAAAGGCAGGGGAATCCTATTTGGGTGAAAATCCTTACTACTTTCACTTCGTGAGGTTGTGGTAACAGCTACCATTGCTGGCGTGTTCTCCCCTTCCAGAAACAGGACATCGTGATACTGTGTTTCATCCAATTGTCATATAATTTTATTTCTCCTTTAATCCCCAGTGACAGATCCAAAACTACAATTTACCTTTCTAACATCCTCCAAAATAGTCTACATAGTTTTCCTTTGCCTAGTAAACCACTTGTAACTCATTTACAATTTCTTCAGGAATTCACCTTACAAATTCCATTAAATTTAAACACACTCATAATACTCCTTTCCATAGGATCATGACTTTTCCCATCGTCACCAACTTCTTCAACCTCATTATCTTTCTGAAGTGAGTCTTTCATCTCTGGACAATCATGTGTAGCATCATCTAATCTGGTCTATCACCGATGCAGCCCTGCCTTTAGTCCTCTCTGTGCATCCTCCACTGCCACTACGTATTCTTTGGCTCCTCAGTCTCAGCTAACTGCTTTGCTGTTAGACCTTGTCAAATCAACCTCTCTCCAGCAAGGCTGTCTTAGTTGGGCTTCTATTGCTGTGGAGAGACACTATGATCACAGCAACTCTTATAAAGGAAAGCCTTTAATTGGGGCTGACTTATGTTCAGGGGGTTCAGTCCATGATCATCACGGTGGGAAGCAAGGCAGTACACAGGCAGACATGATGCTGAAGAGTTCTACATTCAAATCAGCAGAGAGCGAGAAGAGAGTGACATTGGGGCTGACTTGAGCAGTATAAATCTCAAAGCCCACTCCCAGTGACATACTTCCTCTAACAAGGCCACTGATCCTAATTGTGCCATTCTCTATGAATCTTTGGGGACCATTTACTCAAACTCCCACAAGGGTTATAGTAAGCATGGGTGAGTATGATAATCACAGAGGCCACATAGGCAATGGAGACAATAGCAAGGAAGCCAAGGGACTGAAAGGGAGAAGGTGTTACTGGAGTCAAATCAGAAGAAGCCAAAATGGCAGATGCTGAAGAAACAGTAGCAGAATTAGGGCCTCAATTAGTCCTGCTGTCTTGTTTGGGTTTTTGTTGCTGTGTGAGACACCATGCCCATGGCAACTCTTATAAAGGAAAACATTTAATTGGCACTGGCTTACAGTTTCAGAGGTTTAGTTCATTATCATCGTAGCAGAAAGCAAGGCAGCATGCAGGCAGACATGGTGCTAGAGAAGGAGCTGAGAGTTCTTACATCTCAATTCATAGGCAACAGGAAGTGATCTGAGACACTGCATGTGGCTTGAATATATAAGAGACCTCAAAGTCCACCTCCACAGTGACACAGTTCTTTCAACCAAGTCATTCCTACTGCAACAAAGCCACACCTCCTAAGAGTGCCACTCCCTCTGGGGGCCATTTTTTTTCAAGCCACCGCTCCTAAAAACATTCCTGATATACATGCCACTTATAGAAAACTACTTTGATGGAATCTCTCTTCTCCTACAAGGTAGGACTTCCTCCCACTGCCAAAGAGAGTGACAAGGATGATAGTGAAGCCAAAATAAGGACTGCATCTGAGCAACCAACAGTTAGAGAAATCATGGCACGAACACTTGCAAGTTTGCAGGCACCATGAAAATATCAGTTTGAAATTTGGATCTGCATTTAGATTGTTTTCCTTTTATTAATAGTAAGCTGACAGTGTTATTCATTTCTTCCCAACCCCAACTTTCTATGAATCTGCTCCACTGCATCTCCCATTTTCTCTCCCTCTCCACTTGCATCCCTCCCTATGTTTCTATCTCTACCTATATCCTCTGTCTCACATCACACATAATTGAGTGTGTATGGGAGGTGGGTGGATGGATGGATGGATGGATGGATATGAATGGTTACTATCCATGTTGGAGTCTCCCTCCCTGGTAGAGTTTGCATTTGTTCATTTTAGGGCTATCAGTGTAACTCTATGTTATGATTTGATTGTGACATCACCCACCAAACCCACACTTGTGTGATTGAACATCTGATATCTGGGTGTTGGTGCTATGTTGCAAGGTTGTAGAACTTTGAAGAGATAAGGCTGGTTGACAAATCTTTCACTGTGGGGCAGACCCTAAGAACTGTAGGCTGATTTATGTCTAGCTTAGCCCTCTGCTTCCTGGCTAGCACCATATTAATAAGCCAAGGCAACAGCTCTCACTATCACCAACAGAGTCAGTTCCCATGTCTTTCCTGCCTACCATAATGGATGATATCACCTTAAACTATGAAACCAAATATTTTCTTCCTTCCTTCCTTCCTTTCTTCCTTCCTTCCTTCCTTCCTTCCTTCCTTCCTTCCTTCCTTCCTTCCTTCCGTAACTTCTGTGAGTTAGTCTCTTATAATTAGGGGAAAAACAATATGCCAGAAACAGCAAAATAGTTCCATTCTAACAGGCAGAAGACTTTTTAATTGTTTCAGATGCTGCCCCTAACTAAGAGTTTCTATGAACAAAACCCCTAATTTTATGGGGTCTGTTCTATGCATCTATGTAGCCTGTGTGCTTTATTTCATGTATTCCATATGAAAGGCAGGTCCTATTACTGTCTCTGCTTTACACTGAGTAAACTGTGTCTTGTGTCACTTTCAGCTGGGCTCATGGCTGAACACATGCATACTAAACTGAAAATAGAGCCTAGGTCTGCTTAGACTCCGAGGCCGTCTAATGACAGCTTCTCCAATGCCTGAGCAATGCTAGAATTCCTCAAACCTGGGGCTTTGTTTGCTCAAATACACATTTCTAAGGCATCTGGGGGGACAGTGGCTTCACATGTCTGAAAAAGCCAGGGTAGGATCTCCTTTTCTTCCTAAAGATAAAAAAATGTTACAGATCTGTGCCTAAACATCATATGGGCCATATAAAGAAAATTTGATTAGATGAAACTCTATGTGAAGAGATAATGCCTTCTATCAAACTTCACACAGTAAAGCTAATATCTGGAGATGAACTCATTTTTACTTAATAAAGCCTACTCTTGGAAACTACAATGATTAGATTGCCAATACTTGTTTCTGATTGATTCGAGCCAGAGATTCTCAGATATTGCAGTTCTGTGTAATTCAATTTTTACATAACATGAGAGAGAAACAAGAGAAAAACACAGACCACTTCTGAGTGTCCAGTACAAGGGGTCTATTGTCAAGTCGGAGAAGTAAAAACAGGCTTCATTTCTGCTGAATGCAAAGTCTGCGTGGGGCCAAGGATGGCCCCAAGCCTATGGTTGAACTTGCTTTCACTTCTCCTGATAAAAGTAATTTCACTAATACTATATTTTGTAATTTTGAGAGACTCCTCTGATTTCGGCATGGGGTTCTGCTTTGATCTCACCACCTGATTTGATTCTAATTATTGTTCTACCAGCTTTATCCTGCCCATTGGCCTCTTTGCTTTAATTTACATCCTGCTATTCACTTCTTATATCTGGCCTTCATTTATTTTTGTCCATTTTTAGTCAATATCTCTGGAAACAAACACCACTGGCCTTTATTTTTCCCTGACTGAAGTACCTGGAAAGTCCAGACCAGCTAATGATGAAACTGAAAACTAACCTTCAACCCAGATTAGTAGTGTCTGCTTTAAATATTACCCTCAAACAACACTGTCGTGTGTTCTAGACCTCAAAAACTCCCTGTGTGTAAACACTTTCATGTTTTGTCTTTATCGTCTTTGACCTTGAAGATAGTCCTTGAGGACTAACGCCAACTATACCCTGAATCGAATTGGCTTAACCTCATGACAATAAGAATAATATGCTATGCCAAGCCCTGGCATCCAAAACTTCTCTTGGAATGGTTTTGTTCCCAGGAAGGTCTTCAGGCCCTTGTGAAGGTAAATTTTTAGTGGGCAGAATATGTCAGCATCTCACCTGCAAAGACAGATTAGCTTCTATCAAACAGAGCCTAGTAAAGGCCACACAGGTTCTCATCAGCGTATCTACCACCAAACTCTTGGGGATATATCACATGGCACAAACTGT
The DNA here is from genome assembly GCF_950005125.1 of Chionomys nivalis. Lineage (NCBI taxonomy): Eukaryota > Metazoa > Chordata > Mammalia > Rodentia > Cricetidae > Chionomys > Chionomys nivalis. The sequence goes on from NC_080101.1 coordinate 32,316,766, forward strand.
TCTCAGCTAAAAGGGTGCAGAAACTAGAAATAGTTGTTGATGTTTATTTAGAGAAATGCAAATCAAAACAACTCTGAGATTCCACCTTACACCTGTAAGAATAGCCAAGATCAAAAACACTGATGGCAACTTATGCCGGAGAGGTTGTGGGGTAAAGCAAACACTCCTGCACTGCTGGTGGGAGTGCAAGCTTGTATAGCCCCTTTGGCTCTCAGTGTGACGATTTCTCAGAAAATTAGGAAACAATCTTCCTTATGACCCAGCAATACCACTTTTGGGTATAACCAAAGGATGCTCAATTGTACCACAAGGACATGTGCTCAACTATGTTCATAGCAGCTTTGTTTTTCATAGCCAGAACCTGGAAAAACCTAAATGCCCCTTGACTGAAGAATGGATAAGGAAAATGTGGTACATTAACACAATGAAGTACTACACAGCAGAAAAACAATAATGACATCTTGAGATTTTCAGGGAAATAAATGGATCTAGAAAACATCATATTGAGTGAGGTAACCCAGACCCGGAAAGACAAATATCTTATGCACTCACTCATAAGTGGTTTTTAGACATAAAGCAAAGAAAACCAGCCTACAAACCACAACCCCAGAGAACCTAGACAATAATGAGGACTCTAGGAGAGATATACATGGATCAAATCTACATGGGAAGTAGAAAAAGACAAGATCTCCTGAGTAAATTGGGAGCATGGGAGTGGGTTGAAGGGGAGGGGAGAAGAAAGGAGGTGAGCAGAGAAAAAATGTAGAGCTCAATAAAATCAATAAAAAAGAAAAAAAGAATTAAAAATATAAAGATGATGTATTAGTAATTTTCTGTTGTTGTGATAAAATACAACCAAGGCAACTTATGGAAGAAAGTTTAACTGAACTAATGGTCCCAGAAGAACAGGAATCTACCACATGGGGAGGCATAGCAGCAAGCAGAAGCCATGGCAGCAGCAGCAGGAAGCTGAGTGCCCATGTCTTCAAACACAAGCAGGAAGCAGAGAGCAAACTGGAAGGGGCTGTGGGCTTTTAATATGAAAGCCCACCTCCAGTGACATACTTCCTCCAGCAAGGCTCCACCACTTACACCTCTCCAAAATGGGCCACCCCCTGGACACCAAGTGTTCAAATGGCAGAGCCTTCCAACATTATTTAAAAGTCCAAAGTCTCCCTTGGAACCCAAGGCAATCTCTTCATTGTAATTTCCTCTAAAATCCAAAAGCAAATTACATACTTCCAACATAAAATAGCACAGAATATACATTAACATTCAATAAGGGAGGAATGGTGTCATATTAAGGAACTACTAAGCCAAAGAATGACCAAATCCAGCATGACAAACACCAGTGTTTGTAGGTCCATGTCCTGTATCAAAAGGCCACAGTGGTTCTGCCTCTTAGGTTTTTCTGTCCACAGCACATATGGCTCTGTGCACAGTCCTCCTTTCCAGATATTCCATCACTCTGGAAACTCAGACATCCTGTGTCTCCACAGCAAACCAAGTTCGCTTTCACAGCTTTATATGATGACCTCATCTCATAGCCTCTTGCCCAAGTACATCTCTACCACCACACAACGCCTGGCCTCAGCAGCTCTCTATATCCACAGAGGAAGAATCTATGACCCCTTCACTCATGCCTTTAAAACCTTCGCTCCTTTAAAGCCAGAATCACATGGATGACACTATCAGATTAAGCTACCAGGTTGTAATGAACCCTCCATACACACACACATACACACACACACACACATACACACACACACACACACACACACACGTTAGCTGTGATACTTTTGTCTGTTACCTTCCAGGAGCAGAAAAACATCTTAGGTTCTCTCACAGCTTGGAAGCTTAGCTTGGTGGGGTCTTGCCCTAAAAGCTTTCTTCATTCTAATGCGGGAAAGATTTCTCCTTGATGGCACTAACCTCCTTTCTTATGACCAAAAGTCTCTTCTGCAGTACAGGCCTTGACTGTAACATTAAGCTTCCTAGTTGTCTTTTTGTTTCTAAGCTATATGTTTTCAATTTCACTCTCTCTCTCTCACTCCTCTTGTTTATTTTTACTGAAGATCATTTTAAGCATTGTCAATGTCTTTGCTAGGGGTAACTGTTGGTGCGATAAAACACCATGACCAAAATAACTTAGGGAGGAAAGGTTTATTAGGCTTATGATTCCTTGTGTCTTTTCATCACTGAAGTCAAGGCAGGAACTCAAACAGCTCAAGAACCTGGAGGCAGGAGCTGATGCAGAGGCCAAGGAGAGGTGCTGTTTACTGGCTTTCCCCTCATGGATTTCTTATAGAACCCAGGAGCATCAATCAGCCCAGGGATGGCCCTGGGTCATCCACTCCAATCACTAATTAAGAAAATGCCCTACAGGCTTGCCCACAGCTAGGTCTTATGGAGGCACTTTTTCGATTGAGGTTCCCTCCTCTCCAATGAGTTAGCTATGTCAAGTTGACATGAAACGATCCGTCACTCTCAATAATAACCAAGCCACACACTCAGCAACATGCAGTCTTAAAATCTCCTCTTCTAATTAGCCAATTATCATTTCATTTACTTCCAGGCAAATTCTTAAAACAAACGAAGAAGGCACCCAGAGTATTTGTTAGAGTAGCACAGGAGTAGCCTTTAGCCCGATTGCTAATGTTGTTGCCCACTGAAACTATTTGAATGGGGCCTCCATGGTCTGAGCTGTTCTCAGAACTACTGTCTTCTATGCTCCTCCTAGAATGGCCCTTTCAAGCTCTACTTACAACACTCCACCACTTTTCCAATCCAAAGTTCCAAAATCCTCCACATTCTTCCAAAAAACCAACATGGTCAGGTTCATCATCTCATGTTCTGGTACCAACTTTTGTTGCTTTTCTATTGCTGTAACAAAACACTATGACCAAGGCAATTTATGGAGGAAAGAGTTGATTTGGGCTCACAGTTCCATGGTTCTTGACCTCCCTTGTCCATCAATGGCAAGAAAGCCTGGCAGCTGGCAGGTATGGCAGGCAGAGCATGAAACCTAGAGTTCACAGCCATGAATCGGAAAGAGAAAACTAGACATAGGGCAAAACTTTAAACTCACAAAGCCTACCCCCAGCAATATACTTCTGCCAGCAAGGCTAACCTCCTAAAGTCCCTGAACAGCACCACCAACTAAGGACCAAGTATTCAAGGACAGGAGCAAGGTGGGGAGCATGTCTCATTCAATCCATGACAGATGAGTACATTAAGATTGGAGAAAAGAGCCGGGCAGTGGTGGCGCACGCCTTTAATCCCAGCACTCGGGAGGCAGAGGCAGGCGGATCTCTGGGAGTTCGAGGCCAGCCTGGTCTACAAGAGCTAGTTCTAGGACAGGAACCAAAAGCTACGGAGAAACTCTGTCTCGAAAAATCCAAAAAAAAAAAAAAAAAAAAAAAAAGATTGGAGAAAAGACAAGGCAGTATAGGTGGATGCACCAGCTCTAAAACCCTGAAAGGTGCGAGGAAGCATAAATCATCAGTGGATACAAAGACCCGCTGGGTGACATAGGATAGTGTCCTAGTTAGTATTATATTGCTGTGAAGGGACACCATGACCACTGCAACTCTTATAAAGAAAACTATTTATTTGGAGCTGGCTTAAAGTACAGAGATTCTGTCCATTATCATCATGTCAGGAAGCATGGAGGTGTGCTGGCAGTCATGGAGCTGGAGAGGTGGTTGAGTTCTACATCTTCATCTGCAGGCAACAGCAGTGAAAGTGACACACGGTCTAGCATAAGCTTCTGAGACTTCAAGGCCAACCCATGACACATTTCCTCCAACAAGGCCACGCCTACTCCCAAAAGGTCACACCTCCTAATAGTGCCACTCCCAATGGGGCAAGCATTTAAAACACATGAGTTTATGGGGGCCATTTCTACTCTAACATCCAGATAGCATCATTCAAATATTCCTTAGCTTTAGAAGTACCATTTTCTCAACAGTTGTTGCTAGGATTCTGATGAAAACAAAATACTTTGGGGTATGAAAAAATTCAAATAAAATCTTTCAAGAATTTTAGGAAGGCTCTACCTATTCATAGGAAGTATTTTCTTCTTCTTTGAGGCAGTACAGTTTTGGTAAACCCTAACAGAGAATCTGCACACAACAGCAGGAACGGGCACTGAGGCACTCAGGAAAATGAGGTCGTACACAGTAGCCAATCACATCACCTGGGTTTAGTGATTCCCAACCGTCCTAATGCTGTGACCTCTCTAGTGTTCCTCATGTCTCTGTGACCCCCCCAAACCATACAATTAATTCCTGTGATTTTGCTGTTATGAATCATAATGTAAATATCTGACGTGCAATCCCCAAGGGGGCCCACTTGTTGAGAACTGCTGTTCTAGACCTTGGGAATCCTGTGCTGTGGTTCGCTAGCTTCTCTTCTTGATTTTAAGAATCTCTAAGCAAAAGCTAAGTGTCATGGGCAATCCTGTACTCTGTAGCTAGAAGAAGAGGATCATATATTGTATGGCCAGTTTGCATTACATAATATGATACTGTCTCAAGGAAAAAGGTGAGTGTGTGGGTGGAGGTGCAGCTCAGGGTTAGAGTGCTTGCACAGCACACACAAGAGAAATCTCATTTAATTGCCCCATGGACAATTGCAATTCAGCTAAAGCATCAGGGAACTGGAGCTGCCCTGGAAATCTCCAGCCGCACGCCAGTCTCCAGCAGTAAGGGAGAAAGGAATTGCTAACCAAGAAAAGCACAGAACTAAACTGCCCAGTGGGATAACTGGTGGGCTCTGGAGGCCTCAGAAGAGCAAGGAAAGAACTACGGTAGCGGCCTCCATGGTTCTTCAGTTCCCTAGGCTTTCTTAAGCTGCTGTGTGCAGGCTGAGCTAAAAGGCAAGATTACATAAAGTAACTCATAGTATATATACACATGTGTAGTGTAAATGTGGATGTGCAGCGCGTTCACATGAAGATGAGAAAGGCATCCATGACTTCCCTAAGACAGACAAACCTACTGCTATAAACAAACCTAAAACATCTACATAACTTACCAGCTATAACAAGAGCACATTCCTTCATCAAGTGACAGTTTCCTGAGTAACTAACTACTTAGGTATTAGACATATGAGATATTTACAAACACGAGGAGTCTGATGGGGCTGTGCTCTCCTCAACACACCTGTACCAGGGTCACAACCCTCCCAGAGAACCAGAAGGGAAAAGGAGCACAGTGTTACTGAGAGCTCCGCCAGCTGGAATTTCAAAGGGACACACAACACTGCTGTTCATTCATGTTTCCGGGAAAACACAATCTCATGTTTCACCTAACTTCTGGGGGGGGGGGGGGTTAGAAATGTAGGCGGTGCATGAGCAGGCACTGTCTTGTGCTACTGAAGGAGGCATAGACATGGAAGTGTCACTTGGTCACCACTTACACACACCAAGCTCCCTGATCGAGTGGATTGTGGGGAAATGTACGAAAACGTAACAGTCATCACGACTTCAGTGTTTACTGAACACTCCGATGGCAGACTCTGTTCATTCTTGACCTCTAACCCCTCCAAATTAGCTTTCTCGTTAGACAGTTCTGGGGTCGGGAGGTGATGAGGAGGCTGGCAGCAGCTGCTGTTTGAGCAGCTGGGGAAGACTGCCATGGTGAGTCTGTCTTAGTTTGAACACCTCACGCGTTCAAAGCACTTTCCCATTTATTACCTAATTGGAACCTCGCAGCAGCACAGTGAAGTAGGCGAGACAAGCCTTTATTGCCATTTTTGAGGAAAAAGACAGAAATACAGAGAGGTCGAGGGCTTCTGTGAGGTCCCACAGCTAATGAGAACTAGACTCAATTCCTGACCCGTGAGTTGCAATCTAGCTGTGTCCAGGGCAGCTCCAGTTTAGCTGAACTGCTATTTTCCATGGGGCAATTAAACTGAGACCTTTCCAAGAAATGGCATTCCTTGACTTGTGATCAGCAATGGCCTGCCTTTTATTTGACTGCTACTGAAATTTTTGACGTTAAAGCCGAAAAATACATTCCTGCCATCAGTCACTCTGGCAGTTGAGTGAGAGGAGATTTTGAGTATGAGGTGATTGAAGAGCCGAGATCAGTTACACTCGGGGAAGTTGGCTTGCTGAGGTTTTAGAGCAGAGAGCATAAGCAGATAAGGGAAGATGTTTCCATTTGTTTGACTAGTTCAATAGACCACACTGTCCAAATGTCTGATCTGTCTGAGATAGGGCTACTTCAGAGTTTGCTTGGAGGGAAACATGGCTTGTTGCTGGTCCATAGACTCTGATTCTGAAGCCGGAAGTCTATTGATCATACAGTGGACTTCAAAGAGACTCTATGTCTACTTGGACCCAGAAAAACCTAGTCAAATTGGTTAGTTTCAGGAACTTCCTGAATTTATTTTGAGTTGTTTCCCTCCCTGCTTAAGGAGCTGTCTCTGCATGATGGAATGTTTCAGACTTGGAGGAAGCTGCCTTACAACTGAACTGAAGTACTTCTGAGTTACAGACATGTAGGCAGGCCAGAGCCTGCAAGTCCCCTCAGCTGGCAGCTGTTACTGGTTTATCTCAAGAACTGGGCATTGGAAGTTGCGGATTGTCTATGATGTAACTGAGCCCATGGTAATCCCAAATGACTCATGAAAAAGGCTCTGTTTCCCCAGTAAATCTGGATGAGAGATCTGGGGAGTTTCCCTAAGAAGAAAGGAATTTGTCTTGATCAGGGAACTTTGTAAAGCACTAGCTAGGACCCAGTCAGTATGCCAGATGATTTCACCTTTTCTCTCTGTTGGCATCCCTTTCTCCAAAACTGTATATTAAAAACTGCTTTTACTCAGAAGCACTAATTCTGACTCCTCACCAAAGAAATATCCTTTTGCATCAGCTGGAAACTTACAGAAAGCTGGAGCTGGACAAAACGTAGAAAAAACTAACATGTCTACAACACAAGCCTAGACCTACAGCTCATGGAACACTACAGAACATGGGGCGAAACAGAATTTAAAAGTATCAGACCAGGACGCGATGTTCTCTGTGAGACAATGTGTGTCTTTTATAAATGAAAGGGAAGCTGGACTCAGAAAATCTTGGTACTGTTACCCAAGAAGTCCTTAAATTGACCTAACAAAATGGATGGGGACTTATTACAAGTCTTCACCCCCTAGAAGAGCTTCAAGGAATTAATGACACTGAAAGAGGGAGAATCCATCTTCTCCAGAACAAGCCCCCATATGATTGGCTAGTCAATCATAAGAAGTCATCCCTAAGCAAATTTGAGCAACACTGAATGATCTCAGATGATTGTATCTATAAATGTATAGGCATATACATGGAACAACTATAATTGAAGAAGAAGAAGAAGAAGAAGAAGAAGAAGAAGAAGAAGAAGAAGAAGAAGAAGAAGAAGAAGAAGAAGAAGAAGAAGAAGAAGAAGAAGAGGCCATGAATTTGAGAAGAAATGGGAGAGACATGGGAGGAGCTAGAGAATGGGAGGAACTGAAGGGAGGATAAGCAGGGGAAAATAGTATAAATACAATACTCACATATGAAATTCTCACAAATAATAAAATACTTTAACACTGCTTTGTTTTCACGAGTCTCCTTCATTTGTTATCTTACTTACAGCATCCTCTAAACTGCTTGAGGAGAAGGTAGGGCATGCATTGTAATATATTAGTATAAGCAGGAACTTTATAAATAAGACTTTAGTAGGACAGGAACTAAGACCAATAATCAGCAAATAAATCTCATGAAATTATAAAGCTCTTGCACAATGAGGGCCACTGTCACCTGAGTGAAGAGGCAGCCTGCACAATGGGAGAAAGATCTTTGCCAGCTGTACATCTGACCAAGTAGCAACAAGAATATAAAAAAATTGGGTCTGGAGAGATAGAGATGGCTCAATGGTTAGGAGCGTGTATTGTTCTTGTGGAAGATCCAATTTCAGTCCCCAACACCCAGTCCACCATTTGTGACTCCAGTGCCAAAGAATCCAATGCACTCTTCTGACCTCCACTGGCACCATACAGACATGAATGTAGGCAAAGCATTCATACACATAAAATAAATAAAAATTTTAAAATTTAAGGAATTTTAAAAAATATATTTAGAACTCAAAAACACTAAGAAAACAAACAGCCTGAATAAAAACTGGACCACAGACCTAAACAGAAAGATCTCACACTAAGAAACACAATGGCTGGGGAACACTTAAAATGCTCAACATCCTTAGCCAAGAGGGAAATGCAGAGTAAAAAGACTTTAGGATACATCTCACACCAGTCAGAAGACCTATCATCAAGACACTACCTGGAGGGTCAGGACCCAGAGGCTGGACAGCCCAGAGACCTGGGATAAAACCAAATATGACAGGCAAAAAAAAATGTCAATGAAATGATTTTTAGTGAGATTCTGCTATACTCATAGACCATTGCTTAGCCCAGCAGTCAGGGAGGCTTCACTCAGAAACAGATGGAAACACATGAAGACTCACAGTCAAATCTTAGATGGAGCTCAGGGAATTCTGTAGAAGAGGGGAAGGAAGGATTGTAGGAGCCAAAGGGGCCAATGACACCACAAGAAAATCCACAGAATCAACTATCTTGGGCTCACAGGGGCTCACAGAGACTGAACCGCCAACCAGAGAGCTTGCATGGGACTAACCCAGGCCCTCTGAATGTGTTACAGCTGTACAGTTTGTTCCTGTGAGTCTCCTAAGAGTGGGATCAGGGGCTGTCTCTGACTCTGTTATCTGCTTTTGGGACCATTTTCTCCTACTGGGTTGCCTCGACCAGCCTCAACAGGAGAGAAGGTTCCTAGTCTTATTACAACTTCATATGCCAAGGATGGCTAATATACATAGAGGTGGCCCTTTTCTGAAGAGAAAGAAGAAGTGGATGGGAGGGCAGGAGAAGAGGGGAGATGGGGAAAGGGACTGGGAGGAGAGGGGGAAGGGAGGGAAAATTGTGATTGGGTTGGAAAAAATAATTAATTAAAATGCATTTAAAAAAAAAACACACAGGCTGGAGAGATGGCTCAGAGGTTAAGAGCACTGACTGCTCTTTCAGAGGTCCTGAGTTCAAATCCCAACAACCACATGATGGCTTACAGCCATCTGTAATGAGATCTGGTGCCCTCTTCTGGCCAGCAAGCATACAGACAGACAGAACACTGTATACATAATAAAATAAATAAATCTTAAAAAAAAATAAACACACAAATGCTGGTGCAGATGTGGGGAAAGATAAATGGGTCCAAGCAGGAACTGATAGCAATGACGTAAAAAAAAAGGAAGAAGTAGACACCTCCAGAAGCAGAATTATTCTTAGAATAACAGAAAGTGAGAGTCCCTCTCTCAGAAATCTTGACTGTTCGTACATGGTGTAAGATATTAGGGTTTCATAGAAGGGAAAAGGAAAAACCTTGGGCATCGCCAGATCAGTTCCCTTGCAGTTTGGAAGTGGTAGTTTTGAAATGTGGATCTCCTGATCAGAAACTTCCACAGGTGTTATCAGTCAAGCCAACTTTCCCGTCCAGAGCTTTTCAGTTTACCTAAGTATTTAGGTAATTCAACCTTCAAATCACTTTTGGTGGGAATATGATCTGCTACAACCTCTTTGGAAGTCAGTCTGAAAGTTTCTCAAAAAAAGGAAAAGAGAGAGAGAACAAGAGAGAGAGAGAGACCTAAAAATAAAACTACCATATGATCCAGCTGTACAATTCCAGGCATACAGCCAAAAGATCCTTGAGAGCAATGCCTGTACTATTCACAACAGCTAGGAAATGGAGGAAGCATAGATGACCAACAAATGACAAGTGGATAACAATGTAGTATAGTTGCATAGCTAAATATTAATTAGCTGTAAAGAAAAAAATGAAATTACAAGGAGCATTGCCAAACACTTTTTACAAGGCTACAATTACCCTGATACTCAAACCACACAAAGACATTACTAAGAAAGAATTACAGACCAATCTCACTCATGAACATTGATGTAAAAATACTCAATAAAATACTAGCAAACCAAATCCAAGAACACATCAGAAAAATCATCCACCATAACCGAGTAGGCTTCATCTCAGAGATGCAGGGATGGTTCAACATATAAAAATCTGTCAATGCAATCCACCATATAAGCAAACTGAAAAAAAAATCACATGATCATCTCATTAGATGCTGAAAAAGCCTTTGACAAAATACAAAATCCCTTCATCATAAAGGTCTTGGAGAAAGCAGGGCTACAAGGAACATACCTAAACTTAACAAAAGTAATATACAGCAAGCCAACAGCCAACATCAAACTAAAATGGAGACAAACTCAAAGCGATCCCAGTGAAATCAGGAACAAGACAGTGTTGCGCACTCTCTCCATATCTATTCAATATAGTTCTTGAGACTCTAACTAGAGCAATAAGACACCAAAAGGAAATCAAGAAGCTACAAATCAGAAAAAAAGTCAAACTCTCACTATTTGATGAAGATATGATAGTTTACATAGGTAACCCCAAAATGTCTACCAAGGAACATCTACAACTCATAAACGACTTCAGTAATGTAACAAGATACAAGATTAACTAAAAAAATCAATAGCCCTTCTTTATACAGATGATAAATAGGCTAAGAAAGAAATCAGAGAAACATCACCCTTCACAATAGCCACAAATAACATAAATATCTTGTAGTAACTCTAAACAAACAAGTAAATTTAAAGACAAGAACTTTAAATCTTGAAGAAAGAAATTGAAGAAGACACCAGAAAATGGAAAGATCTCCCATGCTCTTGGGTAGGTAGAATTAACATAGTAAAAATGGTAACCATTTTAAAAACAATCTACAGATTCAATGCAATGCCCAGTAAAATCCCAGCAAAATTCATCACTAGGAGTGAGTCTTCTCCACTGAGCTCCACTGTTGGGATAATGGCCATCCGACTCCTAAACCGAGGGCTAAGAAGCAGATGAGAGAAATGTGTGAATGACTAAAACCCATGCAAAAACTCATGTGTGGCTGAGGAGTACCAAATAGAACATTGCAATCCCTGAAGTCCAACCAGGATTCCGGAGGGTTCTTAGGGACTCTGGTAGTCACCAGGGACCAAAAATCCGACAAGGTTTCGACATTTCCTTTCCAAATCACATGCCTCTACTGAGGAATCCATGATGACGCTTGGGTAGAAGAGCGAAATCCCAGGAAATCTCCTGAATAAAGAGAATGCTGAGTGACTACTTCATTGCAAGAGCAGAGAAATGTAGACGGGAATGAAATTTGACTGGAGAAGCTTTGGGAATTGGATTAAGAAGGTCCCAGTGGGTGAAATGCTTAGAAATCATCAAACAGCCAGACAGGTAGAGGTGGCATGTCAGAAAGTGTTTCATCAGGTAGAGACAGATTGGAGGAAGTACAAGGAGGCAGCGCTAAGATTCTCATGTCTCTCTAGCTGCGTTGTAAGATGGATGAACATCTATCTCCGGAGCCACTATGAGCAGTTTAAGTATTTCTATTCCCTGTAGATGTAGATTGGATTGATTGCAGAAAATATGCTCCTCAGAGACAAGAAATCTCATCAGAGGGAAGTTCAAAACAATAATCCAATTCCACCAGGCACTCATGAGAAAAATCCTAGTAACCTTATTGTTCCTTTCGGGCAGGTTTGAGTCTCCAGGGCTGTGACCCTGTGCAATGAGGAAATTCATGACTGTTGCTATGGGACTCCAGCCTGAGTACCACACAGTCCAATCAAAATTAATCCGGCACTATGGAAAAACTAGTAAAGAGATGGGGAATGACCAAAGCAAGAGGTCCACAGAAATCATGCAGGCATATTATTTCATTGCTGCTAATGTTTTAAGCCATACCGTTGCCCAAAGAAAAGAAAGAAATCCATAATAGAGTCATAACTTCAGTAAAGAGACTGAACACTGTAAAGAGATTGCAGTTCTTTCCTTTGATGGAATCACTCAATAACAGGAAAGAGCATGTGCTCCGTTTCTTTTCCTTGGCCTCTCCACATTTAAATTCCTCTGCCATCTAAGATTCCCATTACTGCCCCCACACTTCCTTGTCCGCATGCATCGCTATCCTGTGCAGCATCCATTCTAATAGCACATTCATGCGTAAATACTGCAAACAGAAATATTGTTTGATAGCCCTTCCATATAAAAATGCTTTATGAAATCAAAAAACCACAATTCACTATGCCAGGCAACACATCAAAGAAGCAAGAAGAGGGTCTCTGGAATAGGAAAAAAGACTGGCCACTGAAGACTGGGGAAGCTGATAGCAGCATGCCATATCTTTCAATCCACAAATCAAGTGGAATAACGCGGTGAAGGATCACTCACATGTAGAAATTAAAGAGTACTTCAAAAAGGAATATAAGTTTTTAAATATGGTAAACTATACTTTTCAGTAAACTGTCAGTGTTCCCAAAAACATACTTCGTGAGATTAAAATAAAGATCCACAATAGAGCAATTTTGGAAATTGTTGGATCAAACTAAAATGAGTGTATCTCTTATATAAGACTATTGAAAGCTATTAAATTTTGGCTCAGGACAATGAATCTTTAAAGGTGGGAGTGGAGGAAGCAACCACAGAACAGCAGGGTGCATCTTCCCCATCACTATTTGCCCTTCAAACATTTTTTGAATACTGAACATCAAAGAGTTTGTGTCTGCATGTGCATGCATGCACACATGTGTGCATACACATGTCTGTGCCACCGCATACATGTAGAAAGGGACAACTTGCAGGAGTCAGTATTTTCTTTTTACATTTGGGTCTGGGGACCAAACTTGGGTTGTCAGACTTGGCAGCAAGCATCTTTACCCTCTGAGCCACCCTACCATCTAAGGACTAATGCCTTACACTCACACTTCACTTTGGGAAGTACCACCCTAAGGACAGGCAATCAAAGTTAGAAAGAACTGGGATGCTAATAATTCTTATTAAAAGTGTCATGTGATCCTCGGGAGACTAGAAAAGACTGCGCATTAGAGCCACAGTTCAGAGGTCTGTCCCTCACCAAAGCAAGGCAGGTGAGAAAATGACCTGAAGATGGAGGAGCGCCGCTTGTTCATTTCTCAGTCGCCCAAACCCCCAAAATATTCACACAGAAATTGTATTCATTGAAACACTGCTTGGCCCATTAGCTCTAAATTCTTATTGGCTAACTTACATCTTAGTTTAACCCATTTCTAGTAATCTGTATATCACCATGAGGTCGTGACCTACCAGCAAAGTTTCAGCACGTCTGTCTCAGGTGGCAGATCCATGACGTCTCTCTAACTCCACCCTTCTTTCTCCCAGCATTCAGTTCCATCTTCCCAGCCTACCTAAGTTCTGCCCTATCAACAAGCCACGGCAGTTTCTTTATTCATTAATGGTAATCACAGCACACAGAGGAGGACTCCCACATCATGAAGATAAATGAGACTGAAATCAAATAGCCAGGCAAAGGAGGGTGGGGGCGGAGTAAAAAAAAATCTCCTTGGAAGCTGTCTGCAGAGTCAAAACTAACACCTGTAAAGTGGTATGGAGAACAGAAGAGGACCTTGGGGAATTCGGACATGGATAGCTGTACATGTGTGTGACTCTAAATTTAGCATAAAAATGACAGTCCCAAGATAGTATGTGGCCAGGCATTCTGAACCAGACAGCTCTATGTGCACAGAATAGAAAAGAATACTAAACTTAAGGCCATGAGAACTAAGTTTTCAGTCAGCCCAGAGGCCTATGAAGCCAATTTACGTCACTCAGCCCAAGCCTACTCCTCACATCTTCCCCAATTCCACAATAAAGGAAGTCAGTTTGTCATGGTGCAAACTTATCGACACTGGAGAAAGTGCCCTGCATACAAAGCCCTTCCTTCTTTCCTCGCTCCCAGTCTGGCTCTCCACACAGCTTCTCTGACACAGTTACTGGCACAAGAGTTCCCAGCACACCACCAGCTATGACCCAGGTCTGCAGCATTTAGTTTATTTGACTTTCTCTTTAAAGTTGAATGAAGAGAATCATTCCATCCCCTTACAGTATAAAGACCCATTTACAAACTTAGGAAGGGTCTAAAGTATATACATAATAAAAATTGCATTTCAGTAGTACTGGTTTGCTGAGAATAATCCCCGAGGACAAATAGCTACTATAAATTAGCATTAATTTGATAACTTCCAACACATGACTTTAGTCACAGTACCATCGATAGGTTTAACAAATCTTAAATATGAGGTAGATAAGTGGTATTTTTCGACAAGAAAATGAGGCAGCATTTAGCATAATTGAAATAATTGCTTACCTCACCTGACCTTCAGCATTATGACTCCTGACTTGGAAATTATTAGATTACTTTCTGAGTCACTAAGATCAAATCTCTTGGGAGACTGCAAACATTCAGTTCCAGGCTCTGTCCCAGGCAATCTAGATGGAATCCCAAAGTCGGAAATAACTGAACCCAGCTCCCTGCTGCTTCTTTCATTTAGCTCCCTTTCTGACTCTGCTTCAAAAAGTGACCTCTTTAATCTCCAATGTATCTGTTAGAAAAGTATTCCTTTTAGGCACAATGGCCTTGAAACTTACTCTCCAAATCTGACACTCGATGCTGCAAGAAAGTAGATCCAAAGAGTTGCCGAATACCACTTTGGTAACAGGCATAATCAAGCCTGACTAGCCTCAGCGGAATCACAGGGTCAGTTAGACAATGTGGTTAAAGACCTGAGATATAGGTTTCAGTCAGTTGTTGGTCAACCCCTTGCTTTGGGACTTGTGGCCAAGAGCACAATCATGGCCAGATTGCACAGTAAAATCTCCTAGAAGGAGGCAGGAAGAGACAGGAAGAGACCATTGCTGTGAGACATTTGATCACACGGTGTAATGATATGTCACTGTAAATGATTTAATAAAAAGCTAAGTAGCTAATAGCTAGGCAGGGGGAATAGCAGGGACTTCTGGACAGAGAGAGCTTGGGAGAAAGAAAGGCACAGTCCCAGACAGACTTGGAGGAAGCAGGATGGGCAGAATGGAGATGAGGTTACGAGTCTGTGGAAGAACACAGATTTTTAAAATATGGGTTAATTTAAGTTATAAGAGCTAGTTAGAAACAAGCCCAAGCTAAGGCCAAACTTTCACAAGTTTCCATGTCATTTTTTTTTTTTTTGTGAGCTTCCAACCCAACAAAAATAAAAAGCCTCCAGGCCAGGCTTTCAACATATGCCTATGGACAGACCTCCAGTGACTTCACTTCCTCCAAGTAGGCCTTCCCACCTCTCAAAGGTTCCAGTACATCTCAAGAGCAGTGCGAGTTGAGAAAAGTCTTCAGCACAGGAGCTTTGAGGGACATTTTATGGTCACTCTATTTGTAGCAGATTTTCTAAGTCTGCCTCCATAGAATCTTCACCTGCTTATCTTATTCTTCCTTTTGAAACCATGACTGGCAACACGGCAACTGTTCTAACTTCTGTCCTGGTCTTTTAGCCAGATTTTACCCTGAGTCATCATTTATAAAAAGCAGAATGAAATGTAGTTGGAAGGGATGATGGCCCAGAATTCCTCCTGCTCTTTCATTTGCCCCTTGGGTTGGTACCTAAGACACTTCCAATATTGTCCTACGTGCTGTTGGTTTGGAAATACTGAAAAGTAAGCACATATTACAAAACAGCGTTCACAATACAAGGGAAGTTTTAGAATCTTGAATATCTTTAGTTTGGGTGCAGAAATAACATGGCAAGGAAAATAAAGTTCGGCAAGCTTATATACAGATATTGGAGTACTTTATCCACTTAAATGTATTAAATATAATAATAATATTAATAATTATAATAAAAGTCATCAACAGCCATGTGAAAAGAATGTCATCATTGCCTTGAAATGACCTCTGTTTCTCTTCCTTTCACATTTCCTTTCTGTCTGTCAACCTCCACCCCAAACAAAAGTCACTAGCTGGCATCATGGGTACCAATCCCTTCAGATCTGAATGGGAGAGATTTGGCAAGGCTCAGAACCTTTGGGGAAAGTAGGCAACGAGGACTCCTGTTAAGTGTCTTTCCCATCTTGCATGATCCACAACTGGTTGATCCACAAGTTTTTGAGACGAATTGACTAGAAAGCTTTGAGTTAGTGGGTAAAGAATCAATACATGGCTAATTCCCAAGCTGATTTCATGTGCTGCTGTGGAATCCACCCAGAACTTTGGGTTATGACTAGAGTTTGGAGTGGATGAAGCTGCCACAAAAATCTTTTGCAAGCCAATGACTGTCTGGTGTTTCAAGGCCAGAAATTGAATGCAGTGACCATTTTGAAAAAAAAAATACAATGTAAAATGAAAGCAGGTGTTAACAAGTAACTATATGAGGTGGGGACCTAGCATGTCTGTGGCCTCATCCCTTAGGCTACTGAGTCACAATATTTACACCTGAGATTCTGTGTTTTGTCTCACTGACTCCATGCCCATGTGTTTCCTAAAACTCATGCAAACCAAAGGCATTCTGGGAATGATCATTTATTTTTATGAACAAGGCAGTACAACTATTATTGTCATGTACTCGGTTGTATATCAGACAGAGGTCGTTGGAGAATAGCACTGAGCTGTGTAACAAGAGACTGGGAGTTAGAGCTGAGAAGTACAAACCACACAGAAAGCAAGTACATAAGCAGAGGGGAGGACTTGTTGATGGGAAGGGTTTCAGCAGCAGAGGGAGGGGAAGGGAGTAGAAATGACTAAAATTCACCATATAAATACATGAAACTGTCCCCAAAAAAAAACTTGTTAAATTTAAAGACACTGAAAATTGAAAGCGAGACAGTCATGGTAGAGCACACTGCCATCCCAAAACTAGGAAGGTAGAGGATTATGGACCAGAAGTGAACAGTCAACTGGACCGTATGGCTAGACCCTGTGACAGAGAAAATAAAATGTGGATGAAACAGAGTTGGGGTCACCATCATTTATCTCTGAAGGGACAGCAGTATGTGTACGCTGAGCCTTGAACAGAGAATAAAATGACAGTGAGTCTACACTAGCAGTGAAAACCACTGTTACCACCATTACCTGTATTTCTCCCTATCACCTTCCCCGCACCCTTGAATGAATGGTGACGCCCATTTTACATGTGGAAAAGCCAACACTTTGAAGCACTAAGTAACTCGTCCAAGATCACATATAAGAAAAGCAGTCAGGATTCAAAGCCAGGTTGTTTGACTGAAGGTCTACCATGAGGCTGTAGTGCTGGATAGAAAGAACACTGGAAGAAACCCAAACACAGGAGGAGTCAGCAAGGGCTGGATAGACTGAGGGTAGCATAGTGAAGGCGTTCAGTTAAGCTACCTCGTGCCGAAAAGCCACACTGCTAACTCTTTCTCCCGCTCTTTGCACACTCAGCAGCTCAAGAGTACTTATTAGGTTTAACTGACATGAGCCAACCCCAACCCAAGGCCCATTGGGGTAATAGGGACTTTTTCACTATTGTAGCTTACAGTTGTTAATATTCTGAAATTTAATGGGCAATGGACAGATTTTTTTTTATTGCAGGAGGCTGTATTCCAAATAAATCCAGAAATCTCAAGAAAATGAAAGACAGCATAAGAACAAATCTATGCGTAGACTTGATTTCAAGAGTTATGGGCTTCATCCTTTATTCATTCAAAAAATGTTTTCTAATTGACCATTTTATATTAGTCTGTTTGCTGGGGAACGAGGGTTCTAAAAGGGAGAAATCAAACAGACTCGGGCTTCCTGTGTGCTTTATAATAAATGAGGCTGACTTGAGCACCAGGGTCAGTCATTAGTGAGCATTTATTGAGCTCCCACTGAGTGCTAAGCTAAAAGACAGTGGGCCCATGCCGCTCTGAAATCAAGGAACACTAAAAGTGAACATACTGATAAATAAATAACTGTAACATGGTTTAACACCTGAAGGAAAGCCTCTGTATCAAAGAGGACATAACACCCAAATATGTTTTAATAAGTGACTTGCCGGATTAAAAAAGTCCATCTAAAATACTCCAAGAAGCAGATCGGGAACAGTTCTTAAAGAACTGTAAAGCCCTAGGATCCTGGTTCTGCAACCGACAAATCGGGACATCCAGGGAAACAGAAAATTACACAGGATTTGCAGAACACCGAGAACAGTACTCAGAACTGTGGCACAGAGCAGGAGGTGCACATGAAGGTTAATCTATTGACATCCTGTTGAGAGAGAAATCATTCATTGGTCCCAAAGTAGGTTAAAGTCCATAGACAGTGACATTAAGAGAATAGCTACAAGTTTCTGTCTAACTGCTAAATTCCAGTGTGTCTAGAGTAATACATTGGATGTCAGATTTTATTATCCATGGAATGCAAATTCAAGTCATAATGCCCTAGCAATTTGATAGAGGTGTAAAATTCAAAAAAATTAATTCAGAATGTCCAATTGCATATATTTAGAGGAAAAAAATTCAAACCAAAGCTCAATGATCAAACAGGAGAAGGATTATAACAGCAAGAGCAATTTTTCCATTAAAATTACTCAAAGAATATGATCTCGGGACTTAGCTTGCTAGTTAGCATGACATTATGCTAATCACATCGTCTGTCTGGGCCTGTTTCCCATCTATGAAATAAGAGAGTTGGGCTAAAGGCTCCTTCTTCATCCTTATCAACTTAAATGTGCTAACGACACAGTGACTTAGAATTCTAAGCTCAGCAATTTAGAATCGCAGCCTAGTGACAAATAGCTGAGCCTTAAATCATGCCTTCAGTGGCCTGGTATTGATGAGCTCCCGGGCAAGTGGCAAGGATTCCTGAAGCACAATCATGACTCAAAGGTAAGAAACCAAAATCACAGACAAGATCAGTGTGAAGCAAGGGTAATCATGGGCACAAAAGAGGCTGTTTGTTCTAGTTGAGTCTCGTGGGCTTTATAAAATACATTTTAATTGAAATATAATTACAGGACTTTGCCCTTTCCTTTTGCTCCATTCAGCATCTCTCAAGTCCCCTTTCTCCAAGTCTCTTCTTTCTCTCTTATTATTTACATACATTTATATTTAAATATATTTATATATTATTTATGTACGTGTATGTTCAAATATACAAATACAACCTTCTGGATCTCCTTGTGTTGGCTGTGTGCATATCATTCTGAGACTGACCACTTTTCCGTGGACAACCAATTAGGGAGCTCATCCTTGGGAAAAGCTGGTTCCCCTTCTCCCAACTGTCATTAGTTACCTATAGTGCCTTCCCCGGGGGTGTGACCCATGAGGTTTGCCTCTGACATTAGCATGTCTACTGATATTCCTATTGTTCACATTTTGTTTATGCAGCCATTTGTAGCAGAGTATTTATATGTTTTATAAAGTAGAAAACGTGTTTCTAGGCTATGATACTGTTATCACAAAGCAAAGAATTAATTAACACAAATTCTAAATTAATTTTTTATTCCTTCTTACCTGCATTTGTTATTAACTGACAATTATTGTATCGTATCTCTTCCTGCTTCCAAAAGATGCTAAAACAACTTATGAAAATGCATATTATATATGAGTTCAAAGAACACAAACCTGAGGCTGAAAAAAAATCTCATACTTCAACATGCTGCTGTTGTCGGTTAAGATTTTATTTCTGCCTCTCACAGTGATTCACTGTATTAATTATTCTTATTACAGTTGTAACAGGAAACATTTCTCTGACGTGGAGGAAAGATCTGTTTTGGCTTATAGCTTCAGAGGACATGGTTCATCGTGGTGGGGGAGGCATGGCAGAATAGCCAGGGCACACCATCGGAGGCCTAAGAGCAGAGAAGGGAATGTATCAGCTTGATATTCCCCTTTCACGCCATCCAAGTCCCCTGCCCGTAGGATCATGTCACCCTCATTGGTGGTAGACTTTTCCCCTTAGCTGATGATTGCTGGAAGTGTCCTCACAGACACAATAGAGGGGTGCTGCAATCCTGTGGATGAGGCTCAGCCTAGTCATTTTGACCATGATAGACATCACATTCCCAATTGCCTTTCATTAGCTGTCTTCGCCTACCCATTCAAACAAGTACTTATGCAGCTTGTCCTGCTCCTTCTCTTAGACAATGCAATGGACCTCTTCCGGGACTGTGACTACACACAGGTCATTTAACCCTGCCTATGAACTTTTAGATCTTCTGTAAGCTGTGTGTGACTTCACGTTCCTAACAAGAGCTCATAAAACTGGCATTGTATATAATAAGAAGATTCCCCTTATTGCCCTTCAATTAAGGAGCTTGGAGTCTTTAGCAGGTATAAAGGTAACAAAAGTCCATAGAGAAAAAAAAATGAAGCAAAAAAAAAGACAAATGGAGAATTCCTTAGATTCCTTACAGCCTTATTCTAGTTCTTTTATAACATTGGACTATATGTTTTCCTATAAAATCCATGAAAGACCCTAAGTCCCCATATTCAGGATTTTCTAGACCTGTGGGATGCAACCCCTCTGGGTCACCTGTGAGCATCAAAAAGCACAGATATATTATGATTCATAACAGTAGCAAAATTACAGTTATAAAATATCAACAAAAGTAATTTTACGGTTAGGGGTCACCACAACATGAGGAACTGTCTTAAACTTGGAAGATTGAGAACCACTGCTCTACAGGAAAAGAACTGATAGAATGAATATACATTAAAAATGGAATTGGGCTGGTGGGATTTCTTAGTGGGTAGATGCACTTTCTCCGAAAGTCTGGAGATCTGAGTTCAATCCACAGACCCCACATAAGATAGAAAGTGGGAGCCGACCCCACAGAGATATTCTCTGACCTCCCCACATGTGAAATTTGACAAGTGTGCCCATGGACACACACAAATAATAATATAAATTTAATTTTTTAGTTTAAAAATGGATTTATTGCATTGGATTATAGAATATGAGATCAATAGTGGAACAATGGTTATCTTCAGGCTGGAGAGACAATCCATGATGCTGGATGCTTCAACCATCCAGGAGAGCATGGAGACCCATTGACAACCATCGAGGAAACCATGACAGCCATTGATCTTCAATTCACATCAGAAAGTGAAGGAATCTGGGTTCCAAAGTCAGCGAAGTTTGGTTACCACGCTAGCAGCAGTACAGGGGATTCACTCACCAGCAAGAAGTTCAGGTGGGCAGACAAAGTAACTTGTCGGAGCATCTGTAAAGAGATTCCTTTAACTTTACAGATGCTCTGACACACACCATAGAAAGTACTGCTGACCCCAGGGGAGGGTATTTACCCCCTCAGTTCAGCTAAAGCTCCTAGTGGATTCCCCAAAGACTAGCTCAGAGGTGTAGCTCCTCGCTGATTCCAGATCCAAATCAAGCTAACAACCACAATTAACCATTCCACTGCTGCCCCTTCTCTTAAATGTGCCCTTTTGGGGTTCCAACAGCTTTGAATTGATCAAAGCCCTGGTCTGTGTCTTTGTCTCACTCTCCATATGCCCTACGTGAGGAAGTTTCCTCCAGACATTCCTTCCTAGTTCTCTAACATACAGAAGTGCCTAGTCTCTCTATCCTTTGATGTTCTACACTATCGAATGGAGATATTTAAGTCTACGTCCTACATCCACCCACTCGGTTTTTGTCATAGGTTCTCACCACGAGAGGAAGGATCAATGTCTTGTTCATTATCGTATTGACACATATCAAGCATAAGTGGGCAGCTGTCACCCCTCACCTGTTAACCAATAGGCATCATTCACTCACTCTCGGCTGCTCTGTGAATCCCTAAACCTCCTGCCTTCAGCGGGTAGTAAAGGAGATCTGATCAGCAAATTTACACAGTTAGTGTGAAGACTGTAGATAGACAAATGGGATAATTGTGGCCAGAAACCAGGAGGGTTAGGATGATACCATTGGAGCGTCAATATTTTGATCATGTTTAATCAGAAAAATTGCTAGGTTTCTGCTCTTCATGGGACTGTGTGGGCATCACCCAGAATCAAAGGAACGACAAGCTATATGGTGCAGCTGCAGTCTTTGCGGGAGAAGCATGCTCTCATCTGAGAAAACATTGAGTGTTTCGGAGCCTCCGAGGGTTTCACATCTCCTCCCCCACCAAATGCTCCTCAGTGGTTGTGATGAGAGAACTGCTGATAGATAGCTCTGAGAGTTATTAAAATCGTGTAAATGGATTTTAATTCCTGCCATGTGAAGGGGGACTGCTGGAGATGATTTAGAGTAGGGTTAAAACACAGGTTACCATTTAAGAAATACTCTCTCCTTAGAAAGAGAACAGCGTTGTCTGAGGTGCATTGTGACTTTGCGGATTAGGTCATTAACCTGCCAGGTGCCCGTGTCACTTCCGAGCATCCCTTTGGTCGTTCATGACCCTATCAGAGATCCGCTCCGACTTTCCAGGTGGAAACATAGCAATAATCACCATGTTTCTTGGCATGCATTCAGTTTCTCAAAGGGCAGGTGACACTTACAGTGTGGCTTGCTATTTGAGCTGTCTACGTTTATATAAATCCACTATCATCAGTACAGGGGAAAGGATGACTCTCACATTCGGCAGTGATGGTAGGAGGCCAGATTTGCAGAAACATAGCTGTATTTTGAGCATCCATAGTTTGAAACGGTAGTAACAATTTTGCTTGCCATGGTGTTCAGCAATAGGCACATCACATATGCACAGTTACTAGTAAACAAGCCTCAAGTGTCAAATAATCAAGAATAAGCCACAGGTTGGGACCTTTCATATCTATGGCATTTATTTACCCGTGCTTACCAACTAAGAATTCTTCAATTGTGGGCCTTCGGGAACTCATACATGTTTCAGAAGGCATGTCAGGAGAGCATAATTCTCTGTCTCTCACACAAATTACCATATCATCTACAGTTGGAAAGTTCCCTTTCACCTGAAAAGGACAGGTTTTATGGGATTAGTGGTAAGGAAAAGTGTAAGAGTTCCCCTTATTAACTTACTAAATTCCTTTCAGTCATTTAGGATGGAAAGTAGAAAATGCAGACAACAGTAAATCCCCTTAGTACTGTTGTCCTGAAAAAAAAAATCTAGTCAATGTTTATATTATTTCAACCCTTTTGTTATATCTCAATATATAGCTAACAGAAATTATTAGAATTTAGGTTTTTACCTAAAATAGTATTATACCTCTATATTGTTCCATAATAGGCTTTCCTTTTTTGGTTAACAACACAAAGTTGCTATTTATCTGATCCTGTCTCAGGGTGTAGCTCATTCTTTTATAGAGGGACAGGCAATAAATCTTATCCACTTTATGAGACATACGTATTTGTCACCACTACCTAAGTCTCTTATAGCAAGGACCAAGCATACACAATGTATAAATGAATGGATCTGGCTGTATTCCAATAACATTTTCCACCACAAAACACAGCGTAGACATATTGTGCATAGATTGGAAAACTCATCATAATGAAATTATCAGCTATACTCCCTGTGGTTCCTACCACACTGCCTGTATTTTCAAGCTCAAATAAGCATAATTTAAAATCCTTCTGGTTTTTATACCAAAGATTTTTTATTTCATTTGTAATTTCATGTAGCTTGTAAAACATTTTATGAACTCACTAACCCTTCTTCATGGTCTTTTCTGTATTGGTCAGAATACTTTAATTGAGGTGGCAACTTATAGTTTCAGAGATTTAGTACATTTTCATCATGGCTAGGAACATGGCAGCAGACATGCTGGCAGATATGGTGCTGGAGAAGGGGCTGAGGGTCCTATGTGTTATCTTGCAGGCAACAGGAAGTGGTCAGAGATACTAGGTGTGCCTTGAGCATGTATGAGACCTCAAAGCCCACCCTCACTGTAATATACTTCTACCAGCAAGGCCACGAGCACTCCAACAAAGCCACACTTCCTAATAGTGCCGCCCCTTTGGGGGCCATTTTTTATAAACCACCACAGATGAACATCTAGGATGTTTCTAATCTCTTGCTATTATGAATAGAGCACCCATGAACATGGATGAGCAATGTTTCTGGACTAAGATGTAGAATCCTTTAGACATATTCCCAAGAGTGGTATAACTGTGTCTTGAGGTCGATCGATTCCCAACTTTCTTAGGAATCACAATAATGATTCCCATAGTGGCTGTAAAAGTTTGTACTCCTGCCAGCTCCATCTCCTCAAAAGCATGAGTTCTCACTTGTATGTGTAGACAGAGATTGCTTGTTCATTTCCCTACTGCCCAGACCCAAAATAATAATCACACAGAAACTATGCTAATTACAACACTGTTTGACCAATAGCTTATACATATTTCTAGTTAATGTTTACATCCTGAATTAACCCATTTCTATTAACCTGTGTGTTGCTATAGGCTGTGGCCTACCAGGTAAGGTTCTGGCATTCTGGCGTCTGCCTCCTTTGGCAACTACATGGCATCTTCTTGACTCTGCCTCCTCTCTATATATATCTCTTCCAAACTGGCTTAATTCTGCCCTGCTATAGGCCAAAGAAGCTTCTTTATTAACCAATGGCAATAAAACATTCATAGCATACAGAGCAGATTCCTACATCATCTCCCCTTTTCTGTCTAAATAAAAAGAAAGGTTTTAACAACTTTAACATGGTAAGATTACATACAACTAAGCAGTTATTATGCAAGAATTACAGTTACAATATTTAGTTCATTTACATTTGGCAAATTAAGGAAAATACTCTATCATCTATCCTACCTCCATGATTCTAAATTTTATGCCCAGTATACTCTTTATCATAACTAAGGAAAACTATAACTGAAGGATATAACATTACTTAAGTTAACAGGAAGTGCATTGTAAACAACTTCCAAAACTCTAGAATTGACAGAGACTTCTCACTGCCTATACAGTCATCTAAAGTTCTTCTGTAATATTGGGGCATCCATCTTCAGCCTATGGGCCCATAGTATCTGGCAGACTTTTCCATGGAACAGGTCTTTCTTGCAGTTTCGTTGCTACTGCTGAGTCAGGAAGCCTTCTCCTAAAGAAACCACCATATTGATTCTCCTAGTGACTATAAAAGTCTGCACTCCTATGATCTCCACATCTTCTCCAGTATGAGCTCTCACTTGTACATAGGCACTTAGTCCTATGAACTTGCCTCCTAGAACCTCTTCCATTGTGTCCTTTAAGTTTGGATATGTTGTGTGTACATTTTCATTGAATTCTAGAAAGTCTAGGACCATTTGGTTTATAATGTCCATTAACTCTAGCCTTTCTTTTTTTAGTTTTTGTCTGGATGACCTGCCTATTAGTGAGAGTATGGATTGGAAGGGGATTTGTTTCTTCCTCCCAGACTAACCTAGCCTAAGCAACTCCCTTCTCTGAAGACAGATATCTATCTAAACCTCCTTCACAGGGGCAAGGTCTGAGGCTGAACTCAGAGCCTCATTCCCAAACACATCTTTATATTTCAACAAAAGTCCTTTTTATTTTAACCTATAGAGGCTTTTAAAGGAGAGAAGAAAACCAATGTTTGTGGAATCCCTACTGTGGACCATGTCTGACATCACATTTTCTCCTGAAAGATGGCTCTTACAATATATACTTTTAGGGTCTTTGTTTGGTTGCATTTTAGGTTAATAGAACATGTTCAGAGAAATTAAATAAATTTGCCTGAAATATGTAGCATGCGTGGAGCTGGGATTCACAGGCCACTCCATCCAACTAGATTTTGCTGTCTTTCTACCAGGCCACATGGTCCCTGTGTTCCACGAAGCCTCCAGAGTCCTTGAGTGTTCGTTCAGAGCCATCCAAGAAATGCAGGCAGAAGTTTAGTTCATTTTTTTCTTTATTCTGATGTTGTACAAAGCATGTCCACTTGTATTATATTACAATGGCACTACTAACTGATTTAAGGGGAAGAGAGGAAAAGTCCTACTGCCTTAAAAACATTTGTATGCATAGCACTAGCTAGGAAAACAAATGATTCCCTCAACCAGAATTGTCATCTTTTGCTATTTAGAGAAGCGGTTGTTTTATTCTTATATGTTCACTATACATAGTGATAACACTTATAAAGATAAATGTTACCAAGAATGTTTTAATTTTCACCTTTATTTTTAAGAACTTCATACATGTGTGAAATGAAATGTGATCTCTACACCAACCTTCCCCCTAAACTCTCCCAATAACCCTTTCACAACTTCATGTCATTTTTGATAACCCACAAAGTCTAATTAGTGCTGCCCATATGTCTGTGTGTGTAGGAGTATCCACTGGAGCATAGGAAGCCTATACGCTGGCCACATCTTCAAAAGAAGAATAGTATCCTAAGAGGCATGTTTTCTGAGATGGTGTCATATTATGTAGCTTAGGTTTGCTTTGAACTCATCATCCTCCTGCCTCAGCTTTCCAAGGGTTGGGATTACCTCAGAACACTGTCATGCCCTTACCACATACACCTTATAGAGATGCTTATTTTTAGAGAAATTTTGAGTTTTTTATTTAAATTATTTTTCATTTTACATACCAGCCTTATTTACCCCTCCCTCCACTTCTCCCGCCCAGCACTTCCCTATCCCACCCCCATCTACTCCTCAGAAGAAGTAAGACCTCCCTTGGGAAGTAAACAAAGTCTAGTATACCAAGTTGAGGCAAGGCCAAGACCCCCCCCACACACACATTACCCATATTAAGGTTGACTGAGTAAGGTACCCTTCCAGAGGGAATGGGCCACAAAAATCCAGTTCATGTACCTGGCATAGATCCTGTGTCCCACTGCCAGTCCCCCTCCCCCGCAACAGATCAAGTCACATAATTGTCACCCACATTCAGAGGGTCTAGTTAAATCCCATGCAGGTTTCCCAGCTATCAATACAGCGTCCATGAGTTCCCACTCACTCAGATCAGCTGCCTCTGTAGTATTCTCAATCTTGATCTTGACCCCTCTTGCTCATATGATCCCTCCTCCTTCTCTTCAACTGAACTCCAGAAGCTCAGTCCATTGCTTGACTGTGGATCTCTGCATCTGATCCCATCACTTACTGGATGAAGGCTCTATGATGACAATTAGAGTAATCACTAATCTGATTATAAGGGAAAACCAGTTCAGGCACCCTCTCCACTATTGCTGAGTCTTAGCTGAGGACATCCTTGTGGATTCCTGGGAGTTTCCCGAGCACCAGGTTTCTCCCTAACTCCATACTGCTACCTCGCTCAAGGTGTCTGTTTCATTGCTCTCCCTCTCCATCCACCCCCAACAAAGCCATCTCAAGGCCTTGTGTTTCCATCTCCCATTCCCTCCCTACTACTCCTCTTCCCAGTTTATACAGGAGATCTTAACTATCTCCTTTGCTGGGTCCCTCCATGTGCGTCTCTCTTAGGGTCCTCCTTTTTACCGAGCTTCTCTGGGGTTATGGATTGTAGCTTGGTTATTCTTTGCTTTACGTCTAATATCCACTTACGAGTGAGTACATGTCATGTTTGTCTTAGCCTCAGGTTGAATAAACAATCTCACCATTCACATTTCTTTAGATAGTTGACTTGTAGAGACAATTTTTCTGGTCATAAAGATTTATATGATGTATTTACTTACAAATACTAGAACTATAGTACATATTCAATCAATGCTATTCTGGGTAATTATTTCTATAATTATTTCTATAATCTAACGTGTGTGTGTGTGTGTTTGTGTGTAGAATAGGCATTGGAATTCCAAGACACTCGTGGATTTTAAAAAGTTTATGGTTGCTACATAAGTGCAATGGTAAATATGCTCAGAGCTGCACTGAGTCACATAACTAACATATTTTTACTCCAATACTTGCATCTACTCATTTCCTTTCCTTGAGTCAGTGGGTCATAATGTGTGAAAACAGATAAATTCACCGAAGGAAAATGGACATCCTACTGTGAGCTGTGGGATATGCTTGATAGCCAGTGGCCTTTGAGGTACAGCACTGGGCTGCTTTGCCGTCAGAGCAGGAAGAATAACATATGAAGTTTGCCACGGGGCCTAACAGTGTCTAGCATCAGAGAGGTCAATATGTAATCAACAGGTAAGAAAGAAACTAGAAGAAACAGCAACAGGAAGAAAAGATAAGAACACTGACAAATCACTTCAGACTAAGGACATGGCCTCTGGGTGTCTGCTGAGCTGAAAGTCTGCTGCAATTGAATATTTCTGACCATTTTATAACAGTGGTATTTATCAAAATGCCACAATAAAAATGGAGAACTAAACTGGCAGGATTTTCTGCAGCCCACCCACACTTTATGAAAGTCCAGAAATGGTTGAGGTACAGAGATGAAAGTCTCCCCACCTCTTTCATGAGACAACTTTCACATCTAACACATCTAGAAAGGTGGCCAATACATTTCTGATGCAGTCAACCACGGCAGAACCAGTGGGTTGCAGAAGAAACATCCCAAGGCTTAACCAAAGCATTTTCTACACCCATGTTCCCTGCCATGATGGTGCCTATGGAAGAGTGTAGCATGATATCTTAATGAATTGGGCCAAACCCTGGTTTGAAGGATGCTGCATCCTCATCATTGCAAGTGATCCACAGGAGGTACAGTTTGCCCTCCATGTCTGTGCCTTCAGCATTTGTGAACCAGCTAAGCCGTGTACATAAACTTTATCTCACGCACTCATAGCCTCAGCTCATGGCTTCATAGCAAGTTCCAGGCCTAGGACACATAGCAAGAACAAGACTGTTTCAAGAAAACAAAGGAAAAAAAGTTTGTGTAAGTGGGAACTGTAACTGTATACTTGAATGTTTCCCTGAGGACTGGGTATCACCCTGCAGGCTCTAAACTTAACCACATTTTAAATGCTGATCGGTGAGAGACCTGATTTGTAGGCCAGGTTTATTCTGTACATTTCATGATTGAACAGGAAGCTTAGAATTTTAAGTCACAAGGCCCAGTGTTAGAAAATTCCTAAATTCTGTCTTCTCCTGTAAGTGCCTGCATGTCTGACTTTCCTCCTATCCTAGACCTGAAATCTAAGCTCCCGTAATTGCTTCAATAACTTCCCGGCTCCGTCAAGAGAAGGGCTAGTGGCTAGGGTCATGGCCTCTTCTTTTCACTCTTGCTTGTAAAGAAGAACAAAGCACATATTTCAGATTTCAATTATAAGCACTCCTGCTTGACCTTGCCAGCTCTGAAACCACAAAATGATTCCTCTCTGTGGTTCATATTTCTCCTTTTAGAACAAGCAAACGAGAGTCAACTGGTAGGAGCATATGATGAGAAAAAGCTGGAGTGAAAACGGAGACTATCTCTAATAGCAGATGCCGACAAGAACAATCCTGGTTAATGAGCTAACTTCTAAATATACTGTAAGCTTTTTAGCAAAGCAATAGCAGAGGTGGGGAAAGTCAACATCAGTGTGTCGTAACAGCCACCCCCTTACAGCGAACGCATTCTGTCCTAATGGGGCTGGAGATGAGAGGTAGTGGGAAAGGAGAAAGTCCCGTGATACTTAGACCCCTCCTCTGTGCTGGACACCTCTGTGTAGATTTTAAATATTCCATTTTCTTTGACCTCGGGAAAACAGTTACAATTTGAGTCTGTTGCGCATTGAGTTTAGGACTTGTTAATTGCCCACAATGAAACACTTGTATCCTTCCTTCAGAAAATAAAAACAGACAAGCATGGTGGAGGAGATCTGTAATCCCAGCTGCAAGAGAGACAGTAAGAATACAAATCCAAGGCTTCCCTATGCTAGAGTTAGTTCTAGGTCAGCCTGGGCAACTTAGTAACAACCTGTCTGAAGATAAAAAAGTTTTTTTTTAAAAAATGACTAGGGATTTGCCCAATGGGAGAGTGCTTGCCTAGAATGCACAAGACTCCAGGTTCAATTCCTAGCATAAACAAATAGTTCGAGGTGATGGTCTATAAATCCCAAAGCTACGCCCACATTTAGGAGGGTTCATAAATCCGAATAACTTGTGACTAAAATGCTACACAAAGTGATGACAATGAGCAGATGCAGCAGAAGGGAACACGCACGTGGAGTGTGGAAATTTCACGCACAGACTTTTTTGTGTCCTGTGCCTCCTGTGTGAGGCTTTCCAGAACACACCCTTCTACTGGCAAAACACCAGCTAAACAAAACATGCAATCTGTGTGCTGTGGTTCTGCTCAAGGCAGCCTGTTAGAGGCTGGGTGCCCACTGAAGACTGATCTCCTGAGCATCCTGTGTCTTCTCAGAGGATGCTGGTCTGGAACAAGTCACATCGTTTGCACAGGCTGGGCACGGGCTGACAGTCAGAACTTCGTGGACAGCCAGTCTCACAGGTGCCAGTTCAAGGCCTGGCAAACTTCATAAGGCAAACTTTCTCAAGACTGTTGTTTCGAGTGTGCTAGGGTAGCTCTTTTCTGCATAGAGCTATAGGAAGTCATTGCTTTCATGTCTACTCCACGTAAATTCCTATCCTCAACCACCATGCCATCTTGAATTCAGGGGAACCATAGATAAAATGTACAAAGGTAAATGAAAAGAAAAAAAGAGCTGAGGATGCAAAATAAGCTTCATCAACTAGAAACAGCACAGCAATAGAGAGCTGTAAGTGGTTCTGAAACGCAATATGCAACGAGAATAAACCTTGAAGAACCTAACAGTATTTGAATACTCCAAAGCATAAAGTAAAACATCTATTATGGGACGTGAGGAGAGTACAGAAAATCTGCCTATTTTCAGGTAGCCTACAAGTGAAAAAAAAAAAAAAACAACTCACACGACTCAAATTGGTTAGCGTGACTCACATCCATCAGGGTTATTTGCTCAGATTGAACTTAAGTAAAACTGAATTAAACTCTTAAACTTAACCCAGTGAACAAGGCATACGTGGTTTCAGAATCATTTAGGTCTAACCCTTAAGCAGTAACCAAATAGCAGACCTGCGCTCACACGCGCAGCTCTGTCTGAAACAGAAACCTATGAGCCCGTGAAACTGGTCCTGCAGTCTAACAAGTGATGAGCACTTGAAATGCGGTTAGTGCAACTTACGAATGGAGATTTTATTTGATTTCATATTGGGTCTTTAGAATTTACATAGCTGACATATAACTCGCCCCCTTCCATACTGGAAACATGTTGTAATCTGCATGCTGCCTCGTTTACTTCCATCACGTGAGCATCTTTTCAAATGTCTCCACACACCAACTGCTTGTGAGCAGCTGCATCTGTGGGAAGGGTTGCTGTGTGTCTGTGTGTCTGTCTGTCTGTCTGTCTGGGCAGGATCAAAAGTATTTCCAAAATCAAACCCCTAATTATGAGATTAGAAAACTTCCCAAAGTACTTTCAATCATCCCAGCTCCACCGACCTACCAGCTCGTGAGACTCGTAACGACACATGAAAACCCCTCTAGATGCAGCTCATCCAGTCAAATTCAAGGACCAAGCCGACCCTGGATGTCCAACTGCTCAATAATTCATCACTGAATACATTAATTTTTTTCTTAGAAAAAAAAAGAGTGAGGGAAGGAAAAAGAGGTCATGCAGAGGGTCAAGTGCCAGGAAACTGTGTGACTGCTTCTCTTGTATCTTCCTTTTAAAGCGTAGGATAGACTATTTTCTATTTTTTGTCTTTCAAGAATCTGAATTGTTATGAAACTAAAGACTCATCAGGACGCCATCTGAATTCTAAAAATAAAGCGCTATAGGTGGGCGTGCTGAAACACTAGCCCTGGTTGTGATGACTCAGCTTCAGAGAGTCAGGTTAATCTGTCAGTTAGCTTCCTAGTGAGCCTTGAGTGTCTCTGGTAAGCAGGCACTGTGCTGAGTACAAAGGATGGTTTGAAGCCCCTATCGCCTAATAATTCTGATCAAAACCAGGCACCTGGAATGAATAAACCTTTATGGCCGGTGTCAATACACTGCATTCCTAACTAAAATTTGTAATCAGCAAACTTCACACATGATTTTGCTTATGACTATGTTCCGTGGGAATATGTACAGAAACTTTTCAGTGATAGAGAGCTATAGAACTCATCTTTCTGTACCAAAATAGGTACTGACTAAATATATAATATGGTGCCTTGGGTACCATCCTGGAGCAGAGGTAAGGCCTTAGTCAAGAGCTATAAAATCAGAAGAAAGGCTGGAATTTATTTAATAGTGCATAACACATTAGTCTGAACAAATGTAGCATCATACTACTATTATAGGGAAGGGGAAATCATGAGATTTTTTATTGCTATCATAATAATCTTTCAGTAAATCTATAATTATTCAAAATTTAGAAGTTTGTTGTCAATGAAACAGACTAACAAGCAGGAGTCTCCAAAACCCTTACCATGTCTTTGTTACCCAGAGATCAGCTAAGTGGGTTTGAAGACATCTCTTCCATAAGAAGGGTCACACATGTCTTGTTCATCCCCCTGGGATCCCCAATAACTCCTCTTGGTAGCTGGTTACCAAGACTATTTGATCTTCTGTCTCAAAATATTTGTCTCCAGGGGCAACTATCACACTTGCTCTGTAAATATGTACAGCAAGGAGGCGAGTGCCTCTCCTAGATGCCAGCTCCAGGGTGTGTGTAGCTTTATTCAAACACCACTTTGAGAGGCTAGGAGATAGAGACATCTTCTTTCTTTGAATCATGGTCTGTACTGCATTTGCACAAGTCTAACTCATAAATGCCTACATACCTTCATACTTTACATGTGTATTTTCTCTTCTGAACATGTCTCTATTTCCTTGCTCATAGAAAAGGTTTGAATGACTTATCTTTTCAAGGCTGACAATCAGAGGAGGCAGAAGGGTGAATGAGGACAAAGATGTGAAGACAGAAAGTTGAACCCGATTCGTTCCCCAAACTCGTCTCCAAACTGTCACTCTGATTTTAACATAGACCGAATTTATGGAGACACGTGTACGAGCCTAACTGTGTATATGTGCTTATTCAAAAAGTATCATGCAAACAAAAATTTCAGCTATATCCACCCTGATTTTAAGTTCCCAAATATATTCTTGTAAGTAACCATAATAGTTACAAACAGAAAAAAATTAATTAATGTGTGTGTATAAAGTTGGGGGTGAAGGTAAAGGCTCATTTGAGAACTTAAAATCTGGGGAGATGCCTGCAGAAGCTTCTTCCCTCTAAGACAGGCGCTAGTCAGCGTACCTAATGAGGAGCAGAGCTTCAGCTCCACAATCTCCAAGGCAGCTGGAGGTTTTTGCACATTGGCGTAGACAAGTCCATACAAGACCTCAGCACATTGTGCACAGGTTTTTAAATAATGTGTGAGGAGGCTGTGAACCACTTACTGCTCTCACACGACAAATAAGAAAAGAGAAATCACTTCCCACCCTGAGAATGAAAGAGACCACAGGGCCAATATTCCAACTGAATAAACAATCTCAAATTTGGGCAACAGACTGTTTGGAAAAAAAAAAAAAAAAAAAAAAAAACAAAAAAAAAAAAAAACAGATCTATCTCCTTTGTGAAAATGGAGGGCTTGGGGCATCTTAGTTTCACTAACAAAGAGTCAGTACATGTCTCTGGAGTGGAGAAAAAGAAAGAAGAACACCACTAAAAGCGGAGTTCTATCCAAGTCTCTTGCAACCCGCCGCTAAGACTATCCCGAGTCCTGTGAGTCTGGAAAGCGAGCGGCTTCTCCATTTTCTGGATGATACCATTGAATTAAACGTTTTCAGCCTGCCCGAGACACATTGCAAAAGGAAGTAGAGTTTTTATTTCTGGCATTGAAAGAAAGAAACTCTTCTTCTGTGGTACTCACTTCCTTCTGATTACAATTTAAATTGCTTGACAAAATATAGAAGGTAAGCCAGGCAGTGGTGGTACATACCTTTAACCATGTATATAGTAACCTCCTGACTACCAGGGAACAGGAACACAAGATGGTGTAACGGGAAGTCAGCACATAGAAAAGGAAATGACTTATTGGATAAATGTCAACTTGGGTGACAAAACTACAAAACCCCACGTTTCTAGCCAGAGGACCAGGATATAAAAGGTCCCAATGAGTTGGAGACTGTGGGATGAAATTTCAGCGAGGAAACTGCCGTGCGACGCTCGCTACTGAAGAAGATGCACATAGGTACAGGCTCTCTTAAAGAGACTTAGGAGCCCACACAAGGATGAGATACCAAGTCAATGTAGCAGCGACGTTTGAGTGGCACTAAGACTCCAACCACAATTCAAATCATAGAACATCTAGGAGGCACAGAATAGGAAAGACCAAAGCCCTATAGCAAGGAACAGAGATTGGAGTCACCTTCCAGAGACAATAAGTGTGTCGCTTGAAAATTAACAGGTTGATCGTGTGCTGAACAACAGGAATAACTACCATTGTGTAGAACAAAGAACATGATCAAAGATGCAGAGGAACAATGCAATAACTG
The DNA here is from genome assembly GCF_950005125.1 of Chionomys nivalis. Taxonomy (NCBI): domain Eukaryota; kingdom Metazoa; phylum Chordata; class Mammalia; order Rodentia; family Cricetidae; genus Chionomys; species Chionomys nivalis. Next base: position 32,351,036 of record NC_080101.1, read on the forward strand.
CAGTTCCTCGGGAACAGGGAACAGATACGGTATGGATGCACCCATCCGAGCAGGTTCAAAGCACATGGGGCACAACCTGACAGGCTGAGCGACAAGCAGGGAAAACTGCAGTTATGTGTGGAGTTGCTAGCACTCCTTCCTCAGCAGCAGCACAGAAAGGTGATAGAATCCAGAAGGATGTTGCCATGGCTGATCTTCATTTGACAACTTGACTAGATTTAGGATCTCACAGAAAATAAGCCCTGGGTGCATCTGTGAGGGGGTTTCTGAAGAAGTTTAACTGAAACACACCTTGAATGTGGGCAGCATCACTCCTTGTACTGGAATCCCTGACGGAATGAAGGAAAGAATGGGGACTGAAGACCAGAATTCATCTCTCTACTTCTTAGCTGTCATGTGGCTGGCTCCTACCACTCCTGCCGCTGGCTCCTCCCACTCCTGCTGCCGGCTCCTCCCACTTCTGCTGCCAGGATAGACTGGACCTTTAATATGATCTACAGGAAACCCTCCCTTCAGCTGTTTGTGTCATGTGCTTCTCCACAGCAACAAGAAAAGCAGAGTGTGTGTGTGTGTGTGTGTGTGTGTGTGTGTGTGTGTGTGTGTAGGACATGATCAACATATTTGATATAATTGACAGTATGTAGAATACTCCCAACATTGGAACATACCTTATCGTAGGTTCAAAGGAAACTGTCATCAAAATAGACTACATTCTATCCCATAAAATAAATGTCAATATAGTTCTCAAAAAATTAAATCTTACAAATAAATTCATTGGTGATGATGGAATTCAACTAAAAACATCAGGCTAAATATGTCTAGACAAACCCTAAGTATTTAGAAACACTTGTTTAGTTTTTAAATACTTAGGGGTTGTCTAGACAAAAGAATCAAAAAATATTTAACCAAAGGGAAATTAAAATACAATATCAGGAGGGTAGAGAAATGGCTAAGTGGTTAAGAGCACCTGCTGATATCCCAGGGACCCAAGTACCTATACCCAGCTTCCAGTATCCACATAGAGCAATTTACAAGTGCCTATAATTCTAGCTCTGGGGGCTCCAATTCTTTCTGGGTTCTGTAGGCAGCTACCCACAGATACACAGAGAGAGAGAGAGAGAGAGAGAGAGAGAGAGAGAAATTTAAAAGTAATTTTAAAAATTAAATACTACATCAGAATTCATAGATTTTAAACAGTATTTCAAGGAAATTTTATATGAAATATCATTTTTATCAGAAATGGAAAAAGATTGCTAGCAAATTATCCATTTTTCTAGCCAGTGCTAACTAATCACAGTAAATTAAACTCAAAACAGGTAGAAAAAATGGTAAAAGTTTAGAAATCAATTAAATTGGAAAGAAAAAAAAACTAAACTATTCCATAAAACTAAAAGTAAGCTTTGAGAAAAGTCAAGAAAATTAATAAGCCTCTAGGCTGACTAAATAATAAATACAGAAATCTATATAGCAATAATAAAGAGGTAGCTGGGCGCACACCTTTAATCCCAGCACTCAGGAGGCAGAGTCAGGTGAATCTCTGTGAGTTCGAGGCCAGCCTGGTCTACAAGCGCTAGTTCCAGGACAGGCTCCAAAGCTACAGAGAAACCCTGTCTCAAAAAAAAAAAAAAAAAGTGGTGATGCAAAGTTTCCTAAGCTATTAAAAGAATATTGAGAATATTTCAGTACCTTTATTCCCAGAACTGTAATAACTTGCATCACATGAACGAATTCTTTGGAAGACATACATATCAGGGGTTCTGTTACCTGAATGGTTCATGGCAAATGAGCTGAATTCATACCTTAAAAAATGTGTACGCAGAAACTCTAACACTGGGCTTATTTGATAAAGCAGATCACCTTTTAAAAAATAAATATCACAAATATTATATGAACTTCAGAAGTCAAAGAAGAAAATGTTTCATACTTAGCTCATGAGACCAACATTACCCTGATATTATAAGTACAAGAAAATCTATAGATCAATATCCCTCATGAAAGTATTGGGAAAAAGTGATCGGGTCAAATCCAGCAGTGTAAGCTGGGCATGGCTGTGCACTCCTATAGTGTGAGCACTCGAGAGACTAAAGCAGGAGAAAAGTAATTTTGAAGCCAATCTGAGCTATATAGTGACTTCCAGGCTAGCCCAGTCCGGGATACATAGAAAATCCAATATCTAAAAAAAAAAAATCTAATAATATATAACAATATTCATTACCATATTGTGTCATGACCAAGAGAATCTTATCTCAAGAGGACAAGGTCAGCTCGATGTCTGGAAATTAATTTATTGTACCATCCATTTTAGTAGACTAGCATGCAAAATCAAATATGTATGGAATTATTCATTTAATACCCTCATGCCTTAGAGTGCTGGTACAGTGAGATTCTCTCGTTACACTGCAGTTTAGTTCATATGTGATACATCCTTCCCTATTGCCCCTCCTCATTCCCTGGGCTGATAGAAAACAGTCAGAAGTAAGACACACACCACAATGCCCATTCTCTAAACTACATACTTCAGCACCTTCAGAAGTCCCATTCTCCATGCTTGCCGGACACGCCCCTTAACAACACCAACATGCCCCCCAACTTCTAAATGACGATGCTTCACATGCAAGAATTATTCCTGGGAAATAAATAAGAAAGAATTTGAAATTGTCCAGATATGTCTGTTGTGTTGTCCCCGTTATACTAGGTCATGGTTCCGCAAGTTCCAGCTGCATTGACCACCAGGGTGGCTCACAGCCAGGCCTGCGATGAACCTGCACAGTCTGGCCTCAGAGAGCATGCCCTCATAGTGTGCATGTAGGTGTTTCAGCAGCAGTCACACTGTGCGCTGGACTGTCACAGATGGAGTACTGTTCTCTGCCCATGCTTTGTGCTTTTCTTTGTCATCTTCCTTGGGACCTGTATTGCCTGGCTTTTTAAAAGAAACATTTGGAGACTTTATTCAGGATATCCTACTTTTATGTCTTGATCAGTAGGTTCTTTGGAAAAAGCAGAGATGTTTATCAGAACGAAGTTATGTCTATTTTGCCTAGGACCCCATTCACCAGTTTATGTGGTCAATAAGTTTACTATAGTAGAACAGCAAATGCATATTAGTGCCTTAAATTTCTAGGGGAAAAAGGTCCCTATGATACTGGACTATCTAAGTCTTTGATGTTGGAAAATATTTGATTGCTGAATCTAATTATTCTAGGGAGGTGTAGTGGTAACACAGCTTTACTGCCAGCCGTGGAGAATCTAAAGCCAGAGGACTGTCGTGGGTTATACAGTGGGTACCAGGTCGTCTAGAGCTGCAAAGCAAGCTCTAGCTTGCGTGTCTGTGTGTGTCAGTCTGTGTGTGTCTGAGTCTGTGTGTGTCTCTGTATACATCTGACTATCCCTATTCGTATGGAAACTTTTATTCATACAATGGGTTTTCCTCAGGGAATTTTCCAGCATCTCTCTGCCTGACATTGCTATTTCTTCCAAGAGCACCTTGAATTCCTCCTTCCATGACAAGTTCTTTGTTACAGCTACAAGTAACGTCTGTATTCCCAGTCGGCACTAAATTCCCCGGGGCAATAAATATGTCTGTCTGGTTTCTCTTCCCACTATCTAGTCCAGTACCTAGTATATAAGATAGGATCAATAAATGCAATTGAATGAGTGGGAAACTAAAAGCACTGTTACCACTGAGGAAAAACTGCTCCCAAATTCCATTTATAGGGAGATACAGCTGCTGAAATAGAGACATTGTTCACCTTTTTTTAGTGAACAGCAATTTTATATGAAATCTTTTTAATTCCATGACTTTTGTAACACAAAGTGTATATTATATATAATGTGATTTTTGTTTGAAAAAATATAAATGCATACAGGCATACATAGTGGGATTGTATTGTAGCGTGCGCTCTTCATTTTCTACCTCATGCTTTCTGTGTTGTGGAATTTTAAACAGACAAGTCTTAAGCTGGTAAATACAAAAAAAATTGAAAGCTTTGCTATTCTTTGCTGGTTTTGGTGAGTGATAGGGGACAAGACATTGAGTATCACAGGTAATGCATACATGAATAGAATAAGATATCGAATTTTTCTACAGTAAAATATATATTGGCTGTTTTAATGTTCAATCAAAAGCAATGTATCTTTTGAAAAGTGTACGAATAAGCTTTATAGTTTGTGGAAAAGAAATTGGATCCTAATTTGTTTCTTTGGTGTGTTCTTCACCTCTTGAAGCTGTCCCCTGCCCCATCCTTCCTTCATCTCTGTGTCAAGTATGAACCAGCATGACTTCTCACTCTCGCATTACCCAATGGGCCTCCTCAGCCTCACTTTGCCCCCTGGGGCTCTGTCTTCACTAATCCTAATTTCTCTCACAGCCAGCCTTTTATGTAAACCATCTTTTACTGTCTTCAATTTTAGCTACTGTGTTTTTCAATTCTAAAATTTCAATATGATCTATTTTTGTGTGTATTCCTCAAACTATTTTCCCCAAATTCTATGTTTAAGGGGAAATTAGTTGTCTTTATTTTAAATCGTTTTTCTACTAAAAACTGAGTAGTGTCTCTATTGTCTTAGAATGTGTATGCGTGCACCTGAACATGCTAGCTTGCGTGTTTGCATATGGTAACACTTTAGCTTTTGGTAAAAATGTCTAGTAGTATTTATTATGTGTCAGATGACATGTACTTATATAGATATAATATTTATATATAATGAAATATCCACATTACCATCCTCTCTTGTTCCTCCACCATAGACTGAGCTCCGTTAAGCATACTGAGCCTTCAGTGTGCTCAGGTCCATTACCCAGAGCTCAGCTCTGCAGTGTGAGTCCACAGCTTTTCTGCCTGGGAGACGGAGGCACTTACCAAAGCCTCTTCACCTGTTGGGTCCTAAGCATCAGTCCTTGTATGTCGGTGTGTGGAGGCTGCCTAAGAGCTTTGCTTTGCTGTTCAGAGGCTGTTTGGATCATAGACCTCCTGTACTGGCACACTGTAATTCAGTATTCAATCATCGTCTTAAAGACAAAATGAGATCCATCTGCTTCAGTTGTCCCTGGCTGCCCTCGTCTAGGGTTCTTGCCTGAAGTCTCCACTTGTCCAGCACCTTAGTACTCAGCAACTGTGTTAGTGGCTTCATCCTTCAGTACAGCCACTCTGCTTAGAAAAGCACTAAGCTTTCGGACTGTGTCTCTCTCTCACTGTCCCATGGCCACCAAGCCCCGCCCCTCATAGGACAAATGCAGCCACAGAAGGTCAGCTCACCTCCCTACATTTTTCATCTCCGCAGTCTTGGCCCAATGACTTAATAGCTCACTAATTGCTTTAAACAAAGTTTTATTAGCTTTTTTCATTATCTTCAGAGATAACAGTGATTTTTACCAAGCTATTCTACCCAAACAAAAACTCTAAGTTTTTTCTATCACATCTTTAATTTCTTACAAAAGAAAAAAGGTTTTCAAAATTGAAAATAATTAGGATATGATCTATAATTTAATGAAAATAAGGTATAAAATATTTATATCTATTGATTTTATATGTTGCATAATAACTGTACCTTCCAAAGAGCTTAAAAAGAGGGGTGATGATTTCACTATAAAATTGATGGAAGTTGGAACAGATAGGCATGTTTAACACTATTTAAGCATACATAGTATATGCATGCATCAAAATAGTCACGGAACATGAACATAATGTCTATGGTTTTATATAGCTAAGTAAAATAAATTTAACTTGCATAAAACATAGTGTCAACTGTAAGAATATCTCTGTATTATCCATATACCCCTATGACCTTCCTGAGGATCACATACCTCAAAGCTGCCTTCCTGTGGCCCTTTCAGTAACCTCTCATCAGGTTCATTCTGATAACTCCTCTACCCCTGCTCAATGTCCTTGAGCCCCTCTAGTCAAGAAGGTTAGAATCCTGTCTCCAATCCTACCTAGCCCTACCAGCTCTGCCCATCTTCATTATGCATGCTTTACCTAGTTCCTATGCAGAACGAGACACTAGACTTCACTAACCAACTCCACCCATTCCCGTGACTGATGGCCCACCCCTCTTCAGGGAAGGGATTCACTCACACTGGCAACTCCACCCAAGGCCATGAAATACCTGAAGATGTATCCAATGTTTGCCTTCATCCCCTCCTCCTACCCTTTATTTTCATGTTGGGATCTAGACTTATATCACCTACTCTACTAGAACCTATTTCCTGGGGAAAAAATCCCAAGAACCTTCTCCAGATTCCTGAAAATTGACAGGGAAAATCATTTAACTGTACAGAAGTTCTGCGGCTGGGCTTAGAATCCTCATGTAAGTCAAGGCAGGCCCCCTACCTTCTTCTCACATCAACTCTGAATCACCCAAAAAAAGAGCTCACCACATTCAATAGTCAAAACACTAAATGTACAAAACAAAAGTATTGAAAGTGGCAAGAGGGGAAGATCAAGTCACAAAGACAGGCCCAAAGAAATGACAATTGACTTTTCAATGGAGACTATAAAATCTGGAAGGCACTAACCAATGTCCTACAAGTTCTGTAAGACCACAGATGCCAGTCAGGACTATTATGCCTGATAAAACTATTAATCATAGTTACAGGGGTAAGGGAAACTTTTCACAATGAAAACAGTTGATTTATGGAATTCATGACCACTGAGTCAGCTCTACAGAAGACATTGGAGGGAATATGGTATGAAGAGACATTTAAACACACCCAAGAAGGCATAAAGAAAAAATAAACATTTCATGTTAACAAGAAGTCTGAGAAGTCAACACAAAAGAAACCAAATGACAGAAATTAATTCATATTGTTAAATGGTAACTCTGAATGTGAGTGGCCTTAACTGCTCAAAAATGAGTCATAGACCAAATGATTGGATCAGAAAACAGGATCCATATTGTTCCTGCCTCCAAAAAAGCACATCTCACAACCAAGAATAAATACCTCAGGGTAAAGGAGTGTGAAAAATATTCCAAGAAAATGGAACTAAGAAGCAAACAGCATGGCTATTCTAATATCTGATAATAGACTTCAAACCAAAACTAGCTATACTGATTAAGGGAAAGTTCTAATGATAGGACATTATAATCCTAAACGTAAGTACACCACACACAGAAGCATCAGATTTTATAAAACAAACACTATTACATCTTAAACTACAGATTAATGCGAGCGCAAGGATAGTGTATGGTTTCCGTACCCCACTTTCACCAACATACAGATCATATGAGAAAAAATTAAATAGAGAGACTCTGTAATTAAATTACATTGTAAATCAAACGCACCTACCAAATATCTGCAGGCCATTCTACTCAAACCCTGAAGAATGCACATTGTTCTCAGAAGCCCCTGGAACTATCTCTCTAAAATAGACTGCATTTTAAAATGCAAAGCAAGTCTCAACAAATAGAGGAAGATTGAAATCATATCGTGCATTCTATGTGACCTTTGTGGGATAAAACTTGGTACCAGCAATAAGAACTGCAGGGGGTTGATAAATCATGAAAACCAACAATACACTAATATGTCAAAATTTGATGAAGGGAGAAATCAAAAAAGAAATTTTAAATTCCTAGTACTGAATGAAAATGAAAACACAAACATGAACAAAAAGAATAATCAACACATCAAAAAAGTAGAAAGGAAGAAATAATCAAAATAAGGGCTGAAATTAACAAAATAAAAATGAGAAGCTAATACAAAGAATCAATGAAATTAAGCAATTTTTAAAAAATATTGACACACCTCTAGTAAACTTAACCAAAAGAAGTAGACAAACTGGTAAAAATTAGAGATGAAAGGGAGGCAGTACAAAAGACACTGAGAAAATTCAGAGAATCATAAGGACATGCTTTAAAAATCTGCATTCCACAAAAATGGAACGTCTAAAAAAATGGATGAATTTTTACACATATATGACGGGTACAATCATATCTGATGAATAGCAAATCATAACGCCAGCACAGCTGTTTGACGAAGATTCAGCAAACCTGAGCTACTTGATGGCTTCCATGCCACCTTTGACTTTGATCTCCACAGGTTGCCTACTAGGGGGGCCTTAACTATCTGTACTATTTGGGGATATTGGATGGATGGAAAACTTCCTCTGAGTCACTTATGTCTTCTCCCAGCAGTACTGCTTCTAGACTTCCCAGGAACGTCCTGAACATAAATATCCCTTCCACTTTTAGGGAGATATCCTTATCTACATGGAAGTCTTCCTTAGAGGTTATGACACAGAAAAAGAAATCAAAGGTCTCTTTATGAGGCTCTGATACATACTTAAAACATCTGCCTCAGAGTTTACTCAGGAACAATATGATCAAAGCAAAGCAAACTTTAAAAGCTCAACATGAGTCCGTGGGCTAGAGGAGTTGGCCACAGGTCAGATTGCAAACCTCTTCCTACTATACACTAAGATTGTAAGACGTATATAGCAACAAAGTTAGATTAGCTGAAGTTACCTCTGCCCTACACAGGGACTTATGCTGATGAGCAAAGAACGGTGAGAGAAGATAGGAAAAAAAATGAGGTGTCAGGACCTCCCTTTCTTAGAAAAGATAGCTCATTCAGAGCCACTGTGGTTTCATGTGACCAAGGAACAAAAGAATGCCAGGATTAGACATATAAATACATTCTACAAAGATATAAGCTATAGACATTGTATTCCACCAGTATTTGAATATAACTGCAGCAGCTTTGGCCTGAGAATTTGGGGGCGGGGGCACTCTGACCATTAAGAGTTAATATACACTGCCTGGGTCATGACAAACCACCTGGGCTGACTCGGAGGCTTTCTGTCTAGCATTCTTGAAAATGAAAGAGATGGCAGCCTGAAAATTGACTATCGTATGCCTCCAGATACTTAAAAATTGAGTGGTAGGGTTGGTAAGTAAAAATGATTGTAAAAGTAACTCGGTTTATCAGTGATGACTAAACTTGAGGAAAAAATGGCTGTAAAAGATAACTTATCACAGTGTATCAGTGAGGACGAAAAGATATGCAAGGTAAAGTAAAACATGAGTTTCAAAATCATGATATGATCTATGTTTTTGGAACAACACTATTATATCCCTGTTTACTGAATTCTGTGTAAATAAAGACACACTCTGATGGTTAGTCAGGCTGTAAGATTCTTGCCACCACCATGGCCTGGCTCACTTCTTCCCTTGCCTACTATTTGCCTGCTCTTTGAAACCTGTCAACCACTGGGACATACACCCAGTATATGACCTTATAAAGTTCAATATAAATTAGTTAACTTAAGTACACTCAAAATAGTCAATGAAGTAGAGGTAATAACTAAAAATCTTCCTACTATCAAAAACCCTGACAGTAGACCCTAAGACCTAATAAAAAAAGAGAAATATAAGCCAATGTCTTTGATGAACATAGACACAAAAATTCTCATGAACTAGTTACAAAATGAATTAAAGAACACATAAAAAATATTCACCATGATTAAATCAGCTTTAGCCTAGAGATGCGGGTTGGTTCAATGAACATAAATCAATCAACAGAATAAAGGACACGAGCCACATGGTAATCTTATTGAATGCAGAAAAGGCCTTTGATACAATTTAATATCTATTCATGATGAAAGTCCTGGTGATAACAGGGATACAAGGGTCAAAACTCAACACATTAAAGACAATATGTAAGGTGCCCATGATCAACATCATTCTAAGAGGTGAAAAACTCAAAGATGTTCCACTAAAATCAGGAACAAGATAAGGATATCCACTCTACTGCCCCCCGCTGTTCAAATTATTACTTTAAATCTTAGCTAGAGCAATAAGATAAGTGAAAAAGATCAAAGGAATACAAACAGAAAAGGAAAAATGAAAAGTATATTTATTTATAGGTATGTCATTCTAGATATAAAGACCCCAAAGTCTCCACTAAAAAACTCTTACAGCTGATAATTTCATTCAATGAAGTAGCAAAACATGAAATTAATCCACAAAAAAAGGTCTTTATATACACAAATGACACGCACACCAAGAAAGAAATTAAGGAAGTTATGTCATTCACAATAATCTAAAAAAAAAATCGTGGAATAAATATAACCAAGAAAGTGAAAGATTTGTACAATAAAACTTCAAACTGAAAAAAGAAACCAGAAGTTGGAAGAACTCCCTTACTCATGAATCTATAATATTGATATTAGGAAAATGGCCACCCTACCGAAAGCAATCTGCAGATTTGTAGCTGAAGGTTCCTCTCCCTCTGGACAGTTCCCGAGAAACCACTCTGAGGCTGACATCAGGTAGCATGGAGGTGGACCACAACCTTTTTTTGTCTGTATGAACAAAAGCTAAATCATCATACAGCTCAGGCTGATCAACCTCTGTATACCAAGGCCTATGTGACACTGGGAAAAATCTGCCATGCCACTTAGCTCATGGTGGCGGGTGACTGGCCTCATCTTGCTGATAGGAGACATGTCTCCATGCTGCTGCTGTCATGAAACTGTGTGGCTCCATTTCTGTGCATTCAGAACCTTTTTCTCACACTTTTTCAGGCCCTATGGAAATTTAAGAGCCTCGTGTTGGTACTAACTGAAGTTACTCTCCTGCCCACCAGCTCCTGAATAACAACTCTGAGGCTTAATATTAATTACAAACTGTCTAGCATATTAGCTCAGGCTTATTATTAACTAGCTCTTAGGACTTAAGTTAACCCATTTATATCATTGTATATTTTACCACGTGGGTCGTGGCTTGTTACCTCACATCTTGTTTCTCCAGCAGCTGCTGACATTTCCCTGACACCGCATTCTTTCTCCCTCTCTCTATGCTTAGATTTCCCACCTATCTCTATTCTGCCCTCTCATAGGCTACAGAAACGTCTTTATTAACCAATGGTAATAAAACATATTCACAGCAAACAGAGAGACATCCCACATCACATATTCAACTAACTCCCCATCAAAAAAATCTGATGAAGTTCTTTACAGAAATGGAAAAAAATATTTAAAAAATTTTAAATTTTACGTGCTAACACAAAAGACACAGGATACACTAAAGAGCCCTGAATAGTAACAACAAATTCCTGGTGAAGTTATCATTCCATGCTTCAAATTATACTACAGAATTTTAGTAAAAGAGGCAACAGAGAACAAGCTTAAAAATACTCTCACTGGTTAATTGAATAGAATTGAAGGTCCACAAATAATTCTACATGGCTGTAGGTACCTAATTTTTAACAAGGAAGCCATAAATACTCACTGAAGAAAAGACAGTTTTGTCAACAAATGGCCCTGGTCAAACCGAATAGCTACATGTAGAGACTCAACCATTATCTTTTATACTGCAAAAAAAATTATTTAAAATTGACCAAAAACCTCAATATAAGACTTGGTATCTGAAATCTGATAGAGTAGAAACAAAGGAAGACATGTGAACTCACTGGCCCAAGAAAGGACTTCCTCAACAGGGCCACAATAGCATAGACATTAAGGTCAATAATTAATAAATGAGAACTCATTAAACTATAAAGTTTCTGTATGGCAAAGAGCTGTATCACTCAAGTAAAAAGGCAGCCAGCAGAGTGGGTGAAAAATCCTAATTATACATCTGACAAAGGGTTACACTCTAGAATATACCAGGAACTCAAAACATTAAACACCAATAAAGCAAATAACTCAATTTTTAAAATAAGATATGGAATTCAACAGAGTTCTTAAAAGGTGAAATACAAATGGATGAGAAACATTTTTTAAAATGCTCAACATCATTAGCCATTGGGAAAAAGAAAATTAAAACTGCTTTGAGATTTCATCTTATCCCAGTAAGAATAGCTAAAATTTAAAAAAAAAAAAAAAGATAACAAATGCCATCGTGGATATCAGGAAAGAAAACCACTTATATACGGCTGAAAAGAATGCAAACAGGTACAGCCACTACAAAATTCAGTGTGGAGGTGCCGCGAACAGCTGAAAATAGATCTAATACCTAATCCAGCTACACTACTTGGATGACTTCATTTTCATGTGTTTGGAACTTTTTTTAAACTTTCTTAGGTCTTTTGTGGAAATATGTGCCCTCACATTGGATGCTGTTTGCAGCGAGTCTTTCTCTATACTGTCAGCCAGCTTCCGAATCACAACAGAGAGACTTATTATTAATTATGAAAATTAAGCCAATAGTTTAGACCTGTTTTTAGCTCTTATAACTTAAATTAACCCATTTCTATGTGCTACCCCAAGGCTCGTTTACTCATCTACATACATCTATCCTGCTTTTGTACTTCCTCCATGCCACCTCACATCCCTGCCCTTCTTCTTCCCAGAGCCCTCTGTGCCTGGTAGTTCTTCCTAGCTATTCATCATTCAGCTCTTCATTAAAACAATCAGAGTGATACTTCTTCACAGAGTACAAGTATTCCACAAAAATACCCAAAGGACTATCTCCTACTATAGATAGACCTGCTCATCCATATTCATTGCTGCTTTATTCAAGAGTCAAAAGATGGAAATGGTCTAGGTGTCCAACAGCTGATCAATGAATAATGAAACTATTGCACATTTGCATAATAGAATACTATTAAGAAAAATAAATTTATAAAATTTACAGGTAAATCGATGGAGCTAGAGACCATCATTCTGAGTGAGGTAATCCAGACCCAGGGAGACAAATACCACATAATTTCTCTCATTTGTAAATGTTAGCTTTGAATCTTCAGAAATATGTGCTTCATTTGGAATACTCATAGAAGTGAAAAAATACTGCCAAGGGACCATGGTGAAGGGTGAGCGGATTTCATGGAAAGGGAAATAAAAGGTTAGATGCGAATAACAGAACTGGAAGGATTAAATTGGTGTGACAGAGGGTAAGAGAGCAAGATCAAGGAAGTTATACAGGAGGAAAGATAAATAAAATTAAAGGTCTTTCAAAATGCTCATATGGACACAGACAGAGCAAGCTAAAACTAAATGAAATTATCCTATTACAGGGCAACAATGCTCCTAATAGTTATCAGAGGCTAACACATAAAAAGTCCAGTGTGAGGAATGGGATATTTCTTTTCAGGCTCTTGGCCAATGAGGTCCCAAAGACTCCCAAACATTACAGGCTTTCACTAATGCTCTAAGTTATCTTCCAGAACTGAACAAAAAGACCCAGTTTCTGAGGACACCACATACTTGAATCATAGAACGTGGAAAACTCAATTCAGTACTCACTGGAAGCTTTCATCCCTACTGACTAACTTTCCTATTACTGCAAGGTACTATGCACACAATCAGAGGAGAAAAATAAGAACAGTCTTGCTCAGCTGTGAATCCCATGAGCTACAATAGTGACTAGTCTAGCAAGACAAGCCCAGTGGTGCAATAGTGGCATGGATGTCATGGAAGTAACAAACTGTTTTCTGATTGGATTTAAGGTGGAGTGTATAAAATGAAACCCATACTTAGCAGCATACTGGATGAAGAACCTATGGCTAAACAGGCTATAAACCCTACGAGAGAACCTGCCACGGTTATTCTTCTAAAGGGACATAGCATCAACCCAACTCCTAAAGACTTATTGTTACACCCATAAATGAATGCAACACTTATTCCTCATTAGAGAAGGTTTTATTTAGTGCAGACAATGTTTAACACAGAGACCTACAACTGGCCAAGATGCAAAGAATAAGAAATTAAGAAATTGCAGAGTGCTTATCCCTAAATGGGACATATATACCATACCCTTATCCCCAGCTCAGGAATCATTGTAAAGATGGGGGCAGAAACAGTATAAGAGCCAGAGGCAGTAGATGACTACAAGGAAACAGCATTTTCTAGACACATCAATGCTTTTGCATATCTCAACTCACAGCAAGTGTGACTGCATCCACAAGCCCTGTGGAAGCCCAAGCCATACCAAATCCCACTACATAAAGGGAAGTTGGGCAGGAAGAAACTCCCACCGAAAACTTAAAAGCTTTAGAAATATTTAGTTTCTAGGAAGAGAGAATCATTTTTTGTGAAGAATAGCCCCTAGTAAGTTGACTTGCTGTAGTGAAAGAACACATATTCACAATTAGCAGAACATCACAAATTGACCTTGGTGGGTTTAAAACAGAATAGACACAAAATTGGGTGTGTAGGGAAGAAGATGATCTGAGAAAAGTTAGGAGAGGGTTAAAATGATCAAAAACTTCTCAAAGAATGAATAAAGTTTTTCTCTACATCTTATCTCTGTTTTTATTACTAAATTATTATTGGCTGTGGTTGGTGTGCTGGAAGAAATTATATACAATTATAACTTGATCCACAATATCTTCTGCTGTTCTTTATCTTCCTATTGTATTAGTCTTTGCTATTGAAGAACAAAATTTTCTTAATTTTCTGCCTTTTGGAACAATTCCAATAGAGTCTTTTAAACTTGCTCACTCTTAGCTCACTTAGCTCTCTCTAATTTTGTCATACTTTATTCACTGGTTTCATTATATCAATAATTTAGTGAATGGTTTCCACTAAAATTGCATCGATGTCCTTTTTTTCATCTTAAGAGCAAAAGAAATTGATTATTAGAGCAATAAAATAATGAAATACCATGCACACAATTATGAGCTCATAAAAAATAATTAGGTATTTCTTCAGGTACTTATTATCTTAGTAGGTACTTATTTTGAAACACATGGTATTATTCTATTTATATAGTTTATGCTGTACAATAAACACAAGTGTAGACTATTTAAATTCTTCAGTAGCAATTTAAAGTAGAAATTAAACTGAAAGAGAATTTTATAAATAATAATGTTACTTCCTCTTTAGCATTGTTTTTCAGAGGAAAAACTACTTATCAGTTTTTGCTGGCAATCATTTGCAAACCAATAATAATTTGAATACTAAGAATTAACAACGACAGTGCCATTACACACATGAATGTACAGAGGCTGTGAATGTTGCATAAGACCCTCATAAGATCAAACTGACCAAAATTCCAGCATGGGTGGAGAAAAGGCCCATATCTACTCTGCCACACACCTGAAGAACTATATTAGTGATTAATGGCTCGTAGGGAAATAAGAGAGAGTTGGGTTTTTTTTTCTTCAGGAGAATGCCACTTCAAGATTATTCATGCTCCAGTTAGTGACTCTATACCTATGTCACATACTATAAGCACTAAATAGTTCCAAATGATTTAAGGAAAGAACACATGAATTTAGGAGCAAAACCTGGCGGTAGGGAGGATAGTGGAGAAATCAGAGGGACAGGAATGGAGGTGGGTTTTATCAAAATGCATTATAGACATGTATAAAGTTCTCAAACAAATGAAAAAGAATTGACAGGTAATGATGATTAATAATTAACTCCAAATTCACATTACAGTCTTCAGAACATAACTAGATCGGTGTGATGAAATGACTCTATGCTCTCTACTAATACAAATGTGTTTTTTCTTTGTTGCTTATTTAAAGCATTTAAAGAAGCATAAAGAGACATGTCTACAAACTTCTTTTACCAAAAAACAAAAAGTCAATAGCTCCTAGTCTCCTATGACAGCATTGATTGAAGCAGAGATGCCACTACAAATTCTTGCCAGTTTCTCCCTTAAAATATCTTTCCAACCTGTGAGATGAGTGTGTGTGTGTGTTTGTGTGTGTGTGTGCGTGTGTGTGTGTGAGAGAGAGAGAGAGGTGTGAGGTGTGTGTATGAGAGAGAGATGTGTGTGAGAGAGAGAGGTGTGTGTGTGTGTGTCTGTGTGTGTGTGTGTGTACCAAGTATGACTTACATTCCCAGGGAATGATTCAAAAATTTTCCCCAAATAAATACTGTGTCAGTGAAATAGAAAGTATTGTGTTAGAACAAAAGTACATTAAAATAGTTTTCTCTGTGCATTTTCTCAAGAAAGAAGTTTGAGGACACATCTGCAGAAGAACATAACCTTGATAAATGACTACCAATTGTTTGTTTGCTCCTGTGCTCAACAACACAGGAAAGCAGCCGTTAGGAGAAAGGCTAGACTGGGAACTCAGGAACGACATGTAACAAACCGTTTGCTAGATGAACAAGTGAGTGAAAACTTGAGTAGATGAGGTTCGGTGGGTGCTCTAGAAAAAAGCTCACAGCCTAGCAAATGTCGGTCAAACTTTTCTTAACACCTTTTACATTGCGATTTTCTGAAACACCCTGGTTTCTCCTGTAGGGGTCTATAAGATCTTACATGTAGTCTTCAAACTTGTTTATGCTTTATGAGTTGGAAATGTTTCCACAACATGGTACAGGAGAGGAACTGCTCTGCTTCCATTCTCCTACTTATGATTATTAATATTGACTAACAGCTTGGCAGGATCTAGACTCATTCAGGACACAAGTATCTGGGCATGCTTTTGTGATCTGGATTAAGTGGAGTAGGAAAATCCACCTTGGCCATCCCATGGCTAAAGAACTGAACTGGATTAAAGAGAAAACTGTCTAACCACTAGTAGTGACAGCTCTCTACTTCTTGACCATGGAGCAGTGTGTCCAACTACCCCAAGCCCTTGCCTGCAAGATTTCCCCAGCATAGCTTGACCATTCTGGTACTGTGAGTCACAGTAAACCCTTCCTTAAATTGCCTTTTGTCAAATAGTTGATCTAAGCAACAAGAAAGGTAACTGTGGCATTCTGGAACTAGTTTAGTGTTGTATCTATCACTAAAATTGCATCATAAAAGACTATAATATCATCTGTGCCAATATTTTTGGAATTCAGGACTCAGCAGTTCCCAGAAATTCCATCACCCATGAACAGTACCTGTGTATTTGTTGTCTTTATCTAATGCTAATGAATTCCAAAAAACAAATTGACTAGGAAACACTGTAAGCTTTTCTCTCTGTGTGTCTGTCTGACTCTCTCTCTTCTCTCTTTTTCTCCCTCTCTCCTTCCCTCCCTCCTTCTTTTTCCCTCTTGTCCTCTGCCTGCCGCTGTGTGTGTTCAGGTGTATGAGTGACCATTTGCACATGTATGCATACAGATGTGTACATAGGGTCAATAGGCAATTTCAAGTGTGGTTCCTCAGCCCTCTTCCACTTTCTGTTGGAGGCAGCCTCCCTCACTGACCTGGAACTTTTCCAATTAGACTGCACGACCTATCCAGGAACTCCATATCTCCACTGTTATAACAACTGCAAGTATACATCACCCCACTGCTGTAACTGCAAGCATGCATCACCCCACTACAGTGACTGCAATCATGAGTCACCCCACTGCAGTGACTGCAAGTATGCATCACCCCACTACAGTGACTACAATCATGCATCACCCCACTGCAGTGACTGCAATCATACATCACCCCACTGCAGTGACTGCAAGCATGTGTCACCCCACTGCTGTGACTGCAAGCATGTGTCACCCCACTGCTGTGACGGCAAGCATGTGTCACCCCACTGCAGTGACTGCAAGCATGTGTCACCCCACTGCAGTGACTGCAATCATGTGTCACCATACCCAGCTTTTTTGTTATTGTTTTTTTGTTTGTTTATTTGGTTGGTTGGGGTGGGGTTTTTTCGTTGTTTTTTTTTTAATTTTTTTGTTTTTTGTTTTGTCTGTTTTGTCATTGTTTTTAATTGTGTGGTGACAACAACACATGGCCACAGAACAGGTATGGATCAGAGGACAATTGTAAGCTTTTAAGCAAATGTTTCATCTCCCTTTTGGCAATCCCACAACCCAGGGCGTTCATTGTTGACAGTGAGGACTCTTTTCTTTGACTATTCCTGGTCTTATTTTCATGTTTAAATAGACACACATTGCACAACACAAAAACATTCAAAGCCCTCACAAAATATTCCTGATGACCATGTTAAACTAGCAACAGAACAAAATTCAAAGCACTGAAATTTTGTCCACCAATCAAGTCATTCTTGCACCTAGCTTCTTTTTTTTTCTGTGTTTCAGTAAGACTTGAAATTAGTATGGATGGCTTTGTTTTGGGGGAAAATATGTAAGTAACTGGTACTTTATTGTAGGGTTATTTGGAGTTTGAAAGTGAAATTTTGTCAACTATCATGTAGGGTGAAGTAACTCTTTGAGAAGCACTGTGCCAAACAGTTAATATAGAGAATTTAATTTGTTTGCTTCATGTGTGTTTTGCTATTGAGCTTTCTGAGGGAAAACCCTCCCTAAAAACACACTTTATTGGCTCTAATTAAGAATGTATCCAGTAGTGTTCTCTCAGGCTTTGGATGCCTGCTGGCTTAGTTTTTAAGCTTCTCCATTCTCAATAAAAGTGCTGAATTGAATTTAAAAGTCTATTCCTACAGAATTACCCCTTAGTGTGCACACCACTCACTTCTGCAGGAAAGATTAAAATACTATTTACTACACATAGCAGACATTGTTTCTTGAAAATGAATGGAAAATAAGTCTATAGTTTAACAATAATTCTGAAATGGAAGGTTGTTTCAAACGTATGTTTTGTTCTCGGCTTTATTTTTACGCAGGAGCAAGATAGATATTGATGCAGGAGCTAGAAAATTTAAGAAAATGGTTATTTAAAGATCGGCAAACAACTTCGCATCCTTTGTTTTCAAAGAGCAGGAAAGTTGTGATTATTTGTTTACCTCCAGGGTGTACACAGCTTCCCTTAGAATGCTCTCACTGAGCAGGCCTGGGTAGGTCCTCTGACATTCCAAGCCTCCTCCAATGGTTCTTTTGTCTGAGTTCACAATGGATGGAGAGTTACCACTGCCGTCCTAAATGGATTGACTATAGTACTGACAGATCAATACTATACTGACATGTTTGCATCCAAAATTATTTGTTTATTTAATTTCCCGTCAAATGCAAAGCGCATCCTACTGTGTACCAGGCAAAATGCTGCACTGTGGGAGCATCAAGAGTTAAACTAAACACAGGCATAAAACAAACTTACAACGCCACAACACGGTAGAAACCGTACAGAGAGAGGTCTGAGGAATCCGGAAGCTAGCTATGCTTGGGAGAACCTTGCTAGTCTTAGAAAAGAAGGAGCTTCCTTTTTAAAAAAAGAAAAAATGTATGCCACTTAAAAGACTAAAATAATCTATGAAAACACAAATAGAAGGTTTTTCTTTAAAAACAAGCATGAAATAAGCTGCAAGGAACTTTGTGTCAAATCAAACTTTATTTTCAAATAAGAAAAGTTTAATATGATTGCTCCTGTAATCAATATGGCCGCTAATAGGACTAATCCACTGGTAAGTGGGGCAGCTTCACGTTAGCGATCACAGCTGTGTCTGCCTGAGGCCCACACTCTTTCCAGGCTACTGGCAGCTAGAATGAACATGTATAGGGATTAAAAACAGACCTGTTCCTGCCTATAGCAGGCATTTTCTCTGAGTTTCCCTATTGGCCCTTGCAGAACCTTCTCAGGTCTGCTCTGTGGTATGAAGCTTTATCCCCCACATCTTCCTTCTCCAGTTCATGTCACAGTTATCAAACCTATTTCTGAATCAGAGGTTCTCCTCGCCCAAGCCTATCCCTTATCCTTTTTATTTATGTAGACATTTTTCATACTAAAGTTTGAATACTTCTAACTCTATCATAACTGCTACTTTAATGAGGAGAACATGTGTTAATACCTTGGGTGCAGGAGGAGAAGCCATGGAGCTGACAGCTGAGTGTTGTGGGTTTACCAAGAACTTACAGAGTTCAAAGGGCTCACCGATGTACATGGTCAGTGACGAACTGAGTTACCAGAAAATCATGGATTTCCATAAATCATCCCTGTCACCACAAGGGTAAGGCAGACGCTTTTCTATCACTAGATACATTATTCTCCTGTAAAAATTAATATTGCCATATTAATAACACATAAGAAAGTCAGGAAACCACACCGAAGGCTTATTCTATGCCAGGCATTAGTTTGGAGGCTCTCTTAATTGTTCAGAATACTTTTTCCTTTTTATCAAGAGTGATGGGAGACCATCCTGAGGCAAAATCCGACCCAATGCTCTTTTGGAAATGACATCCCATCTTGCTTATAACACCTCTGTGTAAGTCTTAGAGTATGCATGTTTACAATCTACCACCTAATATAAATTCTCTGTGCTGACTGCATTTCCCCTGCTTCTCCTGGCTGCATCTCAATTTTCTTCCCTGGATGGAGCTAACAAGAGTCTCTTTCTTGCCATTGCCGTTGTGAATGTTTCAAATATGACAACATACCTCCAGGATGCTCAAATACTTGAAACTGGCACCTTCATGAAAGGAGTTTCTTGCATTGCCCACTTCAGGGGTTCCTGCCTGGCAGGTGTGTCTGCTGTTTTTCTAGTACACAGCACAGCCTGAATGAAGGCAAGTAAACATTAGCCTCCAAGTCATGAGAAACAGTGCCTAGATTTCAGACACCATGCAACTCCTGCATTACTTATTTAACATTGTCCTGCCCTCTTCTGGGGTGGTAGTAGTGTTTAAATCTCAGACTTCTGCTCACTCTTTTATTCACCCCCTTAGTGGAAGTCTTAATTATAAGCAAAACGTCTTTGCATCCTAATCCCATTTTAGAAGTTAACGGGAACGCCCAGACCCTACTCAGTGCTAACAAAATGTGTTATAATCAGCGCTTTGCCATCTCCTAGAAGACAGCTGGAGAACCGGGAAGGGGGCATTGAAGGAATGTCTCACAGCCAGAGAGCCTAGCAGGAAATTATACTCTGGGAGATTTGTGGCCAAGCAAACAAGAAAATGGGAAAGGGGAGAGCGAATCTGAATGAGGCGAAAGATTGAATAGGAACCCAGCACAGCCGGGCCACAGAAATGATAAGGGGCTACCAGTAGATGTAGTCAAAAGTGATGATGTAAGACTCGACCAAGCAGAAACTGGATTTACTGAACTTGAAATCTACTCAAGTCTCACTATGACAAACGTTCATGCATGTGCTCTGACGTATTGTTAAGTGCTTAGTGAATTCACTGCTAAACACTTGGAAGTCATTTGTTCTAGGTGTCAGCCATAAAATAACATGAGCAGAACCACTGTTCATGGCCTTTCATCCGGACCTGCCATTCCTGAAAACAACATATGATTGAAGCTGGATATTTATGTCAGTATTAACCATAATGACAAAACATTTTCAACCAATGGAAATTATCTTGGGAGTTACCAACTCAAAATACTAACTGAAGACTGTATTTAAAAAATGGTTTCTATGTCACACTACATTAAGTGACCTTACGTCTTGTCTTCTAAAATTCTACAGATGAGAAATAACACTACAAATAGATGCTAGACTTTCAGGTAAGATAGATGGTAGATTTAGAGGCTACCTCTATATTACCTGGTTTAAAAAAAAAAAGCAGTCAGGATAAAAAAAAAAAGGATAGACTCTATAGACTCTATTCCTAAGAGAAAAAGAAGTGAGGAAACATGAGAAACACACAAAGGAGGGGACCAGATGTCTTAGGAAATAAAAGCACTCGCCTGGGGACCTGAATTTGGTCTCCATGATATACTAGGTAAAAGAAGAGAAGTAATTACCAGAAGGTGTCCTCTGATTCCAATATGTCTGTGGCACTTGCATGCCCAGACACATACATACATACAAATACATACATATATTATACATAATGACAGATTTATAATAGATAGATAAAAGATAGATAGATAGATAGATAGATAGATAGATAGATAGATGATAGATAGATAGATAGATAGATAGATAGATAGATAGATAGATAATAGATAGATAGATAGATAGATGTGATTTTTTAAAAAAAAAGAAAAGAACTACCCAAAGGAGAGTAGGAAAAAATGGGAAAAGTAAAGACAGACAGCACAGAGAATTTAAACAAGCCAAGGTGAGGTCCACAAAATCTTCCAAGGAAAAACAGACAGCAGAGACTACCAACTTGTACCCTTGCATACTTGCTGCCCGTGACCCTCTGGGACATCTGAGGGGGCAGCTGTCAGAGATGTGCAAGCTCAGAAGTTAAGATCCTCCCAGAATACCATGATGTAAGTGAACCAAGGAATGGGTGAAGACACCAGCAATGGATAGCGCAGAATATGGGAAGTGTGTTGAGTCTTGTCAATGTAAGCAAGTAAGAAGCTAGTCAAGACATAGCCGGAGAAAGAAAACTGCAAAGACAGGCACATAGTATGCCTTTCATGCCTCTCATGCCTATCACAGAAGCCCTGCATGATAACACATCAGACATGCAGCTGCAGGTCCAGGTTGAGTATTTTAGGTGGTGGAATTCTTGCCTAAAATGTAATCCCACAAAGACCGCCCCCCAGTCTCAGCAGGAAGGACAGACTGATCCAACTGGCTTGAGTTATTATAGTCTAGTGCCCACGCCGAGCCCTAACAGGCTACAGATCAGACCGATGGGAGAATCCCCACTCATCTCAACTAAGAAGACAGCCCCTTTCTTTTTCTGCGCCTATTCTACAATATTTTCACTAAAATCTCTCTTGCTCTAAACCCACAATTTACTTTCTTTTTTTCTTGCTTCCTGTTCTCGTCTCTTTTCACTTCTTAATTATTAATACCTAAAAAACTGTAAACCACATTTTCGCCTGTAACCTCAGAGGAAGTCTAAAGCACAGGCTGTGACTATACAGAAAGGACCAAGAGGTGAGTAATCACCCACACAGCAGGGCACCCCACTCTAGGTCCTTGGTACTGGGGCAAAACCCCAGGATGCTCCCCCAGCTGCCTGAGCTTCTCTAGCTAGCCAACAAGGAAGCTTCCTACAGATAGGCTGCTCCAACACCCACACCGCATCAACTGGACGCTGTAAGCTACAAGTCCCACTCTTCCCCCAAAGCCTCTTATACACTGTGACCTCAGAGGAACTCAAAACAATCAAGCATAGTCTGTGACTGCACAGAGCAGACCAAGAGAGACCTCAGTGGTTCCCTGAGATATAGATAGCAACAGTACAGAGCAGGCTAAGAAAATCTCCCAAAGACACAGAGCAACCAAGAAACAAAGGCATTGTCGGCCCCAATTGGACGAAGAGATGGGTAGGCGCCAATGGAAGAATTCATTCAAAAACCTATAAAACAACATGGTAACACCAGAACACAGCCATCATACAACAGGAAGACTTTAACATCCTAACCCAGAGGAAGCAGAAGAAAACAATATTAAACGTAACTTTATGAGGATGATGGAGACCTTTAAAGAGGAAATTAAAATTTTCCTTAAAGAAATGGAGAAAAAGACAAACAAAAAATTGGAAGAAATCAATACATCTCTTAAAGAAACCTAGAAAAACAAAGAAAAAAATCAATCAAATAGATGAAGCAACCAATTCAAACAGTTCAAGACTTGAAAACTGAAACAGAGGCAATAAAAAAAACACAAATCAAGGAAATTCTGGAAACGAAAAATCTGGGTAAACAAATGGGAACGACAGATGCAAGCATAACCGAGAGAATCTAAGCAGTGGAAGAGAGAATCTGAGATGTTAAACAATACTGTAGAGGAAATAGACTCATCGATCAAAGAAAATGTTAAAACCAAAAAGTTCTTAACAAAAAACATCCAGGAAATCTGGGATACCATGAAAAGAACAAACCTAAGAATAGTAGGGATAAAAGAAGGAGAACTCCAGATCAAAGGCACAAAAAATATATATTCAACAAAATCATAGAAGAAAACTTTCCCAGTCTAAAGAAGGATACCCTGTGAAGGTACAAAAAGATTACAGAACACCAAATAGACTGGACCCAATAAAACAGTCCCCTCACCAGATAATAATCAAAACACAAAAAAATACAGAATAAAGAAAAAGTATTAAGAAGTACAAAGGAAAAAGGCCAAGTAATTTATAATGACAGACCTACCAGAATTACACCCAACTTCTCAATGGAAACCATGAAAGCCAGAAAGTCCTGGACAGATGTGCCACAGACACTAAAAGATCATGAATGCAAGTCCAGACTACTATACACAGCAAACTTTTCAATCAACATTGATGGAGACAGCAAGATATTCCCGACAAAACCAGATTTAAACAATACCTATCCACAAATCCAGCCCTACAGAAAGTAGCAGAAGGAAAACTCCAACCCAAGGAAGCAAACTGCACCCACAAAAAGACAGGCAACAGATAACCTCCCACCAGCAAGCCCCAAAGAAGAAACACACAAACACTACCCCTGAAAAAATAACAGGAATTAATAATCACTGGTCAACATTATCTCTTAATATCAATGAACTCAATTCACCTATAAAAAAGACACAGGCTAAGAGAATAGATACGAAAACCGGATCCATCCTTCTGCTATATAGAATAAATGCACCTCAACCTCAAAGATGGATATTACCTCAGAGTAAAGGAAAGATTTTCCAATCAAATGGTCTTAAGAAACAAACAGGTGTAGCTATCCTAATATCCAAGAAAATAGCCTTCAAGCTAAAAATCAATCAGAAGAGATGGAGAACACTTCATACTCATCACAGGAAAAAAAATCCATCAAGATGAAGTCTCAGTCCTGAACATCTATGCTGCAAATACATGAACACTCATTGTGTAA
This sequence comes from Chionomys nivalis, assembly GCF_950005125.1. Classification (NCBI taxonomy): domain Eukaryota; kingdom Metazoa; phylum Chordata; class Mammalia; order Rodentia; family Cricetidae; genus Chionomys; species Chionomys nivalis. The sequence continues at coordinate 32,375,477 of NC_080101.1, forward strand.
TAGAAACATTACTAAAGCTTAAACTGCATATCAAACCCCACACACTAATAGTAGGGGACCACAACACCCCACTCTCACCAATGGACAGCTCGTTATGCGACTAGCAAGAAACCTGCCACTCGAGAAATTCCCAGAAATCCACAAGGATGACCCCAGCTAAGACTCTAAGCAATAGGGGAGAGGGTACCCAAACTGGCCTTGCCCTGTAGTCAGTTTGATAACTATCTTAAATGGCACCACAGAACCTTCTTCCAGCAACTGATGGAAAGTGAGGCAGAGAGCTGCAGTGGAGCACTGGATGAGCTTCCAAAGGCCAGTGAAAGAGTAGACAGTGAGAATATGAGCACAGAGGTCAAGACCATGATGGGTTCACCCACGGAAACAGCTTACCTGAGCTAATGGCAGCTCACCAACTCTGGCTGGACAGGAAAGGAAGCAGCATAGGATCAAATTAGGCCCTCAGAATGTGGGTGACAGTGCTATGGCTATGGCAGACTGTGGGGCCACTGGCAGTGGGACCAGAATTTATCTCTACTGCTTGTACCGGTTTTTTGGAACCCATTCTCTTTGGAGGGTTACCTTGCTCAGCCTAAATATAGTGAGGAGAGTCTTGGTCCCGTCTCAAAGCAATGTGCATCATCCTTTCTGAGGCATGACTGCTGTTTAGGGTTAGGGAGAAAGTGGAGGGAATGAGAGAAGGGTAAGGAGTGGGAACTGGAATTGATATGTAAAATGAAAAAACATAGTTTGGCTTTTTTAATAAAAATAAATAAATAAACATTTTTCCAGTCAGTACCCCAGTATTGTTGCACTGAGTTTTATTGGGTATATAACAGAAGCACATACATATTATTACTGCAAGTTAGCCCATGGATTTCCATCAAATCATTGTGTCTGTTACTATAGCCAGCTTCCCCCACAAACAGCAGAACACAAAAACATAAGCCAAGACAATTCACCAGGGATATGCACTGACATGAAGAGAAAAAATGGGAGGGGGAAAATGGCAACTAGAAGATGCTTCCATCCAAACTCGAAGCATAACAAAGAAGTTTGAGGAAAATATGAGGAAACAAGCTATTATTATATTTCCATAAGCTCATGACTCCACAATACCAGAAACTGAAGATCAGAAAATAGCTGAAAAGCCAGGAAAATATTTCATAATTTTGCTGTCTTAACTGCAACTTGATATGACATGTTTTGTTGATATCCATGGGAGGCCTGCCCTTTTCTGAGTAGAAACAGAGGAGGAGTGGAGAATTAAAACAAATAAGACAAGAAAAAGCCTCCTGTCAAAAAAAAAAAAAGAAATATTTATTTGTGTGTGTGTGTGTGTGTTCCATGTGTACGTTGGTATCTATATATCCCTGAAGCTAAAGTTACAGGAATTTGAGAACCACTAAATGTTGGTGCTGGAAAATGAACTTGGTTTCCACTGGGAGAACAGCAAGTACTCGACATCACTGAGCCATCTCTCCAGTCACTCACAATTCTACTTTAAAATGCTAAGTGACCCCATATAATTAAGACACAAACAGATGAATAAGCAAGGAAGCCAATTCAGACCTACGTAAGACAGTTTGGCAAGGAGATGAAGCAATTAGAACTTTTGAGGACAAATTTAAAATAAAGAGCAAAACTCAAGCAAGGAAAGAAAAACTCTAAAAAAAAGAATCAAACAAAAATTCTAGAAAAAAATTAGTCAAATGAAACACAGTAGCAAGTATCATCAACAAATGAGACCAACCAAACCGAGGAAACCAGGGATGAAGAACAAAGTTGGGACAACAATACATACAAATTCGTGTGCTCAAAATGCCCAAGAGTCTAGGATGTTGTCAAGAGACCAAGCTTAAGAAATCCTACACACATGATAAAATCTAACATCCAATTTGTTCAATGAAATTATTTTGTGGGATAATGTTTTTGTACACTATTGGTGCCTTCTAATAAGGAGCTGAATAGCCAATAGCTAGACAGGATGAGGTTAGGTGGACTTCAGGAAGAGAAAGAAAAGGAGATGAATCTAGGTGCTGGGGAGACAACAGAAGACACAGAGAGGAAGCCAGGGATACAAGTTGGAAGAGAGGTAAAAAGTCACGCGGCAAAATGTAGATTAATATAAATACATTGAGTCATAAGAGCTAGTGGGATAAGCCTAAGCTATAGAATGAACTTTCATAATTAGTAATAAGTTTCCACGTCACTTTTTTATGAGCTAGTGGGCCAAAGAAAAATCCAAACACAAAATTATAATGGAAATTTCCCAAGTAGAGATAGACATCTAAGTAAAAGAATTATTTAAATCCAAAGTGGACATAATCAAAGAAGAAACTCCGCATGGCAAAAAAACTATTGAAAAAGAGATACTAAAAGCTATAAAGAAAAATATTAACTCACTCACAAAGGTCAATGAAGCAGAACAATACCAGATGCCTCATCAGCAACACTCAAAGCTGAGAAAGCATGGAACATCATTTCTAGCTCTGAAAGTAACTACCAATCAAGATTACTATACCCAGCAAAGCTATCTTTTTAATGTGGTGGCAAAATAAGAACATTTTTAGACAAGCACATACTAAGTAAGACAATGCATACCAACCAAGTCAGCACTACAGAAAAACTTAAAAGGATACGGCTTACATGTGTGCAGAATGCAGAAGGAGACAGTCTCCATCATGAGAGCACGGGAAAGAATAAATTTCATTAGAAGAATAAAGGAACAGGGAGAGATAGGAAAGTATTGGCTGTGTCCAACACAATAGAACAGGATAGACCAACTACTAAAAAAAAAAAAAAAAAAAAAAAAAAAAGAAAGGATTAACGGTAATCCAAGCACCCAAAATCACCAACAACAAAATCATGGATTACCAAACTCCACTCCATAATGACCTAAATTTTTTACATTCATTAACGTATTGCCTACAGGGGTTAAAGGACAACTGTGGGAATCGGTTATCTCCTTCGATGATGTGTTCCAGAGACTGAACGCAGTGGGCAAGTACCTTTACTTGCTGAGTCTTCACACCAGCCCTTAATAACTTTAAATTCCAACAGCCTCAACTCATCTCTTAAAAGCCAGCTAAAATACTGTTGTCCCAGAAAAACATACCTAACATGTATGTAAGTCAACCTAGCAAACAAATAGAACCTGGAGATAGGAGGAACTAGCACCTGATAAGGAATATTTCAAACCACAGGTATAATGGTTTGTCTAGTTCATAAGCTCGAAACACCTAGAAAGAGGGAAACAGTTGAGGAGCTGCCTCTATCAGATTGGCCAATGGGCATACCTATGGTGCATTTTCTCGATTGCTGATTGGTGTCGAAGGACCCAGCCCACTGTGAGCTGTACATCTCCAGGAAGTGGACCTGAGCTATGGAAAGCATGCCAGTAAGCAGCATTCCTTCACTGTTATTGCTTCAAGCTCCTGCCTTGAGTGCCATGGATTCCGTTGATGATGAACTGGAAAGTATAAGATGAAGTAAACCCTTTACTCCCTTTTAGTCAGTGCTTTTATCATAGTGACAAAGATGCTTACTGGAACAACAACCACACCAAAAGATGTAAAGAATGCCACTATATATTAACAAGAGGAACAATTCATCGGAATCAGATAACAATTGTAAAGATGTATGTGCAAATGTTGGGGCTCCTAAATTCATAAAACAAATCCGAGGGTCTAAAGAGATGGTTAACTCAATAAAGTGTTTGTGATACAAGTATGAGGACCCAAGTTTGGATCCCAGAACTCATATAAAACAGCCAATCATTCGGCCTTGCTCTTGCAATCTCAGCACTGGGGAAACTGAGATAGGCAGATTCCTGGGACTTGCTGGACAACCAGGCCAGCCTAAGTACTGAACTCCGGGTCAATGAGAAACCCTGTCTCAAAAAAGAAAACAGAGTGGCTGGCTCTTGAGACATTATATACAAGGTTGTCTTCTGGCAGGCACACTCATATCTACACAAGTCCAAGTGCACCTGCACATGTGTGCAGAAACATATACAAGAATGCACACACACACAACAAATAAGTTCAAAATAAACACAAAGGGATATATAAGGCCCATTAGTTTCCTATGCAATAACAGTAGGTGACTTTAAGCCCTCTCTCATTTTAACATAAGTCATCCAAAGTAAAACCCAGCAAAGAGAATTTGGAGTTAAATTACTCCACAGCTCAATTGTATTTAACAAATACATACAGAATGTTCTATCTAATGGATACAAAATAAACATTCTTCTCAACAGTCCAGGAAACATTTTTAAAACTGATCACACTGTAGACTATTTCTCAGCCAAGTTTTAACAAATAAAAGAAGAATGACTTAACTCTTTGTATCTTACCAGATCATGGTGAAACCCAGATGTGTGTGCACGTGCGTATGCAGTGTGTGTGTGCGTGTGTTTATGTGTATGTGTGTGTTTGTGTGTGCGTATTTAAACAGGAAATAGAACCATAATCAGAGGAGGGAGATCTATGGAATGGGATTAAGAGAGGATAATGAAACACAGGCAACAGAAAAGCATAAAATGGAAATATAAAGAGAGAAAGAAACTCACAAAAAAGGGAAGGACACTAGAGAAGGAAATAAATAATAACAAAGTATGCATAAAAGTTACCATAGTGAAACCCATTGTTTTGCATGCTTACCCTTATTTGTTGAGAGAAGTCCACAAAAAAAAAGGCTCATTCAACAATAAACCCTTTTCATGTAAGGATGCTTTCACAAGTGAATTTTTAAAGAAATTCCAAGTTTGAAGCAAAAGAATAACACCATTACTAGCAGAAATTTCTGATCTAAAATTAATAAGAAATAAGGGAAGATTAGTGTGTTGTCATCTTGAATCATGACAGCTATGGTGTCTTTAGGAGGTTAGATTCTCAGGTAAGGCTGTCAGAAAAGTCAAACAAGTAACTCTGAACACCTCATTTATTAAATAAAAAACATGTAACATTGCTTGTTTCAACAATTTCGAAGGAAGTGTACACCCAAAGCTATAATTTTCTTTTCTTTTGTAGGATGATATTCTTTGCACAATCAAAAAAGCCCATGATTTGAACCCAAAGCAAGGATATTTGATTTTGATATATCAACCATGTAAAGCTCCAAAGGGAATGTGGAATGTGCTAAGTGAATTCTACTAAAACGCTTCCCAAAAAAAAAAATGTTTTGCACAGAACACTGTAAGATGTTCTGTCGCAAAAAGAGAAGGGGATACATAATTAGGGGTGTGAGTAATTTGTCTTTTTGTCTCCGTAGAGATTCACATTTCACACTTGCATTCTTACAAGCTGAGAAGCGCTCCCGTGCAAACATCGACAATGTTTGTAGCTCATTTTGTGCACTTCTCAACAACATCCAGTCTTAATTCTGGTAAGATCCAGCTAACACTATGGAGTAAGTCTTTGGTAGTGTCTTTCCAAAGCCCCTTTCTGGCAGAGGAGGGTAGGAAATTCTCCTTTCCCTTGTCTGCTTGCCTTTCTGCCTTGTGTGCAGTGATCAAAGTTCATTGACAAATGGGGCACTAAATATGCTAGTGTAAAGATTAGAACCAAACTTGTTTGGGATAAAAAGTGAGGTTATATTGCAATGCAGAAGATGAGCCAATTTGGTTTCAAAAGGCCAAAAGATGAGCATGTTGAGTCAAACTACTACCTGGAAGGAGGATTTTTGGCCCAGCTCAACTGCCCACAAAGCAACTTGCCAAGAAGACAGAGCTGCCCCACTGGCTGGAGCCAAAGAGCTAAACAGAAGTTAAAGATATATGTACATAGACTTCAGATAGGGGTGGGCATTGTTTAGGTATGGATTCGAGTGGAAAGGGAAGCGTTTCTTCAAACTTGCCGGAAGAAAAGCATCCTGTGTTTTCTCTCAAGGGAAAATAGTCACTGGCCTGGTTGCTGGTAGTATATAAAGGGTATAAAACAGACTGCAGGGAGGAAAGAGAAAGCCTACCTGGGCAGATTGAAAAATCTGCTTGTCAAGCTCCATAGAACACTGGGATATCAAGTGAGCCTCGAAGGGCCAGGTCTACCAGTTCTGTTACTTCAGAAGCAGCCGGTTTTAATAAAAATTCATCTTAGCCATATTAAAATGCACAGAACTCCTCAGCTTCACTCCAGAATTTACAGGTGGGAAGTTGGGGAGATTTTCCTGCACTGATATGGGAAATAGAAAATCTGCTGTTTGACATCCATCTTTACCTAAATCTGGCTGAAAGGAAATGGCTTCCATTTGATTAACAACATAGAAAGCACATGTTGTTTGCTCAATTCTGGTCTGTTTCTTTCTTTTACTTGAGATGAGGTCTCACTCTGTTGGCCAAACTGGCTGCAAACTCATTGTCCCAGGCTGGCCTTATGCTCTTGACAATAATGAGTCAGCCTCCCAAGTTCTAGGGTTTTAAGAGGTATAAAATCTGTCCTAATTTTTGCCCACATCACCAAAACATCTCACTTGGAGCACTCTGAGTGTACTGCAAGTCCGGAGGGAACACGTGGGCTTCCTTTCAGGACCTCAGAAGAGCTGAGCTCCATCCTACTTGTGAGTTAAGCCAGTCTAAGAGAAGGTTAGCTCTGGTTATTGATCTACTTGCAGCAATCAAGGATTTTAGCAGTAGCATTAATATCTGTTGCTGGAAATACTAGGCTTCCACTGACATGCACTCATGAAAAGACTGCCCTTAGAATTTGCTATCTTATTATCTCACTGTGAAACAAATAAGGCACCAAACCCTTCTTGGGGAATTGGGGCAAGGGTTAAGCTCTGTTAAACACGATCGAACACTGTAAATGTCACCATGAATGTTAGTCTTTGTTACCACTTTTCCTGAAAACACCCTTTGATAATTTTTCCATGAACAGATAAAGCTGTCAAGAGCAAGACATTTGTTTGACATTCCTTCCCCTTCTGGCTAGCAGCCTAAAGCAGGGCAGTGTCCAGAGGAAACCACAATCCAGCTGCAAAGGGCATTCCAGTCACAGCTACAGAAGGCAGTTAGGCCCAATAAAAGGCTTTTCCTGAGTGGTCTTTTCTTACCTATTGTAATCTTTACCATGAATAAAGTGGGCTGAACTGGTAGCACAAAGTAATGCCATCAATGGCAACACACAACAGTGACGTCAGCCACAGAGGTCAGCAACACCCGGGGAGCTGGGAAGTCAGGTAGAAAGGAGGCTGTAGCACTGAGATTGGCTTACAATCACTTAGTCAGTGGATGACCATTTTCTAGCCCAGTTTCTACTTTTTTTTTATTTTATGTCTGGATAGTTTACCTGCATGTATGTCTGTGTATCATGGATGCCTGGTACCTAGAGAAGCCAGAAGAGTGTCCTGGGTCCTCTGGAACTACAGTTACAGATGTCTGTGAGCTGCCATGTAGATGCTGGGAACTGAACCCATGTCCTCTAGAAGAGAGGCCACTGTTCTTAACTACTGAAACATCTCTCCAGCCCCTACAATCTATATTTTTATAGCACGTAGGGAAAAGCCACCAAGCACTATTCTGAAACACCTGCCTCTTTTACGGGTTTAGTCTCTTTTTTGGCATCAAAAATAGAACAAAAGACTGAACATTGTGGTGTACACCTATAACCTCGACACTCAAGAATTGTGAATTTGAAATCTGTCTGTACTTCATAGTGACAAGACCTTGTCAAAATAAGAAAGAGAAGAAGGGGAGGCTGGTAAAACCTACCTGCTGGGCTGAGTAACAGTTGAGTAAATTAACAGGCTCAAGCAAGACCAGACCAGCTGAGAGGAAGAATCTGGTAGGACAGGAAAGATGGCCAAAGATGACTAAAAGATAAAAAAGAGAAGCCGTGACACGGCTGGAATTAGAAAGCAGTGTGGAAAGAGCCGCCAGCTAACGCTGGTGAAAATTTGGTCCAGAGCAAAGTAAAGCAGGCACAAACCACCCAGTGAAGCCCCTCTGGAGTTGGCAGGGCTCACAGAATGCGTTTAGAGACAAGGGAGATGCCGCCCTATAAACACACTCACGCAGTGGATCAAAGTGCTATTTACTAGCCTGCCTGAAGAGACAAAAAAAAAAAAAAATCACTGAGGCTCCCTGGTGGGTGTGTTAAAACAAGCCTTTGAGCTGCTCTTCAGAAGACAGACTTCAGCTCTGATAATACCTCTACAGTGGAGGCTGCATTTTCTGATTACACCGCATCCTGTCCATTCCCTTGCTGATGCCAAAGCGCATTTCTTTTCCATTAGAATAGCAGCCACGTTTTTTTAAAAAAAAAATCTGAACAGCATTTCTGAAAGGTTTTCTTTTCTTCTCTCCAACCAGTGTTCAGTTTAAACAGAAATCTTTCCAATAATAAAAAGAAAAAAAGAGAAACTCTGAAAGCTGGCTTTCCACAGCTAGTAACCTTGTGCTTTTCCCCTCGAGCTGTGTTGAGCACGACACAACACTCCCAATAGTGGTACGAGGGTGGCACGTGATTGTAGGGACCATACCTGAAAACAGAACCGAAAATCCCTACACCAAACCTCTGTGGATAATCAACATGGCAACGTGTCAAGCTGATATTTTTCTCTGAGCCCCATAGCTCACAGACCTATCCTCGTTTTGAGATTTTCCTCTCTTGCTTGGAATGCCATTTTATAGAAAAGGCAGGATAGGCGCAGCAGTGAAAACCTTTTGACGATGGCCAGCATTTGCAGAACGGCTAATTTTGCAGAAGAAAGCCATGATACATGGCGAGAGAATAACACAGGGTATCTTTGAGGCAAAAGGTCTGTCTTGACCTAAAGAGCTGAAAGGTGCATAGGAGAGCCCGTCCCATCTCTGCAGTGTGCCATCACAGAGATACAGATACAATGACTCCTGCGAGTGCCTTTGCCTTTAAGAACTCATTGCCAGCACTAACTGACACATGCTTGGCACGACACTGAGCAGGAACCTGCTAAGCACTTTAAGCATATCGTCACACTGAATGATACACAGTCCCCGACAGGGGAGACTAGCAGCTAACAAGCTTTACTGTTTCTTCGGTGGGTTTTGATTCATTTATTGTTACTATTGCTATTGAGACAGGATTTCACTATGCAGTCCAAGTGCTCTTGAAGTGACAAGTGCTAGCTGATCGGTGTGTGCCACCGTATCAGAAAGAGGTAATCTTAAGGGCCATTCATAAATACTTCAGGTTTCTTCTGATACTTGTGTATAGAATTTTACTCTTGCCCCTTGGAAAGTAAGCATGGCCATATGACTTATGCTAGACAAGAAATACACAGACAAGTTCTTACATACTTTTTAAGTAGACATGTCAACATCCAGAGTTCCATGTTCCCTCTGGCTTGATGGATGATATTTGGTATTCATACTAGGATGAAGCCTCCTTAGGTCTGTTTCTGAATAGCTGAAGTTATCATAGGTCTCCTGCCAACCTGTGCGTGACATTAAAATCACCGTTGTCTGCCTTCTCCATTAATCCTGGAGTTGTCCATAGAGCAAACTGACCGGTATGGTAGGTTTGCTAGCATTTAAATCCTGAGTCCATTCAAAGTTACAAATTGATGCCATTTCCCACACTGAGATTTTGCTGCCATCCCCAAGAAGCTTGCAACCTATGCGGGACAATAGGCACACACTGAAAACGGCCAAGTAAGAATGCTAGGAAGTACCTGAAGGATTTCGGGAGCTTGTGGACGAAAGTCAGAGAACGGAAGAATCGGAGGAGCTGCGGTGGGGGCAGGGGGAGCCGCAAACAGGCTGGACTAAGAGAATAGGAAACCTGCTCTAATTAATGTGAGTCACGGAAAACGTGGTGTTAGGTTCTAAGTATCTTGGACTCTAAAGCAGCAAGATTTTTAGAAATTGGTCCTCCTGCGGGCTGGAAGTAGCCTTGAAAGTCCTCAGTTTCATTCGTTTGCTAAGATATTTTTGCACAGATGCTCTTCTCTGTTTCGCTGGGCATGCTTACTCTATTTCTCAACCGCTCTGCTTGGGCCAGTGTGGCTTTCGGTCTCATATACTCTCTCCTTCTCCCACCAATAGAGAGGCTATGGCTCACGTAGTTCAGATTATTGAGGACAGAATCTGTCTGGCTTTAATGGGTTCCCTCTGGCCAGGCATAAACTTCTGGCCCTATTAGCTGACAAGAAGAGGCTGCCGTGGATCACAGGGATGGCTACGCCAGCCTCTTCAGCAGCAGTGGGATGAGCAGATAAGTCCAAAGGAAAAAGTGTGTGGTTAGTAGGGAAGAACCGTTTAAAGAGAAGGAAGTGAGGATGTGGTTTAGATAAGCAAGACAAATATGGCCGGAGTGCGGCGAGAGGAAACAACAGCACAGATAGAAGTCCGGCCCAGCTTCTGCTTGTTTGTAGGCAACCGGAAAGCCCACGGTGATGCCGAAAGAAAACACGTGCAGCTGTGGAGGTGGGGATGGGGGACGTCCTCAACGGTTCCCTTATCTAAGGTGGGTTTTCCAAGTCAGCTCTTTTTACCATAGTAGCCCTCTTTTGGATGTTGTGCTGTGATCTCCAAGTCAAAGGGTTCCTTCCTTTAGCCTCTTCTCTGAACCTGGCCTTTTCTTTCATTTGAACTTTTCTTAATCATATCCAATTTCCTTTATGAAGGAATCGAATGCTACATCTCCTACACCTGGAGGGAGAGCGCTGTGCTTTCCGCCAGTTCCCAGCACCAGCTCAGTCCTTTTTCACCTAACGGATATTCACAAAAGTTTATTGAACAGAGTAATTAAAAACGAATGAAATGTACATTAAGAAGAACAAAGAAAAAAACAGACTTATGATTTAGAGCTCTTCGAGAAACCCAAAGCTTAAACCATCTTTGAGGGAAAGAACTTTTCAATGCACTACAAAGACGCTTCCCCCTCAGAGTTTTTCCTTGGCTTGACCGTCAACCATTCTGAGGTGGACACAGGGCTCCCTTGTTCCCTGAAATTAACAAAACACTTTTTAAAAATACTGTATTGGCTTTTTTTAATACTGTATTAATTACTTCTTAGTAGAGAATATACATATATGTAAAGACCACAGAGAGAACTCCTTTTAAATACTTTTTAATAGATTTATGTGCCATGAAATATAAATTTACTGATGTTGAGAGTAATATTTTAATGAATTGTTGAGTATAAGAAAGACTATACATGAACTATAATATATATTTTCTGGATTTTCAGATCTGAAAAGTATTCAAACCCATTTCTTCAACAATTCAACATCTAGAAAGGTAGCTGAATAAATTAATAACGACAAATGAAAAGTTTCAAACAACATTTTAGTGTCTATATTAACAAAAGAAAGTGGAGCAGGAACATTATGTGGCCTTGGGTTGTGGTCACTATGCTCTGACTGTGTTACACAGTAATGTATGAAAACTACTTTAGATGAACTCTCATGATGTTAAAAAGAGAAATGGTCTATAACACCGGGAAAGTAAATTCAGAAAAATCAGTACATGCAGAATACTAAGTAAAACAGATTTACATTTTGAAGACAGAGCACCAAAATGTTTTCAGTTTTAAAATACTGTATTGTTTTGAACCTCTTGATTAAGTTCATAACAGAACATTATGGTCTGTTTTTATATTATTTTTGACAAGTCTCAATATAGTGCCCAGAAGTACAAAAAGACTTTTGAGCCATGATATGAAGCCCCCAGCATGACTTGATCTATTGGGAACTTACTTTTGTTCCTCTAATTTAAAAAATGGAATAAAATAATATATCTTATATTTAAAGTATAGAGTATATAAACAAGAAAATAAGTCTTGGCCCTTTGGTATGTAGATGTTACGAAGCATTTTCTCCCTATGCTCCTCTCCTTCCTTTGATGGAAACTGCCTTTTGTTATGGTGAGTGATGTTACATAACTATATATCATATTGCTCTCAGGACAGATGGACCAGCTGCAATTTAGACTGCTGAATAGAATCCTCGGTGCTAAATTGTACAGCCGCTCGGGTCCTGACGGCCTTTGATCTCTCCATCGTGCTTCATCTTCTCTGGTCAGCGACTGTGCCTCCCGATGGCTCTAGAATAACAGAAGGTCAGAGCAAGGCCTCACTCTATTGCAAGTGACAGACTGGCCTCGGCATTATAATTAGGTTCATTCCCCCGTACGACAGCCATGCTAACTAGAACTGAAAATGACACAACATGAACCGGTTCTTGAGACTAAAATTTTACTAAAAATGAGAAATGTTACAGGAGCCGTTCTATCCAGACTAGGCTTCTCGTTGTAGCCGTGTGAGTTTTATTCTTCTTTGTTTCTTATTTTCTGTGATCTTGCATTCAGACCTTGGTATTGGCATTGGGCGAAATGTGTTTGGACAGCCAGGAAAACAACGATGTTCATCTAGTAACAAGGTTGAAAATTTGAATAGACTAAGGCAGCAAACGCCAGCGGTTTTCCTTTGAAGCACTAACTCTCCTACATTCCCCTTTTGACATATTAAATAATAAAACATTCTAGCCCATTCTGTTAGAGAAGTGCTTTCCCAATGGGAGCAATTTCGCGTCTCTCCACACCCAAAAGACATTTGGCAATATCTAGTGATTTGCTTTTTTTTGTTACAATTTGAAGGAAAAGAGTACAATTGCGTCTAGTTGTTAGAGTCCAAGAGTGCTGATAACTATCTTGTAAGAAACAGATTTAGATTCCCTGCCAAATAGAATTTCTTACCCAAAGTCATGTGTCAATGTTGACAAAGTCTAAAACCTGTGTTAAGCATGCGTGGCAGCACAGGCCTGTAATGCCAACATCTGGGGAGTGGTAGGGAAGGTCAGATCATCCTCATGTACTTACCAAGTTCAAACCCAGATGGCACTGTGTACAGGAACTTGTCTCCAAAACAAAGACAAAAGATGAAAAGAAAACTTGTGAATGAGGCATTAAACAATTTAAATACCTAATTTTCAGGAGCCAGTCTGCGTCATGTCAGTAAGCCTTATATTAGTTAACTTTCTCATTAACTTATTTGTGCTTCCTAATGCTTATATTCTATCTCACCTGATCACCACTAAGGAGGTTTGTAATTGGAGTCTGTGCTTTGGTTCCCAGCTACCCAGACCCGAATAATCACACAAAACTATATTAATTACAACACTGTTTGGCCGATGGCTCAGGCATATTTCTAGCTAGCTCTTACATCTCAAACTAACCCATTTCTATTCATCTGTTTCTCGCCACAAGGCTGTGGCTTACTGGTAAGGGTCTGGCATCTTTCTCATTTGGGAGCTACATGGCATCTGTCTGACTCTGCCTTCTTTCCTCCTCTGTCTATGCTTGGATTTCCTGCCTTTCTATATTCTGCCCTTTCATAGGCTAAAGCAGCTTCTTTATTAACCAATGGTAATAAAAGATATTCACAGCATACAGAGGGGAATCCCACATCAGAGATTAAGTGATTGTCCAATGAAATATGGGTAACGGGAACAACCTGGGACAATGAGAAAAGCCAATGAATGCTTGGGTCAGGCTGAGCTTTCCAGTGCCTACCATTAGCCAACCCAGCACTCCTGCTGTAACTGATGAACGCTGGCTCCTGGGCTATTTCATCAGAATGATGACAGCAGGCTCGGAGGATCACTGCAAGGATTATGTACCCTGATGGGCGTCTAATACAAGGCCTCAAATGGTACAAACAGACACAGAGGCAGCAGAGCACCACAGCTGAGCCGAATGTCCCCTTCCCAGTCCAGTATCCTTTTCTCTGTCCCACAAGGGTACATCATGTGTCTGTAGCACGGCACTTATTTCTCACCACTGATTTCAGTATCAAATTTGTATAATACACCTACAGGGAAGAAAGGGAAAAACAGAAAATCCTAAAATCACTTAGCAATCCTTTACTTTCAACCGTATTGTTCAGAATTGCCAAGAGATTCCTTTCTCATCCAGGACAAGATGAGCAGAATAGTTCCCACTTTTGTGAATGGCTGAGGTGTGCTTTTGGAGTGTTGAGAGATGTAGGGAAGAGGGTGGCAATCAAAGCATTCTAAAGGGGAAAAGACTTGAGAAGAGAACACAGTTCTCCAAGTTTGGAGAAATCTCAGACAGAATAGAAGAAGAAAGTATAATTTTTCAAATTTCAAAAAAAAAAGTTCTGCTTGAGCCTAAACAAAGACTAAGTGAAATTTTAAAAATGAAATACTTAAATATTGAACCAGTGATACTTCTCCTGGGAATTAATCTGAAGAGAAAGTGGTGTGTGTGTCGGGGGGGGGGTGTCTGTGTGTGTGTGTGTGTGTGTGCACATAATATTTTAGCAGGCAGTATGTAAATGTGTAGAGACAAGTACAAAACATCTAGAATCTTCAATAAAAATGAGAAATTTAAAACAGTATTCTTTAAAAAATGGAACAATCATTAAGAGCTATTAAAAGATACTAGAATATCACAATTGATGCCTACTATAACAGCACAAATAAAATCACAGATACAAAATGAACTCAGTTTTACTTTTTAATTTGAACTAGCTGCTGAGGAGTAACCTAAAATGTTGCCGTGATAGGATAGTGAATAACTTTCCATCTTTCTCATTAGTCATGTTTACACTGAGATTTTTTTTTGAAAAAGAAAATAATGATGAAGTTGCTACTCTAAGTAGAACCATTCAGTGAGGAGAAGAAAAATCTGGCTGTTATACGACAGCAAAGCCCTGAAGACCATGCTCCTCTCAGCCCATCAATTGCACATTGATTTCATCTTGACGTGTAGCATGCCCCTTAGTTCTACAAGAAAAGAAATTATGAAATATCAATGGTGACTTCCAGAGGACATACATACACATGTTGATTGAAGATTAATTTCTCAGCAGGGTGGCTCATCGTCGCTAGCCTTGCCTTTTGTGTGATGGGGGTCATGTGACCTTAATGATTATTAAAGGAACCTATTTTGAGCTGGCTCAAGTTTCTAGAGAATGTGAGTTATTGAGAATTAAAGACAAACAAGAGTCTGTGTAGTCATATATGTTTTATTATGGAAAACTCCAAGGAAGCAATTATTATCACCTGAAAGTCTACTGAAAACTCCTAACTAAATGGCCCTTGATGAGAACTGATTTTGAATTTAAGGATAAACTTCCCAGGTAATGTTTTTCCTACCTGTTGGCTTGAAGTGAATATCTGCTTTCACTACCAGGCCCCTCCTCTTCCTCACCCTTCTTACAGAATTTCCCAGCAAAACTTTAAATAGCGCATACATAACCTTTGAGGAAATGAATAAGGTTATTTAATCAAATAGTTCTCAAAACTCCATATGGGGCATCAACAGCTCTAAGCAGAAGTTGTAACTTACAATAATTCAGATTCATAACAATAGCAATGGGAGGACAAGCAAGACAAAAATCATTTTTTTATCAGCTCCGTGAAAAGAGTTTCTTGGTCTGAAACACCTAACTCTGCTGGGTGGTGTTGGCACACACTTTTAATCCCAGCCCTTGGGAGGCAGAGGTAAGGGTGATACTAAGAAAGATTCTCTTAAAGCTCTCATAGATGAGAGCATCAGAATAAAAGTGTAATGGGAAACAGGATGCTTGGGTACCAGCAGTAAACAAATAGAGCAGAACTGCACAGAGACATACAGGGGCTACTGTAGGATGCCACCCTCAAGGAATGAGTAGTGTTGGCAGCTGCCCTCCCATAGCTGAGTTTCTTCCCCAGGATTACCCTCCTTTAAACAAACCTGTTCCCCCAAGTGATGCCCCTTCCTCAGGAGGGGGATAGAGGACAGCAGTATGTAATGATTGTTCATATAGAGCACATACAGCCCGTCTCCTGTCTAAACTCCACATCCTGCACAGTGCTATTGCAGTGCAAACTCTCTGCGTGACACACTGAGGTTCCTCTTGTAATCAGACCATCTCTCCTGTGCCTAATACTGCTTCCCTCACTCTTTTACATATGTGTTCCCCAAACATATTTCCCTACTTCCTGGGGACTCAAACTATTATAGTAGCTATCTGAGAAAAATGTCTAGAGCACGGAGCGCCACTGAACTACAGAAATTTTCTGCAACGATGGTACTATCACTGGTCACATTAGATCATTGTTCTATCTAAATAGAAGCCACTGACCCCACATGTGACTACTACTTGCTTGAAGTGTGGCTGCTGTAGCTGAGGAACAAAGAAAAATTTTTTAAATTTGTATTTACACAGCCAATTCTAGGTAGTGGCCACCATGCTAAGGAGGGAAAATAATGGAATGTTTGAACATGCATGTCAGCTTTTGTGTCCAGTTATGATCATGAAAAAGAAGTCAGACAAAACTGGGAAGGAAAAGAGGTGGTAGGTACAAAGGAACACAAATATGTAGGCTTGAAGACAGGTAGTAACAGGCATAATTATAACTACTGAGCCTCTGTGGTGAGTAATATAATTCCCATTTATCAACTGATGAGAACATGGCTCATAAATATGAGTACAGCTCATAATTGTGAGCATAAATATAGTTCATATATGTAAGAAATCTGTCGTATATATAGGAAAATTGAAATCTAAAACTGACATTCAAGTTTATGCATTTTGTCTTGTGTTCCGAATGGGATCTCTGAGAGTAAGAGCATGAAACCAAAACAACCCTGAACATCTGATATTTCCACATAGCCTTGTTCTCAGACTTTCTCATCTCTTATGTGCATAACTAGGTAAGAGGTGTGTAATAGAAACTATATTCAAGTAGAATTTTTCAGACACGATTTCAATAGCTATCATGGGTAAAGAGTTCTCATGTTGCAGATGCTGAGAAGAAGGCACAATCGTAAATGGTGAGAAAAATGTTTTGGGGAGTGAGTGCGACCTTCCTGCTAATTGTGGAGCTCAAAGATCCTGAAGGTATGTATAAACATAATAAGACTGTGCTTCTAAATGCCCTACCTCTCCTTACCCTGGAGAACTGTCTGCCCCTTGATGCACAAGCGACCCGATGTGGGAGCAATAGGCGTTCACAGAAGCAGCTCCAGGGTACACAATTTTCATTCTATGCTACAATAATAGTGTCCCCTGACACTGCAGTGTTTGCCACTGTTTGAACCCATCCTTGCATCTGATTTTCTTAAGAAGCACTCTGGTTCCTCTTTGACTTTGTAAAAGGTAGGATAAGGAAGACTCCCGGGCATGTCTCAGAAAATTAGCAGCACAGATGTGATAGAATCAGAAAGGTCCTTTTTGTGTAACCCCCTCCAAAAAAAAGTGGACGTCAGAGTTTTCAGAGCTTTTCTTTTCCCCAGGAAATCTTCTATTCCTAGGATCACGGCCCTGAGCTCCTCTTGCAGGTGATTTTGAGCCCTCTATACTAATTGCAGTCAGTGCACACTAAAGAGTGCACACCACCAAGTAGAGACTTGGCAACAAACTTGCTACACAATGATGGCTGCTATAGGAAGGTGAAGGGCTGTTGCAGAAACGATCCATTTTCCTTCTCTTGGAGTTCTGTGTTCAAAACTGTACTCAGAGTTTAGATAGGGGAGCCATTAAAGCATGGCTTAGTCTACATGTCTGACCCATGGCCAGCTTGAGATGTTCCCAGCAGTCAACTTCACTGCAGGATGTCAGTTCTTACTAAGGACCAGGCTTGACTGATGAATGCTTTGCCCTGACTTAATCTAAGCCATCTGTCAAAGGAAGGGAAAGCAGGAGATGTAGGCTTCAGGGTTCCATGTCATGTACAAAAGAATGCTAGAAACCTGTAACCACAAATCTTCTAAGGAAAGAAAAAGGATTCTCCAAGCAGCGCTGCAAAGTTCCATAAGGCCATTAGTCATGAACTTAGAGAATCCTGAAACGGTCCCTATTGTGTATAAGGTAAAGACTGAATTTCCCAGGTCGCCCTCATCGGTGGTCCATGAGTAAATGTGTTACTGCATCCTCAGTTTCTCAGATGCCTGGTTCTAGCAGGTGCTTGTTATTAACTGCCCCCTCATTGACGAGTGTTCGATCGGGTGCAAGAAACATGTATGAAGTCCTTATGTATATGACATCATCCTAAGGCTGAAAATAAGGTAGGACATGCTGCTCCACCACTGTCCTTCGCCATACCAACAAAGGATGTTCAAGGTTACTCGGACTGAATCACTGGCTGAGTGGTCCACAGGACCAGGCTCAGAACTACACATCTGTTTAAACAGTGGTCTCCAGTCAACTCGATCCAAGAAAAGAAACTTCACTGAGATACATATGTTCCTCAGTCAAAAACAACAAGAGTTGAAAATACATTGACAGCAGTTAACTTCCCAAGCAGCCCCGCTTAGTCACACAGCAATGGTGTGTACTCAGCAGAGTACCAATTGTTTACCCTGCGACTGTGGGCCTAAACGGCAGGCGAGGGTTGTTGCTCCTGCCTAGTATCCCAGAACAGACTATTACCGCAAGTTACTGGCCTATGTAAAGGTGAAAACTCACCTTTTAAAATATGATTTCTGCTGGATGGTTATTACTTTTGACTTCGTTAATAAAGTCAAAAACCACACAAAGTCAGGAAACACCCCCCAGATCTCTGAAGGATACTAATTATGCATGCCACTTAAATTTCATAACCACTCTAGCGTGACGAGCTGTCTTAATACGCCTGTGCAGCTGCATTTACCCCTCTCCCCTCTCCCTATTCTCTTCGCGGCAGGGAATTCTGAGATGAAGACTTGCGCTGTATAAGACATAGACACACAGGGCCGGGTGGGATTTAAACCGTGTCCGTTATTAACATCACACTCCCTGCGGCTGGTCCTACTCACTGAACAAGGGCAAAACGGATCCGCCTTCGTGTTAACACAACCTTGCTGCATCTGCCTCACTCTGCCCTAGAATCATCTTCTCCGTTATAATGAAGCTGAATGAGAATACTTTTGCTTCTGGACCTCCCAACTTTGAGAGTCTGCCTGTGAATTCATATCATGGAGGTTACAAGGTACTTCTGCGTGCCTCCCCCCGGCAATTTTGTCTATAAATCATGCTATTTTTATATGTTTGCCCCTCATTGTCAAAGGATACTGTCCTTGTCACTGGAAAATAAGGATGAATGGTCATACAGCAGCACCACACAGCCAATCACAAATGCTCAGGGAAACAAAACCTAGCAGCAAGATGGATGTCCTGGAAACAAGCGGAACAAAGAGAGGTGGCAGTGGGCACGGATCAATGATTGCTTCAGCTAGCAGCCGGGGCCTATGTGTATAAATGCTCAGCAGGCTTCAGAGGGAGAACTGGAAATAAGTTTATACCTGGGGCGAAACAGACTGTCAGACTCAACTCATGGCCCAGCAGAAGAACAGGGGAAGCAAGGTGGAAGTGATTGGCAGGGCCTGCCTGCTACTGGCTGCATCCCACCCAGCCTGTTGACGCTTCTGGAGAGACACAGGCCTCCTGAGCACAACCAGCGAGGCTACAAGGTCTTTCTTGTTGCTCTCTCCACGTGCCTCCCATGTACCAGTCTGACTAAGGCGATCATGGATCAAGCAGATGTGCCAAGACTCAGAGAGGTCAGGGATACCTGTGACCCACAAAGAAGCTGCTGCGTGCTCTTTTGTAATTAGTTCACATGATGGAGAGGTGAATAGTTCCCCATCCTGCCCCTGGCTGTTAGCTGCCAACATTTAGCCTGTTTTGAAGCTTGAGCAACTTTGATGTTTCCTGAACACAGACAGGCGCTTCGTTAAAGTACCGAAGTGTAGACCAGTTATCACTTTCCCTGGGGCGAGCTGGATATGCTCCAAGCTGGGACATGACAAGCGTGCATACGCATACACTCACATGAAAGAGAGAGAGAGAGAGAGAGAGAGAGAGAGAGAGAGAGAGAAATTATTCAGGCAGCAAGTATTCATCATCTTACCAAGACACAATCTTAAAATTGTCATGTTTGAGCAGGAAGGGAAGCTGCTTCATCAAAGACATGTTTTTAGAGACGTGTGTCTGTAGACATTCTCGGGCCTGTGTCTGTGGGCTGCTAGCCACATCGATGGACTGCAACAAACTGGACTTTTAAGTGAGACAGCCAGGAATTTCCTCCAATGAAGGCAAAGAAATTGGTGCAAATTCAGAGACAGTGCAAAGAGAAAAAAAAATTGGGTCTGGGGGGAAAACTTAATTTGAGGGAAAACTGTCTTGTCTGAGTTAGAATTATTTTAGTTGGACTGGATGAACATAGAGGCAGCCGTCAGGGAAGGCTTTACTCAAGACAGTATCAATACAAAGAATTGTATCAATTCAGCATTTCCCCTTACTTCTTCATATGATAATCTCTGGTTCATTTATTCATTCATTCTTCCCACAGGAATTTATTTTCATTGTGTTAGGCCCTTAGGATATAGAAATACATAAGACATTTTCATTTGGACATTTCAATAAGACATTTCATTTCCTCTTATTCCTAATCTGTTAAACATATAATACTGTGGGATTTTTTAATGAAAGAGTATATGTATTAGAGGGAGAAATTCATATCTTTAGATAGGAAGTATGACTTACTCAGGGTACTATGGATGCCTTCCTAACAAAATGTATCATCAGGACACTGCATCAGGACATGTGGTGAAGAACAGCCCCAAATCTCAGGGACTTAAGAGACTAATATTTACTTCTTGGTTACTTTAGATGTCCACTGTGGCTCAGAAAAGGCCTCTACAAATAATGGCTACTTGGCAACCCAGACTGATGGAGCAGGACGATGGACAGAAAGACAACACAGTCTCTCTGGTCTAGCATTGCCTTTAGTACTATCCCAACAGAGTGGCAAGCCTGACTGTGCTCACATCTCATTGGGCAGGACGAATCACATGGTCCCCACCCAGCTAGGAAGTACAACCCTCTCAGGAGCTCAGTGAACTGAAATAGGTTCTGACATCTGGGGACTAGTTAGTCCCACGTAGAGAGGGAAGGACTTAGGAACCTGAAGAAAAGAAACAGAGAGCAAAATAACATTGGTGAATTACATCCTGGGCTGCACTTCTCTTGTGCAGACACCAATTTACACCTACCCCTAGTTCAGATTGAAAGTTCCTAGCTCAGAGCCTGGCATGGGAGAGGTGCTCAATTCATGCTTGTAAATAAGAAAACCAAGATTACAGCCCGGGTCAAGTATAATAGAGCAGATACACAGAGAGATTATAAAACTTCCTTACTTCACTTCCAGGCCCGAGCAGGTCTTATTCAAAGATTTTTCTAAGTTCCCTTAGTCCACATCCTGTCGCACAGAACTGACCCTTCCTCCCTCTTGTTCCAAGCATATGTTGTAAAGCCAATTCCCTAGCACTGCAATGCCTCTTCTCTTGCATGCGTTTGTCACGTTCATCCATTACTGGGTGCTAAGGGAACTTATTTATCTCTGTACCAAAACAGAAGCCAGAACCCAAGACATGGTAGGTGTTCAGTAACTATCCATTGGGTAAACAAATCAATCTGAATTTAAACACGTCAATAGAAGGGTAGTTGAACAGCAGCAGAAGTGTGGAAAACCTAGGTGAGTCACACATTATCTACTGGTGCCAAACATTAAGATTAGGCACGCTGTTTCAGCCCCAGTGTCCATTAAGGAGAAATGAATGCTGCAAGTTATCCTGCTCTGGTTTGAAATGGGTTTAACTTATCCTTTACTGGCCTCTGTATTATATATGACACTTGGGATAGAGCGTTCTCTCGGCTCATTCTGCTCTCTCCAACACATTGTTTTCTTCCCTCTTCTGTTCTCTTAGATGCTGCACTTCTGAGAGAAGTCAGCCAGTGCTAACTGCGCTATCCCAAGGCGGCTAACACCCTCCTTGTATTAATGTAGCACTGTGGCATCATAAAATGATTTCCTGCCCCCATTACACCATCCGGAAAGACCACTTTAGTGTTCCCCACCCATAAACAATGACTTGTTGTCATTACCAATCAGAGGAAGAGGGGGCAATGCGTGTATTGTTGTTCATAGCTCTTTTAGATTTGCTATTACAGAATGACAGAGATACTGTGCAGTCTCCTCTCCCTCTCCCAGCTTCTCTGGCCTCAGTAACTGCTCGAAAGAGCGGGGCTTCCGGCAAGTATCCAGGCTTATGACTGCAGATAGCCACACAGAATGTCAATTTCCAGACATTCAAGGTGAGCGGGCTGTTCTAATTTTCAGGAATTATGCGTCCTCTTAGGAGACCTGGCCCTGTGGAGGCAGAAGCAGTCTGTTACTGTCAGCACGATTGCTCAACTGATGCCTTGCAAACTACAATTTGCCATGGCATTAATGCATTGCTTACACCAAGATGCAGTTAGCAATCCTGGAACTACGTTTGAGGTTTTGGTGAGAAGTCTAGGTAGAGACTTCACTGTGAAGGCCATGATCACTGGGACCCTGAGTGACCAAGTCTATGAAGAAACTGACATTACTTATGTGTTTACAATAGCTGTGCTTCTTATTGTAATGAGGTCCCTGACAACTTGAAGGATTTTTGCGTTGCTCTACTTTAGTGGAACGAGGAGGATGCTGGCAACAGCTTTCAGTGTCTTTCCTAATGACCCATAAACAATGGCTTCCTGTCCATGAGCCTCATGAGTGCGTGACTCACTTTGAAACTGATACTCGCAAGTCTCTACAAATGCTAGCCACCACCGAAGAGCCCACGGCACGCTAAATCTGTCATGAGTCCTGAGCCACGTCAACAGTTAATATTTACTTTTCAGTCATGCTGCCGAGATTCAAATCTCTGTTCCTTCTGTTTCTAATCCTAAGGCTTCAAACATATTATTCTTTGGAAGCATCAGTGTGTTCACCTTTAAAATAGGGATAAATAATAGCAATTGCACAGAGTAGAGGTTAAATGAGGAAGTCAATGCATAGTACCAGACACAGCAAGCTATATTGTGCTTCATCATCTCCTTCCTAGGGTTTCACAAGACAGGAGACAATTAAAAGTAGACATTCCCGGGAGAGAGAGAGTTTAGGAGAGAGCCAGGTATGAACCACTACCTTAGAAGAGGGCATGACTCCAGCAAATACTTGGGGAGAAGCTGATGTATATGAGACATTTTGTGCCAGGGAGAAAAGTTGTCTGATAATAGAGAAACGCAACTACTCAGTGAGAGCCAAAGTGAGCATCCTGCATCCTCCGCTGCAGGATACTTAGTGCAGCCTAGGCAACTCTTCTATGGAGACTTTTAATCAGATTTCAAGGCTAAATAATCAGCTCGCACCTACACAAATCAACCCAGTGTGGGCCATTTCATTATGAGAGGTACCTGTGTTAATAAAGAAGAATAAAGGTAAGAGGATGGGGAACAGCAGGAAAATTATATAATTGCAGATTCTGATGTATCTGAAGGCTTCACCTGAAGAAATATACATCATAATTAAGGCCTCTGGGTTCCATTTAAGAAAATTCTGAAGCAGCTCAATTGCCCTGCAACCTCCGGCACTCTTAGAGAGTTTCTTTTTGAGGTCGTCATTATTATTTATTTATCTTTCAGATTCTGTAACTTTATTTAAGCACAAGTAAAATATGTTGTAAGGCATCTACTTGTTTTGGTTTTTGTTTATTTGTTTGTTTGTTTTTTACTGTGCAGCCAGTGTTGGGACTAGTGACTCTGGCTTTATGATTCTTGGGGAAAACATTGTGAGCAACCTCCGCACAGTATGATTTATCCAACAGCAGGAGCACGTCCTGTTCCTTAACCTTGTGGACAGGACCTTCCAGAAGCTGCTACGCACTGTCTGATTTGTTTTCTTGTTGTTCCCATAACTGATGCGAATCTTCTATGAAACCTACAGTCAATACCTCAGGGTTTCCATACGTTTCACCTGATTTTGACTTACTGGTTAATCTGTGCTGGATGAACTTCTTGGTCTTCTATTTGCCTATCTTCAGCTTCCCCACAGGCCAGGGAGCAGCCATGATGATGAGAAAGAGATAGCAGCCATGTCTCACCAAAGAAGCAGTTCATTGTCGTTATTACATTACTAAAAAGTATAAGAGTTATTGTGAGCTCTTCCATATCCCATTACGCAAGGAGAAAGGATCTCCCTGCCTTGAATTGCTTTTTCCATTTCCCTTTGACTCCTGAAAAAGGCACTACAGAAAGGGGGTGGGCGGTATGCTGGGCAGCCTTGTAAATAAGGCAGGCTGTGTATTCAGCAGAGCTGCAAGCAAGTCAACCCCTTTTCATCTGACGAGTTCCCAACAACCTCCCATGAGGACACAGGAACTAGGGAATGAGCAGCTGCTAGGCTGAGGAGGTGGCAAGGCAAGCTGACAGCCTGGGCAGAGCATGTGGTTGGTGGGTGAGGATGTACCAAGGGAAGAAGAAGCCTCAGAAGCCGCATTTCGGAGAAGACAGCCTACCCTGATGAGCACGATACATAGACTACCAGATGTCTCCTTTGTGCTATCCATCTGCAGCCACAATTTCACAGATGCAAATACATATGAATCACCTGGAAATCTTTTAAGAACACCAATCCTGCTACAACAGGCCTAGGGTAGAGCCAGCGCCTGTACTTTGCAGGGACTCCCACGTGATGGTGAAACACTTAGATTCTGCAGACCACAGTCTAGCAGCAATGTACTGGCCAAATCCATCATCAGTTGCTTGCTTCTGCAAAAAAGATGAGATTGGAATACAACCACTTCAAATAGTGCAATACACACACACACACACACACACACACCATACATAAATACCTATGGCTGCTTTTGCACTCTGACCCTCTAATAAGAGGTTGGTGACACAGACCTTATATCCCACAAAGCCTAAAAGATCACTATCATCTGTCCCCTCACAGGAAAATGTTCCAACCCCTGTCATGAAGAATGCTTAGTACTGAAGCTAACAAAAGAAGAAGAAATGATGTTCTATTGAGCTGAAGGAATTTTGTTGTGGATTTCAGTGCATAAGAAGAAAACTCTTGCTTTAGCGACAACAAAAGAACCTTTTAGAGAAACATAAAGGAAAATCACCATCTGTCTATATGAGAGACATTTCAGAAGTCCATAGTCCTAAAGCTTCCTAGAAGTATTCTCGAAGATTGAAAAGAACTACAAAAATTTTGTGTGTTACTCAATGTTGATCATAAGCTATGCTCAGAACCACAAAAGTCCATGAAGTGTTTTATGCCGGTTTCAAACAAAATGTTTCTTCTCTTCACCTTCTTTCTATAGTTCCTTTAGCCGCTAAGAGGGTTCTCTTCTAGAGGAACCTATAACAACAATAATTTAACTTTTCATAGCACAGCTCCTTTCCAAAATGATTTTTCATATTCAACATATGATAGGGTTTTTTACATTGATCTTTTAATATAAAGAATCCAATCCAATCTGAAGCAAAGCATTATGATTCAGTGCACTGACAAGGTCTGTAATAGTTACCCTATAGCAAACTATGATCATGAGGGAATTCCCTGTATTTAAACTATTTGAATTGGAGAAATCGCTTAAACAAAAATGAAAGAGCCCCTTACATTATGGTTTCTTAGGTTGTGAACCAGATATGATCGATATGAGTGCCATGAAGATGGGAAAACAGAGTAATAGAACTTCCCATCCACCTTTGAGTCTGTATAAAATGAGGCAATTCTAGGGAAATCAGTCTATGGGGAACTGGTTCATATAAGCCATTAGGGACATTTGCCTGTGGTTCCCATGAATATCGATGAGAAAAGAACAACAGAGGAAAGACAGACATTACTAAGAGAACTTGGCATGAGATGAACAATATTTGATGCCCAGTGTATTAGGTCAGATAGGACCATGTTCACAGGAGAACTGAGGTTGACTGCACAGGGACCTCAGGACTGCTAAAAGGCCTCGATGGCTTTGATGGACCCCACAGTGAGACCTGGTCTCTACAATGGAGGTAAGATCTAAATGTCTAGACATGACTAGGTGATAGAATATTTGCCTACTAGCATGTACAAAGTCCTGAGTTCAATTCTCAGTGTCAACAGAAGAGAAGGAAGAAGAGGAGTACGATAGGAAAAGGAGGGGACCAGAGGATGTGAAATCACACAAAGGAGTCTATCCAGACCTCTTAAGGTACATGTGGCAAGATTTATATAGAAACAGAGCTCCCAGAGAAAAGAGCAACAGTTCAAACAATGTGCTAATGAGCTTCTAAAAAGCCTAGGTAACAAAAGACATGAATCAGTACAGATGGAAAATTTTAAACTTGTCCCAGGACTGGATAGTTGTCTCCCAAGAGAATGTGCTTTTTATTTCTCTCCTGCAAGGAGTATACGGGGCATAGAGAATGTTCACCAGGTCTAGAGCCCTTCCAAAAGCTAAGTTGTGGCCAAGTGTGAAGTAAGGGTCACAGTGATGGTCCAGAGTCTACCAGAACCGGGGCACTGGCTCCAGTGACAGGCACAGCAGGCTAGAATATAGCCTTGCTTGCCCTTGGGCCTGTGTCAGGCAGAGCAGTGAAAGCCACCCATAGCTGAGACCATTAGAGCTGGAAAGACACACAGCAACCCTGCAGTGACAGCAACACCCAGGACGAGGAGGCCAGGTGGCTCATAGAAGATGACAGTGCATGTGGAGGGCTGGCCAAGGTAGTGCCCCCAGTCTGTTCCATTATACCCAAGGGTTACACTTTTGAGGAAACAGATGATAACTGGTGAAATGATCTTTACATCCTGTTTTGACTTGCTATTTCTTTTCATCCTTCCAGCCACACACGAACAGTTAGGGCTTGCTTTGCACTGAGAGCAATAGACCTTCAGAGGTGTCGCACCCTCTGTAAGACGAGAAGATGGCGAAAATAGCAAATGAAGAGTTCAAACGAACACATCTTGCGCTGGGCGAAAGGGGCACCCCCACAAGCCAGAAGACTGTTGGGAGAAAATTCCAAAGCCAGAGCCAAGCTAACTTCCTATGAACTGTTAGCTAAGCAGTCTATTGTCACTACTGTTATTTGCATGCCAAAACTAGACGATAGGTGCCTATTGCTATACATTTCATAAGCTGTGGCTGTGAAATAAGACCATAACTGGGCAAGAAGCTTTCTCTCTGCTGGCTGTCAAAGAGGTCCTGCGTAAGCTTCTAGGGGAGAAGTGTTAGCAACAGTTGTGCTCAGTCGTGGTCCCTGTATGGTATACCACAAACATCCCAGGCAAAATTTACTGAACGGAGGAATAGTGGCACAGTTTGTTATGGGTACAACCAAGGAAGAAGTCACCTGTGATACTGTATGCCAAGGCCATAGATGTCACAGTCTCCAGTGACAAAGCAACTACTATTGATCTTTTGAAATGGATGTGATGTGTCTGTCAATTTCCCTTCTAAATATCTGTGTTTAAACCCATAAATTAATGGTGCTGTCAGCCTTGATCAGAATGAGAGACTTCTCACTTGCAATAGGCAAATAGAGACAAATAACTGGTCAAGTCCTTGAGAATAATGACTGTTGCTCTGGCATCAGATGGGTAAAGATAATCAGATAACAACGCTCACCCTCTCCAGGGCTCAGGGAATATAAGGGAAGAAGGGACAGAAAATATAGAATAGTCAGAGAAAGGAGTAAAGTTTTATGTAGCTATTTCCTTCCAATTAAAGCATTCCTTCTGGGAGGCAGGAGAGGACCTCCAGAGACTCTGGAAGTAAGAAAAACCTCGAGGCTCAGAAAGTTCCTGAAAGAGAAGATTCACAAATGTTCTTTCTGGTATTGCAGAAGCAGTCTACAATTGCTAGGGAGGGCAAGTGTGACCAGCAAGCTGCTTGTAAGTAGAGTAGGGAATGCAAAGGTACAGCTCTTTCTAGCTGTCACTCATGCCGGGGAGGGGCTGTCAGTGATGCAGCTGCCTTTGAATCACCTACCATCCTCTCAGTAACCCTCATGTACTCTAAGTAGGCCCACTAAGTTAGGGTTGGGTGGGATTGTCCTCTTGGTCTGTTATTGATCCTCCGCCTGGAGTGAGTAAGAATCATTTGTTCACATTTTCTCAGGAAAAGTCACGCAACACCAATAGACAGATATGACATGTTAGAATCTAACTTGGTATAATTAGAATCTATCAAACCTTTCGAGCTGACGAACAAAAGAATAAACTGTTTCAGAAATAATGAGCCCCCTGTATTAAAGAAGCTTCCCTCATTGAAGCTGAACTCACAGAGGTGCTGCAACAGGAAATACGTTGTGTTGACTAAAGTCAGACGAGGCGTCTTCCCCAAAATGAAGCAGTTGCCAAGGCTGCACATCACTGAGTAGCTCATCCAGTGCCAGAACCTACATCTCCTAAAGCTCCTCAGCAAACCTCCTCCTCCTCCTCTCATGAGTAGCGATGTCATCAGATGTAAATGAGATGATGGTACTTCAAGGGTGCTGTACTGTATTCCTGGAGTAGGGTGCCATTCAGTATGGACAATATACATAAATAGCTGGGCTGTTCAGTTCAACCCTGTAAGGGGCCTGCTAAGCCTGAACTAAACAACTGGGAAAGTTCTTCATTCTCTCAGTCATTAAGATCCCATTCTCAACAGGAATGGTGGTGTGTGTATCCCAGGACTTAGGAGCCTCATACATTTAAGGCCGGCAAGATCCTGACTCAAAAACAAAACAAAACAAAATAAAACAAGCTAGCCTCCTTCAACTGCTTTCCCAGTCAGAATTATTCTTGGTTCTTATTTAAGATACCACCCGAGCAGCATATATTATGCTTAGGCCTATTTCATTGCTACTTTAAAAAATATTCAGATACCATCAAACAAAGCTTCCTATGTCGTTGCAATTTAGCTGCGGAATATGTATGAGGAAGCTGAGTGTATACGAAACAAGATAGAGGGAAACCCCAGGGAATGTTGTAGGCTTTCATTTTACAGCATATTGAAGCACTTTGTAATACCATGGAATCAGCCACATGTTTTCTTTATGGAGTGACCTACGACCCCAACGCTCTTCCTAACGTAATTCAAAAAGCACTTACCGCGTATCTCAGCTCGGCGCCCTGCTTCCCACCAGGTATGTAAGTAAAAGAAAAGCATTCTATAATGAGCTTGGCACTGCGGTCTCCAGGGGTTCTATTCTCATGCAGGAGATTTGCAAGCATGCAACCAGCCACTGAAGGAGAAAGAACACCTTGTAAAACAGAGGGCTGGAAGTGGAATGGGAAATAAACACAATGGTAGGGGGTTCGAAGCTGAATGGGAATTTAAATATCATTAATTTTCATGTTCCAGCCACATCATAGGTTGCCTGAAATACCCCCTGATAATCAATTAATTCACTCTCTCTAGACGGCAATCCAGTTTTGCATCACTTGTCAAGCCGTGTAATCAGCATACGAGAGCCATGTTCCATTTGACTGAGATTAGCTGTGTTCGGCTGTGGGTGCATTATGATTTCAATCCCTGCTCCCCGTAATGCCTCTGTAAGACAAAGCCTAATGATTCTTTTTTCCTCCAACCTGTGTGGCCTCCAGAGGTGGCACATCTGATTCAGTCTCTAAAGGAACATAAACAGTGTGGTCTGGGGAGAGTCACCCAGCAGGTTTGCAAGCACCAGAAACAGCTGTGCAGTCGAAAAGCGCTTAAGACGCCGCCTTTGGAACCGGTGTTCATTTTAAGTGCTAGGAAAAGAAATTAAATCAAAGGTACTGGTACTCCTCACCCTCGCGTTAAATTTAGATTTTCATAAATTAGTCAAACACAGCTCCAAGAACTGCTTTATCTTGAAGTTAATATCGGCTGAGAAATTAATGTTTAATTAATTTTCCTCAAGTTAAGAGGTGGCAGATATGCTTCCTTTATTTTTGTTTAATTGGAATCTAATTATAAAGAGGTCATTCATTCATTTATTTACTAGGCAAATATTTGTTTATCTGAAGCCATTTTTTAAACTAAAGTAAAGACCCATTAGCTAGTTCTATGTTGTGATTATTTTCTCGGTTCTAATCATTTGCCTAGCTCCACGGTGACAACACCCTTTTCTTAAGTGAACATTGAAGGAAATGCACAGAGAAACATTTGCCACCTATAACCACGCTTTGCTCATCGAAAATGCCAGACGTCTGCATTTGGAATTCTGTGTGATTTTCACATAGCGACCTGCCCTGAAGACTAGTTGAAGCAATTCTCGGGCTCGAAAACGTTCTCTAACATCAGGCTTGCGTGGTAATTGGTTATTTAACACTCATCATACTACACTTCCAGGGTTTTGCTTCTCCAGATCAACGATTCACAAAATTACCTGCACATGGAAATCACCTGGACAACTTTAACTGGGCCCCAAAAGATTGACGTCATTGGTTGTCTCTTTAGCCCACTGCTTTAGTCCACCTGGGATGACAGAGCAACTGTTTCAAACCAGGTAGCATAAGGAACAGAAGTTATCCCTCCAAGCTCCGGAGGGTAGGAAGTCCATCAGACTAGAAGCCAGCAGACTTCTGGTGATGACGGCTTAGGAGACATAACCTCAAACTGTGCGTTAATGAAGGACCATGGGAACTCCCTCGGGTCTCTTTTCATGAGGGTGAGGCCTTGATCGCTTAAGCGATTCCAGTCCCCATGGGATTAGATTCCAGCACATGAATTTCAGTTTTGTTTTGAAACAGGGTTTCATTATTCAGCCAAGTCTGTCCTTTAATCCGTGATCCTCCTGCCTCAGACCCCCGAGTGCTAAAATTGTAGGTATCCACCGAACGCGTTCTGAGAAAGCATCGGCATTCAAACCAGAGTGCCCGGGTTCTTTTTAAGCACCCCGTGCGTGTTAGAGTAGTTTAGAAGTAAGATTTGCCCTTCTAAATTATGTAGACTCTGGTTTCTCTTTGCTATCAGCCCCTCAGTCTTCCCTGGGGAAACCGGGGAAGTTCCGGGACTCCTAATGGGGTTGAGTTCATTTGAGAACTAGCCCATTTTCCACTCTCTTCTTCTGTCCAGCCACCAGCTTTCCATGCCGTGGTCTTTATCCCATGCTGTTCTTAAGTCTAACTCCAGTTTCTAGGCAAACTGAAGTGTTAATAACCCAAAAACCTTAGCTGGGAAAAAAAAAAACCTTGAGGCAGGGAAGTTGCCTCACCCGATAGGATGAGGACCCCTGAGGAGACCCACGTGCCCAGCCCCCGTAATATTTGCAACTCTGAGATGGGCGGGCAGGCATCAGCGTTGGGCTCCTGTTTCGCTTATTTTCGCATCACCGTCTTCAGTCCCAATCCAGCACAAGCTGCTGTAGTTGCTAGGACAGTCTCTCCTCTTCCGCTAACTAGTTTCTACTAGCTTTTCGTTTTCAAGAACATTTCCCTAACTAGAACATTTTCTATCCTCCCTCACGTCCCTCATCATCACAGTGCTTCCTGCCATGCCCAGCATCTTACCTCTTCATTAAACAGAAATCAAGGGAATGTTGAGAGAAAGTTGAGTAGTGTCTTTGTTACCGCTTCTCCAGTAATGTGACGATTTGGCTATGAAATGTCACCCCAAGAGGCTCACCTATTAAAGGCTGAGTCTCAAATGCCAACAGTGTTCAGAGGTTGTGGTTTGAGGGACTGAATGGTTTATGAAGGCTTGGCCTTCATCAAGGAGCTAATCCATTGATGGATTCAAAGTTTGAACAAACATTTGGGAGATGGTGGAACTGCGGATGTTGTAACCTGACTGGGGGCTGCAAGGGCTGCACCCTGCCTTGGGGCATCCTGGCTGTCATAAGAGAAGCAGCCTTTTCTTCTGCCATACACCCCTGCCTCATCACAAGGCACAGCAATGGAGCAAGGGAGCCACGGATGGAAACTTCTGAAACTGTGAGCCCAAATAAGTGTTCTGTTCTTTGTTTCTCTCTTGTACTTTTTGTTTGGTTGGCTTGGTTTGGGTTTTTGTTTTGTTTTGTTTTGTTTTTTAGGGTTGTGGAGTTTTTTTCGGGACGGGGTGGGTGTTGTTATTGTTTTGTTCTTTAGACAGGGTTTCTCTGTGTAACCCTGGCTGTCTAGAACTCACTGTGTAGACCAGGCTGACCTTGAACTCACAGAGATTCCACCTGCGCCTGCCTCTCCAGTACTAGGATCAAAGGTGTGCATCACCACCACCCACCCGGCTCCCTCTTGTACTTTTCAAAGCAATGAAAACCTAAATTACATGAAAGTTTCATACTTGACCCACACCAGAGTGCATGGACTATTTGTTATCGAATTAATCAGAGTCTAGTCGGGGACAAAGGACCAAAAACCACAGTAGGAATTTGAATAGAAAAAGTTTAGATGAAAGCATCTTAGCCAGTAAAATGAGATTAACTACTAAAGGAACTATAAAGCGCTCCTAGAAATGTCAGAAGCCGATATACCCCTAAGGGGAATGAGAAACTAACACACTACAGGAGAGTGCCAACTCTCAGCAAAGGCTAATGCTGAGTCCTAACTGAAGAGTGGGAAACCAGACCTGCTGAATGGCAGAGAACCGTGCAGGGTACTGCGGGCCGAAGCTGACCTGCAAGTAACGTATCTGGTGATGGCAAACTGTGCTGGTGTGCGCTGAGCTGAAGCCCTGTAGGAAACACGTCACTGGGGTAACAACAGATGGCAGATCTTCTGCAAGGAGCTTCCTACTAAGGGTCTATGGAGAGAAATGGGGAAATCTGAAGTAGACTATCAGGCCTCTCACTCCCAGAAGAAGGGAGACAAGAAGAGCACAGAGGCAAACAACTGAAGGTTAGCACTGATTTAGGTGACGCTGAGACAGGTGATAGGTGGATGGATGAGAGAGAGATCTCCAGGAAGAATGAAGACAACACTAATAGCTTCATACATCTATCCCAACAGCCTATTCCAAAGAGAGGTGAAGGGCAGATCTTGCCTCCTTCTGCCTCATTTCCTTTGCATCTTTTCTATTCATATTAAGAATGGCAAGCCACCTTGATGACTGCAATTTCACTTATCCTTATTAGAGCTGCACCTCTCTAACCATGGATCCAAAAAACTATTTAACTTGAATGAAGGAAAATCTAAGATTAGGAACTAGATAGTTGTGCTTAACTGAAAGATGGACACTAAATCCCTTCAATTCCTTTTTTTTTTTTTTCAGGAAATTTGGGTAGCAACATTACAAGCAGTAAAAAGTCATAAAACGGAACAATAAATTAATCAAGATGTTATTGGTCATACTTCCACATAATTAAGAATATCTAAGTGCCAAATGAAAGCTTTGATGCAAAAATTGAGGCACAGAATTACAGGATTCTTTTGATTCCTAATCAGTGCCTATAACTTCTCCAGAACACCGACTGCAGCAAGGAATTATTAGTCTTCTGCTATATTTAAACTTCTGCTTTATTTAATAAGCAAATACTGGAAATAAAACGCACACAACAAGAAGATGATGTTAGCTAGTGTCAAGGACTGAATCGGTAACCATCCATCCAACCTCACTCTTCACACAACCATGGAACTGACGCACAATCAAGTCAATTTCTGAAAGCCATTACATTTTCTTTAAAATACCCATGCATTTCTGGAGGTATAATATATGGTGCACCATTTTGGAAATCCTTTTCAAATGCAATTAAGTAATATCCATAAATAAGAAAGTAATATTATACAGAAAGAAAAGGGCTTTATTATAAATGTATCAGCCATGTAGTACTGATAACTCACTCTCATCCCATTCATGCAAAGAAATTAAATCACCAATAACAGGAGAACTGCGTTGTCATCTCATGCTAGACATTAACGTTGCATTTAAATTGACAAGTGAAATCTCAGACTGGCAATTGTGGTGACACACACCTATCACCCCAACACTTGGGAAGCTAAGACAGGAGGGACATATGTGGTGTTGGACGCCGTCTGTGCTACTTAACAAGACCCTGTCTGAAAGGAAAAAGCAGATATAAGACTATGTCACTTATTTAATCAGAAGAGACATAGCACATTCTTTAAGAGCATAGGAGAGCCTGGTAGACCTTTTAATTTTTGTCAATTCATAGAAATATGGATACCAGACGGGGGTGTGTATATATATAAATGTGTGTGTGTATAATAACAAAGAAAAAAGAGGCTAGAGACCATGAATTTGAGAGAGAGAGAGAAAGAGTGAAGGCACATAGAAGCAACTGGAGCAAGAAAGGGGAAAGAGGAAAATGATTTGATTATATTTTAATTTCAAAGAATACAAAATAAAAAGGGGCAAATTTTAAGTTGACAAATAGTCTCCCTAAGAGGTGTTCTATCACATGTACTTGCCTGCTAGCAATGCACTTCCCAAAGCCTTTTCATTTTGTCTACTAATTATATGTAAGTATTATATGGAGTAGATACTTAATTAACATAGAGAAGGAATACATAATTACAAAGGAACAATGTATATTGGGGAAACAGCATTTACACTTTGCTTTAAAGCTTTTAGTGCTCAGTTCTAAAAATAATAACAATACTCTGATAAACTGGATAAAGACAGAAAGAGTTGATGTCTTAACTCTTAAATGTCTTGAGAGTACAAGATCATATATAGGGCATCAAACTGTATATAATTCATCCAACCATCATATTAAGTTATATATGCAAATCGAGAGGCTGTGGGGAGGGGACAAGAATAAATCAGAAGTAGAGTCTACCTTTAAATGACTCATTGTCTCATATACACACATCAATACAAAACTAGCTAGCAAGAGCCTCCCCCGGGAGGCGATGACCTACAGATGCTCACTGTGCTCTGGGAAGAGTAGAGAAAAGTAGTGGGCTGAGTCTCTGGAGGGAACCCTAGAAAATCTCTTACCAGAAATTCAAAGAAAATCATAGCAAAGCTGGAAAGACACTATTACAGTATTATCACCTCTGTCTTCCGCTTGTGGCCATCCCTGGTGATGCTTGAATTCCAGAATAGTTTCTACTGCTCATCTTCACTCATGGGATTTAACTTCTCAGTTTGATGCTTACATAAGACAAAACCTTTAGGGAAAAATCAATCAAACAGAAGTCAACAGAGCTTTGGAATGAGGCATTGGGCAGCACTCAAAGCCATAAGAGGTTCAGAGAGCCCCCACCCCAACAGCAGGAACAGGGGGTTGTGTACGCTGAACTCATAGGGGAAGAGATTTCTTACCAGTTAAAGCGAGTGTTTACCTTACCTAGATATGCCCTCGATGGCCAGATTTATCCCAGCAGCAGGGCTCTGGCTGAGAAGCAATGGGCTAGTTGGCTGGCTCTGCACAAGTTGATGCTTGATTCCAAATGAGTCAGATACATGCAATGCTCCTAAGTTTAGGTTTCTTACAAGGATTTTGGGTATAGACACAACCCTAGACTAATGACTCCCTGCTTGCTTTGCTTTAAATCCAGGAATATACATATGTTTTTAAATAAGATTTTAAATATTTCCCTGAACTCGGCCTCCTTATGCCTGCATTCTAGTAAAAGGAGCAGCCAAGGGCTAAGGAGATGACTCAGTGGGTAAAGTGTACAAGTGTAAGGACCTGGTTCTTACATAGGATCCCCAAAACCTAGGGAAAAAAGCCAGGCACCAGCGGTAAAGTGCACATCTCTAACCCCAGCACTGAACGGAGGAGACAGGGACTTACTGGCCAGCAAGTCTGGCTGAAACAGTGAGTCCTGGCTTCCCTGAGACAGCCTGCCCCAAAATAAGGTGGAGTCTAATAGAAGAAAACACATAACTTCACCTTAGCATCTTCCATGGCATTCCTCTCTAAATCATTTTCCCATTCCCTTATCAGGAAGCTTGTTTTCCTGTTACTGAAGCTTAAGTATTCTTCACACAGTCTGAATGCAAGCTCCGCCTCCCCCTCCCTAGGTAAATACCTTGCAATAGCTTTTTCCTCTTCTATGGCTATGACTTCATTCTCCTAACTTTCATACACATACTCACTGCTGCTTTATGCGTTATTCCCCAGACTGGAAATAGTACAAATATCCATAACGGGGCAATACATAAGCAAATCGTGGTACATGCACACAATGGAATACTGCTCAGTATATAGAAGAATGAACCAGTGGTGACTTATCTCAACGTAACTGAAACAAGTACATGACTCCAAATGAAATAACACAGAGCAAACTATTTTAGTTGAATTAAACTCTCAAAAATTCAAGCCAAGTTTATACAGACAGAAAGCAGATGTGTCTTGGTTTGGAAAGACCAGGAATGGAGACGATAATGAAGGGATGGGCAAGAAGGATTACCAAGGGCATAAGGGAAGATGCTGAGGTGAGGGATACGTTACTTCTCAGGCCTGTGGTGAAGCTTTACAGCAGTCAACGCCTACCGCATTGTGCATCTGTGTGCGCGCCTGCTACAGACAAAGGCAGCTCCTACTCTTCAGACTTCAAAGGGCAGCATAAATATCCAGAAATGAACTCAACCTGGACTACAGGAGGATTTCCTGTGGTTAGATAAAAGCCAGCATTCCCCAGGAACTTGTGAAACCGGTTCCCATCTAGCAAAAGGAGTCCTTTCCCTTATTTCTGGCAGAAAGGACATATGGTCATCCGTGGTGCCTATTAACATAACAAAGCACATGCTGGCCTCTGGGCCCCTCAAGAATCACAGGTACCTGCTCCAGGGTTCAGAGTCCATGTTGGGAGTCTGGCTTCTCACCTCCTCTTCTACCCTAAACCCCCTCCAGCTCACAAGCTTCCCTCCCCCAGCTACTCATTCTCTTAATAAACCTACTATGTTCTTACGTTCTCTCCCTTTCTTCCTCTCCCTCTCTCTCTCCCTCTCTCTTTCTCTCTCCCTCTGCCCCTTTCCCTCTCTCTCCTTCTCTCTTCTTCCTCCTCTGTGTATGTGTGTGTGTGCATGCACATACATGCACACGTGTGTGCTGTGCTCCTGCTTCTCTCCCTGTGTTCTCTATTCTCCATCCTCTCAGATAACCCTGGCCATCCATGTCCAGTCTGGTGGCTATGTTCAGTCCACTTCTTTATCAGTCTGCTTCTCCCTGATCTGAATTCTTTCAGATGCTTCTTACTGGTCTCTCTCTCTCTCTCTCTCTCTCTCTCTCTCTCTCTCTCTCTCTCTCGTACACATGTGCACATGAGTGTACTATTCACTATCCTCTTCTCCCTTCTCTCTCAGATAGCCTTGACCATCTTGACCATGTCCAATCTAGTTCCTTATTAGTCTGTGTTCTCTCTCTTCTTTGGACTCTTCCATATGTCTCTGGTTGT
Source organism: Chionomys nivalis (assembly GCF_950005125.1). NCBI lineage: Eukaryota > Metazoa > Chordata > Mammalia > Rodentia > Cricetidae > Chionomys > Chionomys nivalis. Next base: position 32,412,518 of record NC_080101.1, read on the forward strand.
TCTCTCTGTGTCTCATAACTACAGTAAAAAGCTTCTCTTAGCCATACGGTAGACTATGATCATGCTGTCATTTTATACAGAATCCAGTTGTGCCTCAATGACTTTCATAAGCATTTTAAGAAACACAATAATATAGACAATGACAGTTTTCTCTAGAGGTGCTGGAAGAGAACACCTAGTCAAGATTCATGGGTCAAGGGAGGCTTCCAGAAAGCAGCCACACTGGGCCTCGAAAAAACAGGTAAGACAGGGGGGATGCTCATGGTAACTGTCACATGTCCTGAACTCCTGCAGACCTCATAATTGTACACAGCCTTCTTGCCCCTGAGCCCCTGAGTTTGTTCTGTTTTCTAGGGTTCTGCATCTGACTACTTGGCATTCATGCATCACAGAGCCAGTTGTATTAACTATATTTAGTTCTGGTGCTTTTGAGGCCCTGCTATGGGGTCTCAGGGACTTCTGGGAAAGACACCCCCCCCATCCCAGAGACAGCTAGTTTCTAAAGAGGATAATCTGCCTAAGAGCATGCCTTTCATATGAGGACCAGCTGACCCTGCACTTACCATCTGCCTCTTTATCTCACACATCAAGTCAGCATCTCTTCCACCCGAAAGATCCAGGTTTCAAACAACTAGGAAGGCTACTGTTCCTGTACCCCAAGCCCACAAGAAACACTCAGTTCAGCACTTCTAAGCTACCACCTCTGCCCCCTCAGTTGGAAAAGACCTGCCCCCACTCCCACCCCGAGCTACCATGCTCCTGATCTACCTGCTGTCTTCTTGGGCCCTGTCTGCTGAGCCAGACCGCCAGTTTCCAAGAATCGTGATGACACTGACCGTCGCTTTCGATGGTGCTAGCCACTCCCTTGCGCTGTCATTTACTGGCTTCTGCAAATTGAAAGTGACCTGAGTATCCTCAGTACGGTACTCCATGGGAGCTGGTAGCATTTTCTTGTCATTTCTAGAATATCAGTTTTCCTGGTAACGAAAGAGCCCCTAGACTTTAGAATGCTCTTTTAAATTCTGGTTTTTCCTTACTCTATCACAAAACTGGAGCTGCTTAGCCACAAACTGCAATTGTTTTCAAGGTTTCAGCAGACAGTATCCTTTCTGGTTGAATTTCCTAGATCAGCTGCAGGTAGGAAAACTGGCTGGGTAGGCGCCCTCGGGATCTGGGAGGTGGGAAGCACAGCAGGCCAGGAAGGGCAGCTAGATAGTAGCCTTCTCAGCTGGACTCTTGACTTCAGTCTGACCCCACCAAGTGCCTGGAACAAAAAGATTCCTCTCACTTTCGTATCCGAAGCTCAGTCCCTGGTTGTGGGCTCCACATGTGTGGAGTTGGGGAACGGCCACTAGAGGACCACAGCTTCCCCAGCAGGCCAGGAGACATGAGAAAGGCTGAGCTGTGAGCTCAACAACAGGTTGCAGCTGAGGGCCCTCTAGACTCCTCGCCTGTGGAGTTAACTCCAGGAACTCAGTCCTTTCCCCGTCTCCCCTTCTAGGATTTTAATCTTACAGCTGCAGAACAGGGTGATAGGGATGCCTAGAGGAAGAGGCCCATGGATGAATGAGATGATTGGGTAAGAGAAATGTGTTTCTCTAAGGTGGAAAAATTGTGAGAACAATAAGAAAGTACACAGAGGTGGAGGATGCCGGAAGAGGCACTAGGCAGACACTGGCTCACCAGAAAGCACATTTAGCTTGGGCATGCGTTTTCGCACAAGTCCAGTTTCAGTAGATCTTCGCAATATTTAAGTCGGCAATCTTCATTTTAATGTGGCAGTTACAAATCTCTGACTGGAGTGCCCACTAAAAACAATAACTTTATAAATAGTGTTTGAAAATTAACCCATGAAGAAAAAATAGGGCAATCCCTGCTTTTGGAAAGCAACGGACATGTAGACATTCTCCACAAAAGTTTCTCATATTATTGGAGTCCAAAACTTGTAAGTAGGCAGTGCTCTGCCATCTTGTTATTCTACTACCTTGCATAAACAAAAGATCAAGTGGAGTGTGACATATGAAATAGAGCCAATATTATAGAGAAGACTCAAAGCATCTTAGGAACAACCTTCTCGCCCCACGGAAATTCATAGTGTCTGTGGCTTTTTTATTACTATGAAGAGACATCATGACTATGGTAATCCTTAAAAATAAAAATATTTAATGGCTTGGATGCTTACAGTTTCAGAGGTTCAGTCCATTATCATCAGGATGGGGAGCATGGCGGCATGCAGGCTGATGCGGCTCTGGGAATGAGAGTGCTACATCTTGATTGAGTCAGAGGCAACAGGAAGTAGACCGCGTGACACACTGAGAAAAGCTTGAGCAAAAGAGACCTCAAAGATCACCTTCACCATGACATACTTCCCCAAAAAAGGCCATACCTCCAAGTAGTGCCACTCCCTTTGGGAGCCATTTTCTTTCAGACTACCATAGTGCCAGGTAGCCTAAATTTTCCAGGAGGCATATCACCTCTTTGAGAATCTGATTTAAGTCATAGACCTTGTTTTCCGACCCATGTGGAAGTACGTTCATCAGATTTACACAGAACTCCCCAGGGTCTCGAAAACCCTAAGCACTCCGAGTCGATCCCAGCTCCTGAGCTGCAGACCCAGAAGTAGGGATACCTAAGTCAAAGCAGATGAAGAAGGAAATGATGGGTCACAATGAGGAAAACGGGGTCTTCCTCTTCACAGAGAAAGATGTGAACAGCCAGTTTCAAAAGGCTGCCAGCAGGCTATGGGGGTTGGAGATTATGGAAGATACTCTCAGATGAGAGTCACCTTGGGAAGATGACTCCAAGGAGGACTGAACCTTCCAACTCACGTGCAAAGAAAGAACATTCCAGGTTACTATTTTAGTATTGTGGGAGACAAAGCTTCTCCATGAATTAACTGTTGATATCCAAAACTTAATTGTGTAAAGTCAAGTGAACTTTCTGTTAGTTGGAGTACTAGCAGGAGATAGAAGACTAGGCTAGCCCCAGCCAGGATTGTGATGCAAAATGCCAATGATGTGGGCCGAACACCAAGCTACACTGTTGTCATGATGGTACAGAGTCAGCGGAGACCCACTGAGCCCAGCTGTAAAGTCTAGAGCCCCGGCATGCCTGGGGGTGAGCACAGGAGCACACCCTTCTACAGACTACCACTCCCTGGCCATGGCAGGGTGCAGCTTGAATTTTCTGGGCCTCGACATTCTACTCTGTAAAATGGAATGGTTGTGATCATAGAACAGAATGATGATGGCTGAATACAAGGCGGGCCTGGAGCCCTGGGGCTAAGGAAATGAGTGTCTTCCCAGTCCTTGCAGAGGAGTGGGCCAGGACTTGTGTCAGTCTGTCAAAGCAATAATGTAGCCTGTCTATTCTACAGTCTGCTGCTGTGAAGGCCCAGGGGGGTCCCACTGGTTCAGGTTATTTCACACCAACTCCTTCCTTTCAAACTGTGTGAAGTAAAGCCCTGAGTTCTTTATTTTTAGCAAAACAAAGACTCTTTAGCACTCTCTGGTGTGTCCTCCTTGAGACCCAAACATATAGATTTCCCGGGGCTCTTTAATTGAGGAAGCAATTTTAAACTCTGTCAACATCGGCCTTATTAACCCAGATGGTGTTAATTTACACAGCTCTACTTAGCTTCAGTGTGTTTCCTGTGCATCAACAAGATCTGCCTTTGCATCTCAAGCCTCACTGTCCCCCACTCCTAAGGCACACACTCTACTAAGAACAACCTGCACAGTATGGAGATGAATTGAAATCCCTCAGGAGCTAGGAAGGCGAGCTTAAAGAAACCCATATCCCGCACATCTGTACACATCTGTATGCATCCAGAGGGCCAGAGGCATTAAGGAACAATGCAACTCCCACTGTGTTTCAATATTGCTGTGCTTCCCGATTGCTTCCTCGGTAAATACCACTCCTGACAGTCACCTGTAATTGATTGCGCCGCCTTGGCCAGCAGTTTCTATTGTTTTCATTTGTAATGGAACCGAGAACTCAATTCTCAGCAACATCGTAGAGTCTCTTAGAGGCTATTTCATAAAATTAAAGTTTTTCTCCTATTAAAGAAAAAAAAACTGCTTTCTCTCCCTAAGTACAAAAGTCTGAAGTAAGCCTGGCTTGGTAATTAACTGGGAGGCATTAGGCTGCACACATGCTTACGGCTTAATGAGGGGGTGAAGATAAACTAACATTTCTAAGCATGTATTATCTACAAGTCTGTGTTCAAAGGGCTTCATATCTGCGGTCTTGTCTGGTTTTACTGTCCCAGCCTTGGACAGTGGCGTTGCTATTGAACATTGTAGATCGCCTTGGCGGGTCAGTTAGTCTAGGGATTGTAACCCGCCTGGCTGGTCAGTTATTCCAGGGTCCCGGAGAGGCGCTACCTGAAAGATATGGGCGGGAGACAGGAAGGAGGCCAAGCAGGGTTTGTCAAAGCCTCCGTTTATTAGAGTCATGGCAGCAGCTTATATGAGGAATTTGGGGGGGCAGGGGCATGAGCAGGGCAGGAAGGGATCTTGCAGCGAGATAGTCCAAACCGGTCACGAGGTCGTCGGCCAGGAGGTTATGATCAGTCAGGTCGCGATTCCTCGATCAGGAAGTCACAAGTTGACACACCTAGTTCTCTAGATAGTTGGAATATGAGGCGGGTTCCGCTAACAGATAGCTCTCTGTTAACAGATAATTGGGTGTGGGATAGGCTCTGCCAATAAAACGGTTCTAAATACCGTTGGGGTGTGGGGCTCTCTGCAAATTCCCCAGGGCAATGGTTCCTGCAATAATTTTGGGGGGAAATGGCTCCTGACAGAACATTGCAACACAATGAAAACAAAGTTTGGGGCAGGTATCAACCTTGCTCTGCTTCTGACTGGCTACGGGACCACATTGTCATTTCCCTCCTGCCTGATATGGGAAAATGCAATGCCCATTGCTGTAGGATCCCTTTCACTGAGAATGCAGGAGTGTCCGCGCTATCATCAAGCACATAAAGACAGTTCCCCTGGGATCCCTCCTCTCTCTAAACCTTCAGGAGTGCATGGGGTTGGGGAGCTTCTGTGTGTGAGGTACACTCACTTGAATTCTTTCTCTGACTTACTCTCAAATACACATCCTCTGAATTCTCACCCTTCCCTCCCACCCTCTGGCCTCCCTTTCCATTCTTCTGCCCTCTCTCCCTCTCATTTTCCCTAGCAAAGCTTAAGTCCTTTCCAGAATAAACGTCTTTTTCCGTCTTGGCGACACAAAAGAGCAAGGGATCTTTTGGTACCATGACAGCCATGAGGAGCCGTGGTCTTGTGAAACGCTGGGCCATTATTACAAATGTGTTTCTTATTAAAGCTCTTAGTATGATTTTTGTTCCTTGGAAAGACTTCTATGCGTGTATGCTAATCTACCTAACGTGAATTCTGTCGGTCTGAGATGAAGGTTGGGGTCTACAAATTCCCACCCAGCCCGTTTTAAAATCAGGAAGTGCAGATCAGCACGGATAGCCTAAGAAGAGTTTATAATTACATGTGTGACTTCTTTTGGTTCTGCTCAATTACTGCAATCACCTTGTTTCTCTAAGTATCGACACACAATTTTCCATGCCTGTTTTCTTTCTTGGTCTTTGTCTGCTTATTGGCTAGAAAAATCAATGTATGCACTCCACTCTTCCACCTAATGGACCAGAGGGAAGGAGAGCTTCTGTGGCACAAGTCCCTTACCCACTGGAAGGTGCGGTCACTCAGTGTCACCATGGCTCTGTTTCCCACTCTGTGACACACGTCAAAGCGACAGTGGCCTCGGCATCCCCGTGTACTCTCTCTGGTTAAGCCCCATGCTGATCCATTTTCCCAACCCTAAAAGTCAGACGCTGCCCTCCCTCTGTCGATGAGGAGACCGTGTAGCACTGCCAGACGCAAATAGGAACTGAAAAGGAATGCAATCACTTCGTAAGCAGACGCGTGGGTTGAAGTAGAGCTACTGCGGGCTTCCCTCTGAATGAGGCTGTCCTAGGCACTCACCATCCCAGTACCCAAGGAGAAGCTTCACCTAGAGAAGACTCAGGTTTTCATCTCTCAAAGACGATCAATAATTCCCATTACATCCAGGTTACTATCGAAGTCACTGTGGAGAAAAGACCACAGAGAGTCTAGGCTGTAGAAAAACCTCCACAGATGCTCACGACCTTCCCCCTCGCCCCTCGCTTATGACTGCAAGGGGCATATTTAGAAGACAGTCGTTCTGTGTGCCAGGCATTTTGGCCCCATTATCATCTATTTCAGCCAGCTGGCCTTTCAGGGAGGTGTTGTTTTCTGTCTGCCAAACAATTTTGAAAATACATATTTATTATGAAGATGCCCTTTAGAATCATTATAACTTCACAGAGACCTTGGCTTCCAGGTCATGGCTCTCCGACCATTGGCCTGAGTAATCAATAAGAGCTGATAAGAGTGCATTTTGTCACCTTGGTTGTGCTGTCTGTCACTAAGCCTTTCGGCTACCAATCTTCCTGCAGCATTTTTAAAAGAAAAAAAAATCATTACAGGTTTCAACGGTAGATTTTTAAACATCTGTTGTCTTTTGGAATAATAATAAAAGCCAAGTCCAATGACCCATCCCTTCTACAGAGGGGTGAGGGGCTTGGTGAAGAGATGCCGCAGCCTATATAGACCACTCGTGTGCACGTGTGATCCTCAGGCAGAATCCGTACGACCCAGGCAAGCTCACACCTTGAAAATAATGGCTTAAAATAGGAATGCTGACACCGCCTTAACTCAGACAGCACAAATGCAGGGCTGTAATTTTCTATGCTACTTAATCTCCTGGTACAAAAACCTCTGCGGCTCGGGGGAATTCTTCATCTAGTCCACGGGAAAAATATATATATATATATCCTCTCAAGGATATAATAAGTTAACAAACCAAATTAGTATGTAGTGGGGTTTGCGGCTTTTATCATCCACATTAACCTCGGGGCTCTCCAGGGCTAATATCTTAAGTTGTGCTGTTTCTCGCTTGCTGTCTCCAGACCACTAACCTTATTTCTCTCTTTCTCTATGGGAGAATCGAAAGCTCTGGTCTTTCCGGATTTCCCTCTGATTTTCATTCTCTTTGGTAGAAGTAAACCCGCGGTTTCCAAGGTCAAATGAGCTAAGCCCCTTCCAAGAGAAGCTTACTTCTGACTGGCACAAGAAGGGACTACTCTTTTTAGCAGACCCTGGCACCCGCGTCTTTAAAATACTTCGCCATTACATTAGGAATGCAACTTCTTTATGCTCGCCAGGTCCTCAGAAGTAACACATGGAGTAGCAGCGCCACCTACTGGGTTACTCCGCAGCTACATGACTTTTGCTGCAGCATTGTCTAAGCAGTGCCTTGGGTGTTAACCAAAACCACCCAAAATGTGCTAGTGAGGAGTGCTGATGCCTGCATGAAAGTCAGACGCCACATTCATATCCTTCATTTTGGAAGCGAAATAGAAAAGACAAAACTGGAAATAACAAAACCTTTCTGTAAATACCAAATGGCCTCTTCTCCAATACCGCGGGTGTTTCTCTTCAACCTGATATGTGTGTGTCGTGCTGGGTTATTGGGGGTCTCTTTGCATATGGTCAGCTTCTGTGGCTGTATCATAGCGGCAAACAATGGTTCACTAAGTGGTTTTCACCTGTCTCAGAAAAAAAAAATCTGTTTTTAGTTTTAGGGGAAATGCCTAATAAAATATCTCATCACAGGACTGCGTGGATGGTTGAGCAGTTCAGAGCACATACCATTCTTTCCAAGGACCTGAGTTCAGTTCCCAGCAGCACCTATGACGTCAGTTTGAGGAAAACCTGATGCGGTCTTCTGGCCTCTACAGTGCCTATACTCACATGCACACCCACAACTAAAAATATTTTTAAAACTTTACAATTCCATCACATCACAGCCCATAATGATGGAAATGCCTCGCAACATAGATGTGCATGTGGCAGAATAGATAGATGGCTTAATAATTGACTGGGCTTGGTTGATGCTGTTGCCGAAGAAACCAAAGTAATAAATGCACCACCTCTCCCTCACCCACCCTAGAGAAAGTTTATATAGTTGCTCTGTCTCCCAGGGAGGGAGAACTAATATTTACATATGCAAAGCACCGTTAGGGATATGTGCTATCCCGCTGAATTAATAAGCTAGTCAGGGAGAACCGTTCTGAGCCCCGTTCACAAAAAGGCTCCAGTGATCCGGTTTTTGCCTAAGGGGACAAGCCAGTAAATGATCACCTGGGAATTCGGATCTCTATCTGTCAAAGTTTCAGCGCTGTGCTTGGTGACTATCTTGGGGACAAGTCCCCCAGTGACAAGGAGAGACATGAAAGGCGTATTAAAGCATGTTCCAAAAGCTTCAACTGTATCTTCAGAAATAACTCCACAGGCCTGCTCCGAGGTGATAAATAGCATCTCCTTCATCAATGACAGGAAAAGAATACATTAGATATCAACCACGCAAAGACAGTTATAATACACCCTTCCTGGAAGAAAAATCACTGCGCATTTCCAAAACCCACAGTAAGTTCATTCCGCCCTGCCTACCTCTCACTCAGTAGGTGTCATTGTGAAAACCATGCTCTCTCTATGTTCTCAAGAGCCTGAAGTGACATCTCTGTCTAGATTATAAGCCAAGTATCTCCTTCTTTTCTTCTTTCTGTTCTCCACCGCCTCTGGTTTCACAGTTTTGCCTAGCAAACCTCAAATTCATGGGCTCACACGGCGCTCCTGCCTCCAGGTAACTGCGACTGTGGACTCAACGTACCTGACTGGATGAAGCTGAAGTTAGTATCGATAAGCCCATCTGGTAACCAGAACTGTCCCCAGCTACTTTTGGGGTGCCAATAGTTAAAGCTTTATCCTCAACAATGTCCAGAGGTCACCAGGCATTTGTCAAGGGCAAAACTTTCCCATGGCCTTCTAGAGGAGTTAATCCTCTTGATAGATGGTGTGCTGTGGGCACTGATCACTGTGATTGCTTTTCTTATCATAAGACAATGCAAGCACAAAATTGGATGTGGTGGCTCGTACCTTCAATCTCAGCCCTTGGAATGCAGAGGCAGGTGGAGTTCTAAGTTTGAGGCCAGCCTAGTCTACAGAGGGCGTTCCAGGACAGGCAAGGCTACACAGATAACCTCTGTCTTGAAACAAAACAAAACAATACAAAAAATTTACGGAAGATTGGGACAAACATAAACACCAGCAGTTCACCCAAATGGACACTTTTCACAATTTGGTGTGTTTCGTGTGTATACGTGTGCATGAAATTTCCTTTGGAGTGGGTGTCATTCTGCAGGCCAGGACGGCTTTGAACTCACCTCATTCTCCTATCCCGGCTTCCCCCTAGTGCAGGGATTGCAGGTGTCTACTGCTCCACCTTGCTAGATATATGACTTTTTCCTGTTTGGAATATTCCTAATAGGTAGGCAGATAGAAGACAGACAGACAGACAGATAGACAGAAAGACATGTACTCTGTGCATATGTGTGTTTATGCCTATTTTGTATTCTATGTATATGTGTGAATATGCCTACACTCATGACATTTGCATATAGTTGCATAGAAAACTATTTTAACTTTAACAGTAAACTCTCCAGTTCATGTCAAAGAAAGGACAGAATTTTAAAAGCACACTTTGTTAAGTTTAGCCCTAGGAAGTAAATCATCCCCACAATGTCTACCTACCCACTCTGACATTGGAGCTTATGGGAGGGTGGAAAATTACAAAACAAAGGGAAGGATGTGGAGCTGTTAGGAACATTTCCTAACCCAGCCACTCTGCCGACACAAAATAATCCCAATCAAACCAAATCAGACCAAATTAAAAGATATCCAGGTTTAATTAGACACCTGTGCTCCCTGGTGGCCCCAAGGGCAACGGGAAGCTGCCAACGCTACCACCAGAGAGAAAAAGGAAAAACCATGTGTTTATTTTCTGGGGAGCGGTTTAAATAGCCTGTGGGAGTGGTCTTGACCTTTTCTGAGGAGGGGTCAAGGTTTGGTGGGCTACCTTGACCCTTCTCTGGGAGGGGTCAATGTTCGAGAGGCACAGGGGAGGGGCCTCCAAAGATGGAAGCTGAGGCTGGGATTACATTCCAGACTGTGTGTTAAGTGGTGACTGGAAGCTGAGGTGATATTTATGACCAACATTTTAGGCTCTCTTTGGAAAGGGGGGCATCAATGCAAATCTGCCTATTTCCTGCAAGCATGGGGCAATTTCCTGCAAGCATGGGGAGAGCTGGGTTTTGGTGGGTTCACACTCAGCGAGAGGTGTGGCTGGAGAAGCATCCTGTTTACTATCATCCCAGAGATGCCAGGCATCTGTTTCTTGAAGGAGATAAGAAGGCAGATGTCTATGAGAAAAAAATATTATTACCTATCTTGTTTGTATCACCAGAGATGAATGTACCAGACTGAGGAAAACCTGTCTGTGGAATCTTGGAAAACCTGAGGGTGGAAACCCTAACTGCTAGACAGACCAAGTGTCCTGAGTGGGGTGCCTGTTTGAGCCTGGAGAGATGGTACCAGCATGGGTGTCCCAGGAGCTTGGCAGCAAAGGAGGTGGTAATGATTACCATGTGAGGTCCTGCCCATCAAGGTTCGAGAAACCTAGGAGTTAGCTGTTTGAGGAGTACTCTGTCCCCTGGGTAGAGAGGGTAGGTTTAGGGGCATTAGAGTCCACTGGTGTGGGGGCAGGGAGACAACTGTCAGTGTGTGAATGGAGAAGGAACCTCAGAAGAGAGGGGTAGGGTAGATACCCCGTAAGTGGAGGAGTTTGGACTGGGAAGTGATGGTTAAGGAGAAAGGGCCTGTCATAAAGAAGCTCTAAAGGGTTCAGGCCCGTAGGGGAACGTGGAGGGGCCTTGAGGTGAGTAAGGGCAATGGGGAGAAGGGAGGGCCAAGATAACCTGAGTTCAATGGAGAGCTTGGTTAGTTGTTTGATGAGTCCATTGGCCCTCTCCACCTTTCCGGAGGATTGTGGATGGTAGGGGATGGGGAATTTCCAGGAGATGTTGAGAGCTTCTGACATGAGCTCCAGGACCCTGGAAGTGAAGGCTGGCCCATTGTCTGTCTGGATAGTCCATGGGATGCCAAACCAAGGAATGATGTGGTCCAGGAGTACCTGAGCCACCACATCCGCCATTTCCCTGGAGGCTGGAAATGCTTCTATCCATCCTGTAAAAGTGTCCACACGTGTTAAGAGATAATGCAGTTTTTTATGAGTAGGCATATGGGTGAAATCAACCTGCCAATCTTTGCTCGGTTGGTATCCACGAAGCTGGTGTAGAGATTGGCATATGTGGAGAGCCCCGAGTGGGTTGGCCTGGGCACACGTCTGGCAGAAGGACTGAACCTGTAAAATAAGATCTCGGAAATGGGTGGGGTCAAAAGGGGCTCCAAGAAGCGGAACAAAGCTTTGGGGCCTATGTGTAAGGTCTGGTGGATGTCTGAAATGATTGACAATGTCTTGAGGAAGGATGAGATGGTTATTTAAATAGAACCATCCATCCTTTGTTTTGTGGCCCCCTTTTATAAGCTCGTCCTTCTCTTCTGGTTGGTAACAGGGCTGATAGGAGGGAGTTAAGAACAAAATATGTTCTGTGGAATCCAAGGAGCTGGAGGCCAGTCCCTGGGCCACTGAGTCAGCCTTGGCATTGCCTAAGGCCACTGGGTCCTTGGACAATTGGTGTCCCCAACAGTGAATGATGGTTATATCTGCAGGGAGCTGGAAGGACTCCAAAAGGTTGGCTATAAGGGGTTCATTGACTATGGGGGTGCCTTTGGTAGTAAGGAAGTCCCTTTCCTTCTAGAGTGCAGAATGAGTATGGGCTATTAAGAAGGCATATTTAGAGTCAATATAAATATTAGTCCATTGGCCCTTAGCTATTCTGAGTGCCCTAGTCAAGGCAATTAGTTCGGCCTTTTGTAAGGAGGTTCCTATTGGCAGGTGGGTCACTTCAACTGTGAGAGGTCAAGGTTCAAGGGGCACTGATGATGGCAACAAAAAAACCTGAGCAGCCACAGAAGACAGATCAAAGGGCATCGGTGTCTACAGGGAAAGTACACTGGCTTCCAAGCCTACAGCCCCCACTCGGGGGATTGGAGTGAGTGAGTCAGGCTGCAGATGACAGACTGCTCACCAGACAGGTGGGTCTCAATCATGACTTTTCTCAAGGGATAGCAGGGACAGATCCTACTTAGGGTCGGTCATATTGCAAGTAGGATTATGAGATTGTGCCCAAGAAATAAAGTGAAGTTTGACTCTCAGAGAAAACTCTGCCTTTACGATTTCACCTTATATCTCTGCGTGTTTTGTAAACTCCAGCTCTGCATCCCCAGCCCTGAACACACATTGTTTAGTGTTCTCCTCATTTTCCATGTGTTTCCTGATTTTATGAATGAGTATTCAGGATCTTGGAGGAACATATGAGACTCTGGAAAAACTGGGACAATTGGTCCTCTGTGTGACAGCTGATTGGTTAGCTACAAATGTTTGTTGTGTATTTAAGGTCTGTCACTGGGTACGTGTCAATGCTCTGTGGTCTATCTAATACCAAAATCCCCTAAGAATGAGGTAAATGTCACCGAGGAACTGCGACTCTCTTATCAGCCTCTAATTCTGAGCCAGTAAGCCTTTTATCAGCTTTCTAGAATTATCTCAACCATAATTCACAGTTCTTGGAATTTCATAGTTCCAGGTGCTGGAGATAATAGATGGTAGTGGGAAAGGTTCCAACCTGAGGGAGTATATAATCGAAGGTTTATACTGTTACTTATGAGAAACATAACCCTGTCTCCTTCCAATTCAGAACTGGCCACAGGGTTCAGATGAACTCTACTGAGGGTCTTCAGTCATGGAGAACCTCGAGGTCAGAGACTCCCACTGGTCCAGGCCTGTGCTGGGATCCAGAAACAGCTTTGCCAAGGAGCTAAATCTCTCTGACTTTTCTTTATCAGAAGAAAGAGTTAAATGTTCACTGTGCCAACATGGAGACACCTCTTTGGCCCAGATCTCTGAGCATCCGCATGGATGATTTCCAAAAACTCTGTCTACCAGATGGCCACAGCTGAGAATTATGAGTCCACTTTATAGTGGTCTTTCCTGGTATTTAGTCATTCCAAAATAAAATTAGCTCCAGCGGCCAGAAAGGAGGTTTTGGTACACAGCAGTTGATAGCTGCCTCCTGCCTCAGCTCTCCAGTGCACAAGGCAGCTTGTCCAGGCTTTAGCATCACCAACAAACGCCATCACTTTCCTCATTTGAGTACTGAATAACCAAAGGAGCAGCAGACTGAAGCCCTAAATACCACGTTTATTCTCCCTGAAGGTTGAAGTGGGGGCGTCCCTTAGGAAGGAGATCAAGGACACCTGAAATGAGGTGCTGGCTTGGGAGAGTTCACATTCCTGAGAGAACTAGAGGTGACTTCACCCTGAAGAAGGGCTGAGAATTATTGTTCTCTGCAGAAAGTGTTCCAGAGTTAGAAAGAAAACCAGAACACACTTACCTAACCGAGCTGCTCTTCTCCAGTGTACCATTTAGGCCAGTCAGTCCCCTCCCCCATCTCTATGAGTAAAGGAGCCCATGGTAGGTGGGAGGAGCTAGAGTAACACATAAACAGCCCCATTCTCCAGTTCCCAAAAACAAGTGCCCATACCGTGCCAAGGTAAGAGTAGTAACAGATTTTTCAAAGCGTTAAGAAGGAAACCAAAATCCAGGCTAACTCAGGTTGCGGGACTGTGGTGTACTCAGAAGAGAAAGCAGCCGAAGGGAGAGAACGGCAAGAAAGTCAGGGAGCTTCTTTAGGTGGAGAGAAGATACCTCAGGCAGACTGAGAGGGGCAGCAATGAAAAATAAGTATAAAAGTAAGAAGATCGGGGCTGGAATTTCTGATAAAGAAAAAGATCAACTAGAATGGAGAAACGCAGCCTGGAGAAGAATGGGGAGTGGGCACTCAGTTAAGAAGAGGACCTATGTGGCCTCTACCATAGAAGCCAGGGTTTTCACTAATTGGAACCCCTAGGGCTCCTGCTTGTCATTGCCAATAAGGCTTAAAACTGGAAGAAATAGAAAGCCTTCGAGGTTGCTAGGAAGGGGTAAGCTTAAAGTGGTGTAAATGCATTCAGAAAGCAAAATATGACTGCTTACAGCATTGCTTAAACATACAATCGTAATTTAATTCATGAATGGAGTTTTCATGTCTATACAATCTCAAATTCTGACTGTGCGTGTGCGTGTGTGTGTGTGTGTTCTTGTTTTGAAAACCATTTGTTACCCTGTTTGTCTTAATTCCAGGGAAATTTCGGTTTCTGCCAGGACAAAGCTTTTAGACTTGCTTTGGTCATGGTTCCAAGCCATAGTTGGCACTTGGCTGGCACTGAGAACTGCTGGGGATGCCCTGAAGGGGCAGAGGGGACGACAGCAGAGATCTTGGAAGGTGCTGACTGGGTGTCAGGGTCTGGGGAACCCTTCAGGAGATAACTAAGTTTGGCCAAAATCTCGCAGTCTTCTGAGAAATTCAGAGAAAATTTTTAGACACAAAGCATTACTTAAATTCTGCCTTCCATATCAGGCAAAGGGCACATTTTCAGTTTAGAAGCATGACTATTGAAGCTTGTAGCTGAGAAAAACTGAGAAAGAAAAATCAGTCCTCAGAAGTCTTCTCCCATAGCTCTTGCCCTGTCTCTGAGAGCCCTCCTTTGGAATGCCCCCTTTACCGCATTTCTCCTCTTTAGAACCGCCTCAGAGCTCAGCTTCACTCTACCTCAGATGAAGGTCAAAAGTCATCTTTCCCTGAGATTGACATCTCTCTAGATGCTGAGCTGCTTTGGGCTCCCTGGGAAGCTGGAAAGAGAAAGCTTGCTGTGATCGGCTCTCCCAAACGGCACACAACAACAGAGGAGCAGTGAGGTCCTAAGCACATCTCTGGGCTTTCCCTGCCCCATCAAGCTCCTGCCTTTCTCTGCACCTGTTCTTTCTGGTCCCCAATCTGACTGTGTCATCTGAGACTGTGCTCCTCTCTTCCACCCCAGGAAAGGACACCAGCCTCCTACCTGGAAGCCACATCCAACCAGGGCTGTAAGATTTTCCTGACTCTTGGCATCAGTTGTCTCCTGTGGGAACGCCAGCAGCAGCCTCTGTCCAGGAGCCCAGCATGCCTGTGCTGAACAGGAGAATCTCAGTCTCGCCTGTTAGAAGTCAGAGACCAAGCATGGTGGAGAAGGAGAATGTGATTTAAACACACACTCCTGGTCACTGCAGAATACACACAAGGGAGCAGCCTGTACTTCACTGATTCGATCAACAAACCTATCAAGGCACTTAAGTAGATAAAGCACAAGCTATAACTCCACCATTGAGAGCTTAGATACTAAAATTTTAATATTAGAAGGGACTTAAAACCCATCTGCCCATTCTTATTTAAAACAGGAGTAATCTTTGCTATGCTCCTGGCAGGCATTGGGATAGAGGTGGACAATTCCAGTTCTTAGGAATGATTTTGCTATCGTGAACTGACCTGCACATAAATCAGTCTATTCCTATCATTTGCAGATGAACTTTTGTTCTCCACAAAAAAATATATATATATATTTTTTAAATATTTACACGGCTCCTTCTTGCCTCTTCTCACAGGCAGCATGGGTGTCTCAGAAGTCAACATTCCCTCACTCCTTACAAAGAACAGTTTCTGGGCTCTTGGCCATTCCAGTTGCAATGCTGGAGACGTGAGCTATCTAGGATCCTAAAGAAGCAGGGTGACTGGGTCTGGAGGCAATGCCTCAAAGGTGGCTCATAAGATTGCTCCAGTGCATGAAGAGGCCTTTGCTGTCTCTGAGCTGCTTCTTTCTGTATTCCAGAAGACCCGGGCTGGGCCAGCTGAGGACTGTGACGTCAGCCAATTTGGCAGGTGTGACCTGTGTGACTTTGAGTGACCGACTCCCTCACTGGTCATGTTTTACGTGTGAACTGTCACACTTTCATTATCAGGTTTTCATGGAAAGCATTTGATTTACAACATGTAACGGGTGCTAGTACTTCACCAGTGGCCAAAGGCCAGACTGGGCTGGGAAAACACCATTTGTATTGCTTTTAGCAGCTTGCTATCCATTCGTTCTTCTCAGGAGAATCCTAGCCAAAAACAAAACACAGATCTCTTCATTGCCTTATGGGTGAGAAGAGAAAAAAAAATGCCCATTATCCCTTGGAGTGTTACTTTTACATCTGTGAGGGAGTCCGGTCCCTGCCAGGAATAGTTCTGCTTCTGAGCTAGTATGAGGTCTTCTATCCATGCCAAAATCCCAGCTATGCTCAGGGTCCAGACAAAACTCAGAATGATGGGACCAACCCTGAACGGTTCATGTTCTGTAACAGTACTTACTGCACATGATCTCAATGCCCCGCGTCCTGTTCACAGATGACATCACAGCACACCTTACTGAAATAAAGAAATCCCCCTGTTCCTCAGAAGCTGCCGGTGTCTGGTTCGCAGCTGCTGTTAAACACTAACACATCAAATTCTTCCCTGAAATCGGTGATGGTCACCGAGACACGGAACACAACACATCCGAGCATCATGTATCCCCTGAAGTGAGTCACTCAATTATCCGACTCCCTTGAAATGTGAGTGAGTCCCAGAAGTCATCAATCTGCTTGTGTCATACCTAGACACAATTTGATAATGTGTGTGTCAGTCCCTAGGAACATACGAGCTCTAGAGAAGCGGCCTCAAACCATTTCCCTCTCTCAAATCTGGACATGGCGGTGTCCCGGTGGTCCATGCTATGTCCTTGGCTGAACTTCCTGACCACATGTTACTATGTTTCTTTTCTTTTTTGTCTCCTCCAGCCTGCATTAAAATTGAGTTCTTTGCTCTTGTCTTGGGCCTTGCCTGTATGCTAAGAGAAGGCTCCCATGCACACCTCCGGCCTAGGGCCCACCCGGGCCTTGTCGCTATGGACCTGGGCTTTGTTTAGAAGTGGCAGCCCTTCCTGCCTTCTTTCTTCATCAGCTCTACTTGGTCTAGGACTTCACTTTGAGCAGAGATCACTCATCTGTTGACTTTCTTCCCATGAGTGATTTGGGACAAGGTTTTCTTCTCAAAGGGCATGTGATCACAAAGGTTGCTGTCCCTCACTTTGGACAAGCCCTGAGCCTTCTTCCTGTGTTCCTGCCTGTTTATCCCCTCTGCCTCTGCCTCAGCCTCGGCCTCTGGTCAACGTCTTTGCATCTGTTTCTCTACTAATTTGAACACTGTTTTCTGCCTCTAGTTTCCCGCCCTTCTATTCTGGGCATTCATAACCATCAGCCACCCCATTTATCAGGATTATACTAGGGTAGTCAATACCAAGCCTAAACCCAGTTCAAGTGTTTCCTAAAGACACGTAAAGCCCTTTTTGGAAAGCACCAAGCGTTTCCCATCCTCTGAAAGCACATGGTTTCTCTCTCTAGTTACCAAACTCGGTTCCCAAAGGCTTCCACTCCATGCCAGCAACAACTCAGTCCTGTCCTAATTGGAGGGGAAAAAAAAAAAAAAACAAAAAGAAAAAACCTTTTGCCTTTGGTTTCCTTTCACTCTTCTGAGTTTTTTTTTTCTGTATCCATAAATGTAGCCACACATGGCCCCTGTTTCATGACTCTAACATCCCATAGAAAGTCCCTTCCTCTCCCCTGAATGAACTCTGACCTCTCACCTACAGGTGACCTCACTCCCACGTGTCCTTGTCTTTATGGAGTAAATAAAGACAGAGAAGCAGAGGGTAAAGAGAAGAAATGAGGTAACAGGATTGGAGACAACAGGAGAGAGGGAGAGAGAGAGGGGGAGGGAGAGAGAGGGGGAGAGAGAGAGAGAGAGAGAGAGAGAGAGAGGAAGAGAGAGAGAGAGAGAGAGAGAGAGAGAGAGAGAGAGAGAAGAGAGGCTGATTTTCTTAAAAGGAGATGTTTCTGTTTCTCAAATAAGTTCTGCATTCAAAGCTACTATAGATCACCCTTAATCCTAAAGAGGCCCCAGCTTCCATGATCTTAGAAAGACAGTCTATAGGCTCTGTCCAAGATTTCTTGGGTCATTATCTTGCTGCACTACAAACAGGAATACTCTTTCAATATTTCCAAATGCATTTTTCCCTCAACTCAAAAAATCAGTGTCTCTTTGGCGGCTCGTTGTCTAGAGGTATGATTTTCGCCTAGGATGCTGGGGGTCCCAGATTCAAATCCAGGACAAGCCCAATTTTTGAGTAGTCAAGTTTGTTTGAAAAACATAATCTTGAAAAAGCATAGCTGGGTGGTGGTGGTACATTCCTAATTCCAGCACTTGGGAGGCAGAGGCAGGTGGTTCTCTGTCAGTTTGAGGCCAGCCTGGTCTATAAGAGCTAGTTCCAGGGCAGGCACCAATGCAACACACACACACACACATCATTATCTTGGTTTCTGAGGCTTGCCTTAGCCTCACCCTCCCTCCTGCCCCTTAACCCCTCTTTCATCCCTTCTCATTCAAGGTCATTCACCTGCTCCTGAGCCTATGCTTCTAGAATAGTACAGCTCTCCACCATCTCGTTCTGTCCTAAACCTGGTCAGATCCTATAGCATGACTTTAAACCTCTGCTGCTCTTCCCTAAATCATATTTTAAATCAGAAGATCCAACTAGGGAGGCTGGTTCCTGCTCATGACTGTCAGGTTGGCATCAAAACCTGGCCAGAGACAAGCAGGAGGTGGAACTGTCTAATCCCAGACCTGTCCTGTGTCCACAAAGCAAGAGAGAAAAACTCCCATTTGTATTCAGTTTTGGTTTTGGTCTCCCCTGTCCCTATCAGAGAGGCTTACTTGTCTGATACATGAAAGAAAGAAGAAGAAAATAAAAAGAAAGAGAGAGAGAATAAAGCACCTGTAGAACAGGGATGGGGAGAAGGAAAGAGGGTTGTTCTTTTAAACAGCGAAGCTGGTAAACTAAAGGAGCCCTAGTTTCCGCTCTTCTCTGTTCTGTGGGCTCAGAGGAGCCCAAGAAAGGGAGGAATCAACTCAATAAACGAGCTCCTGCATCCTTATTAAACAGTGTGAAAGTGGACGCCTCCAACACAAGACACCCTGGAGACAAAGCTCCCATATATCTATCAGACACCGGGTGCTCTTGGGATCAACTTGGCTACTTCAAGCATAATTTGTGCCGTAGGGGAATACAAAGGAGCCAGGCCTGAGCCCTTTGCCTCTCTAATCATGAGCTAAGCCACTCTGTCCCCGTTTGCCTGCGGTGTCCTGGACTCATTTCTCCCGCAAGAGAGTTTCTTTCACCTCTTCTTTCTGCTTCTGTTTCTGGCTGCTCTTCCTGCCTTGTGCTTCTTAGACGGATTCCTCAGGCCTCATCCTCTGGGTCCTGAGCTGGTATATTCTGTTACCTCAGAGAGATAGACCTGGCCTCAGCCCTCTGCGTATAGTGAAAACTAGAATTAGCAAAGTTACTAGAAGGATCTCTGTATAACAAACCAGGGACAGATTCGGTGCATTTTGAAGATATTCAAGGACAAACATTCAGGTTAAAACCTCAGCACAATTTATTCTCAGATAAAGATGACACCCAGAAGGCCCTTTATTCATTCTGGCATCTCCAAGGAGAGCAGCAATTTTTCCTGCTGGAATATCATTCACTGGCCTAGATGGATTTACTGTTCCTTAGCTGGAAGTACATTTGAACAAAAATATTGCCTTGACGTCCTTTAAAGATTTTTTTTAATTTCTATGCTTTCCCTAATAACTCAGCTTTTTTCAAAAGAGCGAAAAGTTATTGAACTCAGTAAACAAAACCTCATTTACATTGCCTTGACTGAGGAAGAAAACTCTCTAAAAGCTTTCATTCACACCCCGAATCACCACAGCCTCTTCAGTGATGTCCCCAGTGTCTCTGGTTGCTGGGGCATTATATCAAAGAACACTACAAAGGTAAAAGAGACAGGCAGGGAGGTGGTGGTGCACGTCTTTAATCCCAGCACTTAGGAGACAGAGACAAGTGGCTATCTGAGTTCAGCCTGGCCTGTGTACCAGGGCAGCCAGAGCTACACAGAGAGACCCTGTCTCAAGAAAGAAAGAAAGAAAGAAAGAAAGAAAGAAAGAAAGAAAGAAAGAAAGAAAGAAAGGAAGGAAGGAAGGAAGGAAGGAAGGAAGGAAGGAAGGAAGGAAGGAAGGAAGGAAGGAAGGAAGGAAAGAAGGAAAGAAAGAGTAAAGAAAAGAAAAAAGCAGGTAAAAGAGAGAACTACCTACATTACAGGACTACAAAGCTTTCTATTTTCCTTTTTTTTTTTTTTTTTTTTTTGGTTTTTCGAGACAGGGTTTCTCTGTAGCTTTGGTGCCGGAACTAGCTCTTGTAGACCAGGCTGGCCTCGAACTCCCAGAGATCCGCCTGCCTCTGCCTCCCCAGTGCTGGGATTAAAGGCGTGCGCCACTGCCGTGCACAGAAATGATGTGAGAGAAGCTTCAATGCCCTCTTTGTAAGCTTCCTTTCATTTCATATTGCAAATACTTTATTATATAATATATAGTATCTTTACAAATGTTCCCCTCTGTTATCATCAGGACGGTTACAGAATGGTTCATTGGTTTGATGAA
The DNA here is from genome assembly GCF_950005125.1 of Chionomys nivalis. Classification (NCBI taxonomy): domain Eukaryota; kingdom Metazoa; phylum Chordata; class Mammalia; order Rodentia; family Cricetidae; genus Chionomys; species Chionomys nivalis. The sequence goes on from NC_080101.1 coordinate 32,433,117, forward strand.
CTTAGTTTAGCTCATGCTCTTCCGGTATCGGCCCTTCAGGCGCTTTTCAGACCATCTCTAAAACAGGCAGCGCTGCCGCAAACACCGCAATACGTAACGCTGTGTCCCTTCGCTGCATTATTTCTTTAACAATTCTCGGAACAGAAATCTTCCCATCAAAACGTAAACCTTCAAGTGCGCCATCCCATCACTTTTCAAACAGACAATTTTCTTGTCCCTGGTCACTTCAACTTGACAGCACAGGTCCAGAGGACATCTCTGTGTGACCTGTGCGAGAAACGCTTTCTCAGAAACGTGATTAAGCATTCAAAGCAAGACCTGTTCCCTTTGTTTCTGTCCTCTCTGTTTCCATCCGCCCCTCACTGATGTATGCTAATCGTGCTTAGAATTTATGCTTGGTGCATCCTTTCGGACCCGCCTCTACCAGCATCAAGCTTCTCTGCCTTTGCCAACTTGAGGAAAGAAACACCCAGCCCCTTTCATCATGGGCCAGACAGCTCTGGCACTTCCAGAGCGGTCTCTTCTGAGACTTGACTTTTCATTCAGCCTGTGCTTCCGCTCCACTTGGTAGAAGTATATTCCTCTCCTGGGTCCAATTGCCCCGAGGACACCGTCCCCAACATCTTTCTGTGGAGACACTCTTTTCCAGCTACTCTAGCTTCTTCGAGATCCAGTTCCTCTCCCCGTGCTCACTATGCATGGTCTTCCCACCTAGAAAAAGTTGAGCCTTCCCCAAAGAAACTAGAAATTTTATAAAACATAAAGAAAGAAAGGTTTTGAGAAGAATATTAACCAGATTGGTATGTACCCCACTCCCCAAGAGAAATGTAAGGATTGTCTTCCTGTAGAAAAATTGGTGAACTTAAAGTTGAGCTTTTGTTTAATTGATGTAAGTTCACTCACAGCCAAGGCGACCATCAGCCTCCTACAAGGAGAATTCCCACTGACATCTCCAAAGATGATAAGAAGTCCTTTAAAGTGGGCAGCCATCAGCAATTGGTTAAACGTATCATGAACACCCTGACTGAAGACTCTCCCCGAGCTTTCCACCGGCATTGCCTAGCTGATAGTCATTGGCAATGGGAAGGATTTTGTGATGTGGGTAAGTCTCACCTCAGGATTACCAGTCAAATGGGCAACAGCCCAAATGATTCTGCTTGGGGATGATGCTGTATCGTGAACAATGCAGCAGTGAACTCGTGTTGACAGGGGTTTTCAGTCCCAAAGAAACACACAGAGGCTTACATTAATTATAAACTGGTTCGCCTATTAGCTCAGGCTTCTTATTAACTAACTTTTACATCTTAAATTAACCCATAATTCTTGTCTGTGTTAGCCATGTGGCTTGGTACCTTTTCTGCTTTCCAGAATTCTCCTATTCTGGTCACCCCACCTATACCTCCTGCCTGTCTGCTGACCAATCAGCATTTTATTAAACCAATACAAGTGACAAATTTTTACAGGGTGCAAGACCATTGTCCCACAGTAAACTTGCAAACCTCTAGGCTGCTGCTACCAAAGAATAAGAGCAGAGAAGGAGGGCCGGAGAGATAGCTCAGCAGTTAAGAGCACTGACTGCTGTTCCAGAGGTCCTGAGTTCAACTCCCAGCAACCACATGGTGGCTCACAGCCATCTATAATGAGATCTGGTGCCCGCTTCTGGTGTGCAGGCATACATATATAATAAATAAATAAATAAATAAATAAATAAATAAATAAATAAATAAATAAAAGAGCAGAGAAGGAGAAAGAGGTACTGGGCCATTTCACCTTGACCACCTTCTTAGATGGGATGTGTTCGTCTCACCACGAGCAGGCAAGGAAACTGTGCGCATGAGGATAATCACATTAGCGGAGAGTCACACAAGAGTCAGGGGTAAAGTTGCGTTTTAACTCGTGCCCTGGGTTCCTCTCCTGTCACTGAGCTTAAGGGCTGGCTTTCCCATTACAGAGTCTGTGAACTGTAGAATAACGACAGAAATTCTAGAAGGTAAATTATACAGAACATAAGCATAGTGAGCAAGGCGCATGCCCTTGCTCAATAAAGGTTAGCTATCACGATTAGCATAATATATTATTAAATCAATAAACAAATTCTTACTCCTAATTAATTCATTTCCATCATAACACTAGCTACCATTCCCTAAGTTTTTCTGATTATCTGTCTCATTCAATTTCCACTTTTGCTGGGTAAAATTGGACACCAGTTTTACAAGTTAAGAAACTGAGGTTCAGAAAGTAAAAAAAAAAAAAAAAAAAGGAGAACTCAAAGCCCACCCCCACAATGACACGCTTCCTCCAACAAGGCTACACTTCTGAATAGTGCTACTTCCTGGTGGTTTTCTTTCAAACCACCACTGTGTGGGGGAAGGGGTTATATTTATTTGTGCATGTATTTTTAAAACTTAAAGAAGCAAAAGGAGAAAACTTGGTCAAAAATAAGTAATTAACATGAGAGAATAACTGCAATTTATTTGCTCCCAATGTTCAAGTTCTCCATCCCTCCATCGCCCTGCCCCCACCAGCAGAACTTTTTTTTATTTTTATTCTTTTTTAATTAAAATTTCCACCTGCTCCCCGTTTCCCATTTCCCTCCCTCCTCCCAAATATTGCCCCCTCCCCCCACTCCCCTCCCCCTATCCCCACTCCTCTTCTCCTCCCCCCACACCATTCCCCCTCCCTCTCAATACTGAAGAGCAGTCCAAATTCCCTGCCCTGCGGGAAGACCAAGGTCCTTCTATCTAGATCCAGGAAGGTGAGCGTCCAAACAGGCTAAGCTCCCACAAAGCCAGTTCATGTATTAGGATCGAAACCTAGTGCCATTGTCCTTGGCTTCTCATCACCCTTCACCCAGGGAAGTCTTCGGAGGTGTGTAAGAAGGAGAGCGCTTACAGTCAATGACACCAGGTTCACAGGTGAGACTGCCTTAGGGGAGACAGCATTAAAAGCAGAGATCAAGTTCCCAGCGAGGCAGCCTGCAAGTGAGAAATCCTCTCTTTTGCAGAAGGCAGTAAGTGGAAAGGGCTGATGAGAGCTGCACCTCTGAGTACATTTTGAATGTAAATATCTACATCCCCTAACGAAAACCCGAACCGAGAGTATTTTACAAAGGACGACATGGAAAGGGCATGTTATGGTGTACCACTACAAGCTTTCAGGAACCACCGAGGTACCAAGTAGGTCAGGCCTTAGACAGGTCCACTGAGTCAGGGGAGCTGAGTGAAGAAAAGGTGATAGCAATGTTGCGAAAACTATCGTGGTTTGAAATAAAATGGTCCCCAAAGGGAGTGGCCCATTTAGGAGATGTGGCCTTCTTAGAATAGGTGTGGCCTTGTTGGAGGCAGTGTGTCACTGTGGAGGTGGGCTTTGAGGTCCCATATATGTTCAAGCCAAGCCCAGCACCTCAGACTGCTTCCTGTTGCCTGTGTATCAAGATATAAAACTCTCAGCTCCTTCTCCATCACTATGAAACTATAAGCCACCCCATTAAATGCTTTTCTTTATAAGAGTTGCTGTGGTCATGGTGGTCTCTTTATAGCAATAGAAACCCTAACTAAGACACTATCATGTAGCAAAAACATGATGTAGGGAGAGTCATGTCCTTGGGGAAAAACAACAAACCTGAGTACAAAGGAGAACGTGTTAAGGCTTTATGTCACTTGCTCCATAGCCCTAGAGCCATGCCATCATAGCAGAGAAGGACATAGACACATGGAACCCAGAACAACACATAGTTGTTCTTCAACATCAAAAGTGAACTCAGGCATTTGACTAAAATGTATAGAGATATATTCTAAACAACGTAGCATGCCATGACACTTAAATGTATTAGCTGACAAACATTGTGTTGGACCATCTGCCACCCTGTCCTAAACTTCCTGTAACTAAAGATGCATGAACCCTAGGGAATAAGCATTAGGTAAAATAGATTCATTTTATATAATTGAACATAATTGTGCATGTCATGTTTTAACGTACTATTACCCAGCAGCTGTGCAAATAATCGAAGGGTTACCCACACAGACCATATGCTGGCAATGAGATACCGCGGCAGTGCTGCTAACCGACCAGCGAACCCATAACTTCGCTGGGATGATGTGTGGCTTTGCTTTCGAAAGAGGTTCAAGTGGAAAACAGATGCTGCCGCAGAGCCGCACAGAACTCAAAAGCAAAGGGGCAGCAGCATCCCGGCTCCTGCAGCAGGCGACAGCAGTGTGCCTGCGCTCAGTTTGCCCATCCTCACACACCGTGCTCCCCAGAGTCAGCTTCTCAGCATGACCCTCTTCCGTCTGCGCTCAGTCGGCATATCCTCACACACCGTGATCCCCAGAGTCAGCTTCTCTGCATGACCCTCTTCTGTCTCCGTAGCGTCCAAGACACTTGCAAGAGTCACAATAGTGAGCAACACAAGTAGACATACTTTCTGTTATTTTAAATCTGTTTTGAAACATTAGCAAGGGAGCTCTAGTCTAGAACCAAAATTCTAAATCCCTTTAAAATTGTTTTTTGCTTTTTCATTAAACTGTTTCAAATATCTTCAAGTAAAGCACACATTTCCCTAAGTATTTTTATCCCAACATTAGAGATGAGGCTCCATATTTCAACCAGTAAGAGATGTATTGAATTCCCATGGGGAACAAGCTCAGACAAGCATTTGTCCAGTATGCTCCAATATTAGGTCCCTTCCCTTAGTTCCTATAGTGACTCACAGTTAAATGACCTTGGACACATTGCCTAGTATGCTTATCAGTCCTGATCAACAATTATGACAAAAGGAGCAAAACCCAATTAGAATGTTTCTATATATACTCCTTTGGCGTAAGTATTCCTTTTTTACATCTGACAAAAACGAAATCAATATGTTCTATCTCAGTCTTCGATGTTACTAATTCAAGCCACATTCCTTTACCACCTACAATCATTATTTCCAAATTTGCATGTAGTAGCAATTTCAAGTCTGTGGAATAAGATGAGGTATACATTTCTTCAATGCACTTATGCTAAGAAATATCTTACCTTAGGCAACCTAATGTAAAATGCCTCGCTATCCACGTATTATTCATTTCGTATTGTTCTGCTTCTACTACTAAAGCGTGGTCCTGGGAAATATTAGAAGCGAATATAACTGTGCATAAATACTAAAATATGCAGTAAAATAAGAACACTGCTAAAGTATTGCCATGCTAAAAGTCAAATGTGCTGTCACCTAAGAAAACTCTTTTTATTCATTTTGTAAATGACTTTAAATTCACATAAGATAATGGAAGACTAAAGATGAAAGCAACAAAATCAATATAATAATATATTAAGGAGCAGAATCAATGGTCTAGGAAGCCCTGACATGACAAAGAAAAGTATGATATTCTAGGACTGGAACAAGTCAGTATGATTGCTCAAATGCGGCTCTCTATCACTGTGTAATGGCATTTTCATTGACACTCACCCAAACATTACAATCTCAGAGTGTTCTAAGGTTGAGGGAAGGTTATGAGAAAGAGTAACTAAAGCCAATAAATATCAAACTTGTGGCTGACATTTGGTCTCAAATCCCTAGTGTTTGCAAGAATTTTGGCACAGGTGTTAAGTACAGTCGCCGTATGTTCAAACCAGAGGCATCGCAGACTCAGAACCAAGAGACTGCCATCTTAAATCCATGCTCTTTGGAGTGAGGAAATTAGTCATTTTAAGATCGAAAAAAATAATTTAGTTTAATCTCAATTCACCTAAAATCCTGGAGATAAACTCAATCTGTTAAATGAGTCCTGATCTCTCTGTTTCTTTTCTAAACCCCATTCCAAAGGGATCTTCACAACTTGCATGAGGGATACGGCTAAAATATAATTAAATAAAAAGGAGAGATTTAGTAATCCCTTAATCTCTCTGATCTTCGGTTTTCTTACTAATAAAATGAGCAACTGGAAATTGGGTTATGTTCTTGCAAAAATTGTACAATTATCTGAAAACAATGAAAATCCAGATACAATACAACCTTTTTGCGGTTGTTTCCCACCCAGCTGGAAATGAATACGTTGCCACATCCTTTGTCCAATTAACTTCAGAAAGCCCTGCTTCAAAAGTAAACAGCAAAGGTTTATAATTAACTTCAAAAAAATATCTAAGGCCGGGCGGTGGTGGCGCACGCCTTTAATCCCAGCACTTGGGAGGCAGAGGCAGGCGGATCTCTGTGAGTTCGAGACCAGCCTGGTCTACAAGAGCTAGTTCCAGGACAGGCTCCAAAACCACAGAGAAACCCTGTCTCGAAAAACCAAAAAAAAAAAAAAAAAAAAAAAAAATATCTAACATCCAAAGGTGTTCTTTCTGCAAGAACAGACTCAGAAGATATGACAATGACCCTCAAACTCCCCCTCTTCCTATTGTTGTTTTTTGTAGTTCACTTTTTATATAATATCACAACATGTTACAATGTGCTCTTAGAGGTGTCTGCTCAGTCACTACCCTCTCTGTCCTCTTGCTCCTTTCTAGTTACAATTTACTGGACATCAAATCCAAGCTGAGACAGTGTGTTCCTGTACTCCTAGAATCTGACATTCAAATCCAGAACCCCAAGTCACTCACTGGTAAGAGCCATACATTTTGACATCTACCAAAGTATTCATCTCCCACCACATACACAAAAGTCAAAAAGCAAAAAAAAAAAAAAAATCCAAGCCCCAGAAAGAGAAGACACAATCCATGCAAAGAGAAAGAAGACAGAATAACACAGAGACAGGAAGGAAAGGGGAGAAACAAACCCACATCTTGTTTGCTGATTCCAGGCACTTGCTGAAGCTCAAAATTTTGTAACATACCTCTGTGTCCTTAAAAAAATGTTCCCACTGCTAAGCAACACCAGCTTCAAGCCACCACTAGGAATGCAGAGGCAATAGGATTCTTTAGATTTTATCAGTTCTTACCAGTGGGGAAAATTTAATTTTATACTCCAAATCACTTATAGTCCCTCTGCTTCCCTGAAATGACACCAACTGGCACATAAAGAGTCTGCAGTTAGATCATGTGTCCCTACATTTATTAGCTCAAGAAAGTCACTTCTCAGAGCTTCATGTTTTTATCATTTGTAAAACCTGGGATAGCAATTCCCACTTTATAGGCCTAGTAGAAGGGGAAATGTATTGAAGGATGCACTGAGAGATTAGATACAGATATAAAATGTGTTGCTTATGACATTGTAAGTACTTGTGAAATTACCTGGTGCAAGTGAGAGGGAAACATGGAACATGCAACATACCCATTTAGGAGTAAATGGGGAAGGGGGTTGTGCACTCCTGTGTGTGAAGGTCGTGTGCAAAGAGAGAGGGCCAAAGAAGGCACATCCAGCTTATAAGGGCTGCCTAGCGCACGCACATGGATGACGTGATTACATCATACTCAGATGACGGAGCTTACACATGCACACAAGGACTCATGCAGCTGCATCATACGTAGGTGATACAACCATGCTACATATGGGTCACACCTGAGGGCTTGTCCGCACATGCGAGGCCCTGGAACTTGAAGGTGTCAGCCATATTGTGACTGAACCATTACATTCCACCCTTTTGTTTATTATAAAAATTTGGGGCATTTGGAGTCTTTAATGAGTGGGAATGGGTCAAAAATTTGAGGAGTTTGGGGTTTTTAATGGGTGGGAATGGGGCAAAAATTTGGAGAGTTTAGGGTCTTTAATGGGTAGGAAAGGGGCATCATAAGGTCTCTCGTAACTGCTTCCTGCTGATTTTGTGGGCGACGTCAGGTCTCTCGAGACTGCTTTTTGCTGACTTTGTGGGCACTGGAGAGTTGAGATGCTTGACAATGTCCTGGGGTGGCTGATTACTTTTGTGGTTTTTTTTTTCCCCGGGTTCTGTGAAACTGGTTGGCTGGCAGCTTGGACCTCGCAAGATGCTGGAAAGGCAGAAAATTATGTCTGGAAAAAAATTTTAGATCCCGGTGATTAAGGGAGGAGAGTCCCAAGATGGAAGATAAAGGGTTTTTTTGGGGGGGTGGAGGAGGGAATTTCCCAGGTGTTCCAGAGACCAGGAATGATAAGGGAAGAATTAAATGATACTTATTTTGGACAAGTCTGGTCCATTTAGATAGGTCCAATTGGCTCCCTGGAGCCTATGAAAAAATGTTTGGAAAGAAATAAATTTTAGACATATTAAAAGCATATGATTATGATGGTATAGTGTTGAAATAGAAGACAGTGGGAAGAAAGGAGGAATTATTAGAAAGGAAAATTATTAGATTCCCTCAATGTTTCACCTGAAGCAAATCTTAAGGCACTTGTTCTCTTTAGCATCATGGTATTACCTTAACATCCAGGAAACACTGCTGCAGTCAGTGATAAACCTGTTATGTTAAAGTCTAATTTTTGAATTTTTGGAGTCTGGAGCTGTGAATATCCCCAAACTCGTCATTGCTTCTTACCACCTGAGCTTTTGGCAATCCTTGTACCTCCGGCTCTATGTTTAATGATGGTCCCTGTAATGACAGCTGAGTGGTTAACTGGAAATTTAAGTGTGACCTTGGAGATATAGAGAAGTTGGTAAAGCAGATAGGAGAAAGAGGAAGAGGGAGAGTATATGGAGTTTTTGGCACAGAAGGGTTGAGTATGGTGATGAAACTTTTATTTTTCTTGAACTGGAGAAAGAGTGACTGATCTTGGTGTCCTCTGGAACTTAAGGGAGCAGGGCGCTGTTTGAGTTACTGTATCTGAGGGGGTGTCTTGAGCTGGAAGAGCAAAAGGTTTACGGTGAGACAGGTGGATCCAATGGAGAGTCCCTCGAGCTTGGCAGCTGTGGGAGTTACAAGAATTACTTTAAAGGGGCCCTGCCGTTTAGGGGAAAGAGCATTGGCCTGGGAGGGGGGGAATAATACCTGATCTCCTATTTTAATCAGCAGTGGGCCTGAATTGGCACATGGTTGGGGTAATGAGTAGTCGGTAAAATCCCGTAATAGGGAGAGAAAATGGGATAACAACAGAGTAAGAAGGAGATCAGGAAGGGGAGAGGTTTTAGGTGAGAGGCCATCCATACATGAGTTCAAAGGGCAAGATGGAAAGGAGGCTTTGGGGAAAAGCCTTAAGCCTAAGAAGGTCCAGAAGCAAAAGTTTTACCCAGTCAAGGTGAAACTCCTGTGACATCTTAACAAGAACATTTTTTAAGGAATGGTTAGTTCATTTTACCTTCCCTGAAGACTGAGATGGGATATGAAAATGCCAGGGATATTAAAAGCCTTAGATAAAGTTTGAAAGATCTGGGAGGTAAACTCTGGGCCATTATCTGACTGAAGAGAGGTTGGGATTCCAAACCAGGGGATAATTTCTCGGAGAACATCGGAAACTGTCTGGGACCTCTTGTTAGTGGTGGGAAATGCTTCAATCCACCCAGACATGGAGTCCACCAAAACCAGGAGATATTTATCCCATCTAACTGTGATCATATGAGTAAAATCAAGCTGCCAGTCAGTTTCTGGAAGGGAGCTCCTGGCCTGGTGGGTAGGAAATGGGAAACTATGATATTTGGTCTTGGGATCTGACTTCTGACAGATTTTACAAGAGGCAGTGATAGCTTTTAAGAACTCTAAGTCCTCAGGGGTAGGTTGGAGGTGAGCCTTGACAAAATGAAACAGAGTTATGCTATTAGGATGAAAGAGCTGATGCAGGTAGGACAGAATTTTCCAGGTGTCAGGAGGTGTCTGCAAGAATGTGGGCTGTACTATATGAACTCCCTGAGGTGATTGAGGTCGGTTTGGGCTCTGGAATGCTGCTGTTCTAGCTGCCTGGTCAGCCCAGTTATTTCCCTTGGAAATAATGGAACTGTTGGTCTGATGAGACTGACAGTGAATAATTTCTATAGCTTTGGGGAGATGGGAGGCTTTTAACAAGCCCATACTGTAGCCTGAGTTTGTTATGGATCCACCTTTCATCATAAGAAGCCCACACTTCTTCCAGATAGCTGCATGGGACAGGAGGCTATGAATGGCATATTTGGAGTCTGTGTAAACATTTAAAGATTGTTCCTTTGCTAACTGGAAGGCACTATTAATTGAGCCTGCTGTTTAGTGGAACGGACAGGGAATGCCTGTGCCTCCACCACCCTAGTATCTGACACTATGGCATAGACTGTTCTATGGGTCCCTTCACATAAAAACAGATGCCATCTGTGTATCAGGTATAAGTGGACTGGAACAGTTTGCCTTCCTGTATATGTGAGGGGTGGGGCAGTAGATCCTGTAAGGTTTCTATGCAGCAATGAGATGGGGAATAATTAATGTTAGGTTGAGGTAGGAAATTTGAGATATTAAGGAATGGGCAGCATTGGAAAGTGAGTATGGCATCTTCTACTAATGCTACCTGGAGGGAAAGAACTTGGGAAGGGGGTAAGGTTTGTACATCTTTGTAAGTTAAGAGATGGGACAGATTGTGGTGGGAGAAGACAGTGGTGGGTGACCCAAAGGTTAGTTTCTTTGACTCTCGTATAAGAAGCTCAGCAGTTGCTAAAGTGCTTATGCAAGGTGCTCAGTCCTGAGTGGTGAGGTCCATCTTCTTTGACAGGTACACTACAGGTTCAAAGGAAGGTTCCAGCTGATGTCTTAGAACCCCAAGGGCATATACCTCCTTCTCTGTTACATAGAGGGAGAAGGGACGAGTTAAATCTGAGAGATGAAGAGCTGGGGCCTGGATATGGATAACTTGCTGGAGTCTCTGAAAGGGTTTAGTAATAGGATGGAGAAGGGGCTCGTGCACAGAGCTGAGAGCTGCCTTGTATAAAGTATGGGTAAGGAGAGAAAAGAGGGGATCCAGGAATACAGGATGCCAGCTTTTCCTAGGAATGATAAAACCTCTTGTTTTGTAGAAGGAACTGCAAGGGACTGAATTAGCTTCTTTCTGTCTAGCATAATAGCTTTTTGGGTTGGGGTAATAGTTAATCCCAAGTAAATGGCCTGAAAGGCAGACAGCTGAACCTTAAAAGGTGAGACTCTACAGCCCTTTTTGGACAGGAAATTTAAAAGAGCAGAGGTATCAGTTTTGCTGATCTCCAAGGATGGACTGCAAAGTAAAATATCATCTACATCCCGTATGAGTTTAGACTTAGGGAGAAATATGAGGGTAGATCAGAAGCTAAAGCCTGACCAAACAGGTGTGGGCTGTCCCGGAATCCCTGGGAAATGATGGTCCAGGTGAGCTGTATGTAGAGGTGAGTGTCAGGGTCAGTCCAGGTGAAGGCAAAGATATTTTAAGATTGAGAGCTGAGAGGAATAGAGAAAAAAAAAAGCATCCTTAATATCTAGAACTGAGAAGTGGAAGGTTCCTGGGGGGATAGTGGATAGAAGTGTGTAAGGGTTAGGCACTACAGAATGAAGAAGGACCACTGCAGAGTTAATGAGCCAGAGGTCTTAAACCAGGCGATAGAGTCCATTAGGTTTTTTAACAGCAAGTATAGGGGTGTTAAAGGTTGAAGTAGCTTTTTTCTTAGAAGGTCAGCGATAACAGGCTTAAGTCCCCTAAGGCTCTGGAGAGAGAGGGGTACTGAGCTTGGGTAATGTATTTAGTAGAATCTTGTAATTTGATTATTATGGGGGAATGGTGTTTAGCAACAGAGGAGTTTGGGGTATCCCAGACTTGGGGGTCCACCTGAGAAGCTGGTAGAGGAAAAGGCACATTGGAGCTGGAAATTTGGGAGGCTAGAAGGAGGAGGAGGGGAGCTGCTGGCGAGTCTGGGGTAAGGTGAATGGAAGGAGCAAACGAAATGGAAGCTCCTACTTTTGCTTTAAAAAAAAAAAAAAACTCTTCCCATAAGAGGTACTGGGAAGGTTGGCATGACTAAAAATGAATTGGTGAGATAAATACCCCTAAAAACGCAGTTAAGTGGCGGGGTCTGCAGAGGTAGATAAGGCCGTCCCCCTACCCTGACAACAGGGAAACTAGAAGGAGAGGTAGGCCCCCAGAATTCCCTCAGTACCGAGCATGTGGCTCTGGTGTCCAAGAGAAAGAAGATGGGTTGTCCTGATACCGTGATATTTACCCATGGCTCCCTGTTACAGATGATGGTTGTGGTCAGTTCAAAGGAGCCCAGGTAGCCTCACTTGTCTATGGTCAGACCTAGATGGTTAACTTGGGACTTTTCTGGATTTGATGTCTTCATGCCACTATGTGCATGAGAACAATCGACTGCCCAATGTCCTTCCCTATGGCATCTTGGACAATGTCTCGTGGGACCAAGATGAGAATGAGGGCAAGCTTGGGACCAGTGACTAGTTCTACCACATTTGAAACATGGACCTGGTGGTTCTCGAACTCTGGGGGGCAAGGGAGCAACATGGACAGCACAGATCAGGTGGTCTGTAGCCTCAGCAGGTCAGAGGGCCGTGGCTAGCACATGACAGTGGTGGAGGGCTTTGTCACTCCTCACATGGTACACCTTAAAAGCCAACTCTAAGACTTCTGCCTGTGGGGTCAAGGGGCCTTTCTCCAAACGTCTAAGTTTAGCCTTAATGTCAGAGTAGCACTGAGAAAAAAAAAAATGAGTCATGAGTAACTGTCTGCCTTCTGTGGCTTCTGGATCTAAGTTAGTATATTGTAACAGGGCTTTAGTGAGGTGTTCCAAAAATGTAGAAGAATTTTTCTTTGTATCTTGAATGATCTCTAAAAGCTTATTATAGTTTACTAGCTTGAGGGCAGCCTTACAAAGACCTGCCAGAAGGCAAGTCAAAAACCAGTCCCTAGCTAAAATTCCACCTAGGGCATTATAATCCCAATGTGGTTCCTGCTCAGGGACTGCCTCTGTCCCCGGGTGTGTGTAGCATGTGTTCGGTGAACCTCATCTGCATGTAGTCTGGCCTGCTCCCAAACTCGCCTGCGCTATTCAGGAAGTAGGTTATTAGATAGGATCATATAGATACCATGAAAGGTGAGATTATAAGAAGGGGCAGGAATAGCTACCTGCTGAGGTTGAAAAGGCGGGGTTCGTTAGCTGGGTCCAGAGCAGAAGTAGTTTTCTTCCGGCTCAGATGGCACAGCCAGGAACATGTAAGCAGGTGAACAACTTGCAAGGACAGAGGGCTTAAGCTTAGAGCTTAGACAGTAAAAGGTTTGGATGTAAGGAAACTTCTTCCATTTGCCTGTGCGCTGACAGTAGTTAGAAATCTCCTGTAGATATTGGGATCAAAGGTGCCATTAGGCAGCCACTTTAAATTGTTATCTACGTTGTAACAAGGTCATTTTTTGAACAAAGATGGACAAGTATGGGAATCTGTAAGTAGGGCATTAAGGGGTTTCAGAGCCTCTAAAAGGCATCCCAGTGGGGAGGCTGGAGAGATGGGCTTGGATGACTTGCTACCCAGAGCTGAAACCATGAAAATGGCAATACCACAAGGCTTATAGGGGGTCATCTCCCCTTTATAGGCAAGGTGTGATGGCGGCGAACACTGCAGGGCTTATAGATGAGCATCCTCTATCTACAGGTGAAGTGTTAAAGCCTGACTGGCTCCAGTCTGGTGACTGGGAAACCGGAGAGGCTAGAGACCAAGTGGTCTCTCACAGTGGGGACCACTGATGAGTGGTCCAAAAGAAAGAAGAGAAAAAGAAAAAGGAAATTCTGAAGCAAACGGGAAACCCTGGGTTGTCCAATCACGTTTTTAGCTAAGGAAAGCAATCCAGAGATGAATGTTAGTGCAGGGCTCAACCATAGCCACGAAGGCTGTGGTTGGGGGCTGTCCCCCCATTTCTAGGAACACTAAAAGATTGTCGCTAGCTCAATGGCCAGTTTCTCAGGTTCAGAGAAATGGTTACACTGACCAGAATGGGGAAACTCACCAACTGAAGCCTGGTGGTGTGTATAGAGGTCATGTCAGGCAGATGGAACACATGATTGTTGTGGAAAAATTCCTAATTCTGGATCCCGACCCTGGGAGAGGGATGGGAGAGCCTCCCGAGTCTTACAGCACCAATGAAATTACCTGGCGCAAGTGAGAAGGAAACACAGAACACACAACAAACCCACTTAGAAGTTTATTGGGGGGGTGTACAGGCCTGGTGAAGGTTGGTGTGCAGAGAGAGGGAGAGAGAGAGCTGAAGATGGTGCATCCAGCTTTTAAGGGCTGCCTAGCACATGTGCACAGGGGATGACATGGTTATGTCATACACAGATGACAGATGACGGAGCTCACTCATGCATGCAAGGACTCACACAGCTGCATCATACGTAGGTGATGCAACCATGCCACACCCGGGTCAAGCCTGAGGGCTTGTCCACACATGGCCCTGGAACTCGGAAGTGTCAGCCATATTGTGGCTGAATCATTACAACTTGTATCACCATTATCTTCTTGATTATTCAAATAATCCTGTAAACCTGCTGTAAGTTACAAGCCTAAACTTATTAACAAGCATAAAGTGCTGGCATGTTCTCCCAGAGGACACATTAATAGAACTTAGACATGATTGTTTGACCTAAATCTTAATTCAGAATTGTGATACTCTAGCAAGAAATGATACTCTAGCCTGGAATCTTTCTTTTTTAATATGTGAAAAGCCTTGTTTCCAACAGAGAGTTGATCTCCAAATTATCATTGTACTGTGATTTCCATCTCCTTTTGATTTTTCTCCCTTAAATTCCCATTTACCAGGACTGCACTGTGGCATCCGAGCAGGAGACCAATGCAACAATGTCAGAAACTGACGATGTGACAGTCACAGTCTACAGTGGTAGCAGCCAGTGCAGTGTTCAGCAAGTTCATCCAAAGGACAATGTTCAGCACAGGAAAATACTCCACATCAGTGGCAGATGGACCAGCGGTCACAAAGAGCATCTCAGAAAGGGTCACCTTACATGCTGTGTGGTCCCCCACAAACAAGGTACTTCCTCTGCAGGAATTTTCAGAAGAAAGCATAAGTCTGACGTGCCCGCAGGTCTCCAGAGGATGTCCTCTCTTTTTAAGCTCATGAATTTCACTTTCCTAACCTGACAAAAGGTTCAGTGTTGGATGACACACAGTTGCAGGGCGATTACACAGGAACCATCAGAGAGACAAGGCTGTCTGCTCATATTATATTTGATGGCTGGGCAAGACATATGCTGCTGATCTATAAAAGCTATAAGGACAAGAAAGCCTTAAATTGGGCTAAGGTGAATTAAAGAAGTATTTGAGATGCCGTTATCTTTAGAAATAAAACCAAGCCAATGTCACCTCTGGGGAAAGAAGGACAGGCACTTGGATCCCATCTGAAGGCCACACAATGAACAGAAATTTAATAGGAAGAGAAAATCCAGAACAGAGAATCAAAAGAGTAAGCAAATAGTATTGCCTGCTTTCCTCTGAGGCAGAGGGGAACATTAGAGTATGACACTCACCCAACCCTACCCCAACCAAACCTACCCCACATCACCTCACCCAAACTCACCCCACATCACCCCACCCATGTCAAAGCCTCCCAGACACTTCAATACAAGGTGAGTGAAGAAACACAAGATACTACTGCTGCTATGGAGACCGGAAGGAAACCACACATGACTGGCTTACTTCATGTAGCAAATATTTTTCGGGTCCTAGCATGTGCTGAACTCCACATTCAGCCTCCTTTGGAACTACATGAATAAAACTAATACTGAAACTTGTCTCAAAGCGATCCATACCAAAGGCCCTGGGAACTTTACTCAGAGGAGGAGCTTTGACTCTGTTCTGTCAAGAAAGAAGTTGAAACCTTAGAGTATTGTGTCACTTAGAATCAAAGGGCCAATTTTGATCTGAAAGCATAAAGAGAAAGCTTTATAAGTAAATCATTTCTATAAGAACTCGCCCTGTCTTTCAAGAAATGATGACTTGTAAAACATTTGCCCCTGAAGCATAGTGCTGATTGATGACCTAGTTGAAGGAGTTGGTTCCCAGCTACTTCATCTAAAATCCCCATCAACCAGGTTAGAGAACCCATGGAGCTTTCTCTGTCCCTCAGCACTATGGGGCTTCTACGAACTCTGTCTGCCTTCCTCTTAAGTTGCCTTCCCTACGACAAAGCCTTGGAGCCAAACTGTGAATGTGAACCAGACACAAGTAGACCCACCTCAGCACCTCAAATTCCACTTCTGGGACTTGAGAGCTGGCTTGGTGGTTGAGAGCACTTGCTGCCATTTCAGAGAACCTGAGATCGATGCCCAGCACTTTCATGGAAGCTCACAACTGTCATAAAACCAGTCTCAGGGGATCTGATGCCCTCTTCTCACCTCAATCGGTGTCAAGAAAGCATTTGGAACATATACATACATGTAGGCAAAACACTCGTGCAAAGAAAATAAAAATAAACGTAAAACAACACTTCCATACTACAGATGAAGATCAGATGGGAATCGATGTGTGCACTTGTGTAGAATGAGGGCATTCTTCAAAATCTAGGACAGTATGCATGGTACTAATCAGACACATTCTCTTTTGCCTTGCTGCTGCAGTCTTAAAGAAGATCCATTTGCCTGAAAGCGTCTTTGCTAAATGCCAACTTAATTTTTTTTAATAACCAAGTTGGTGTTTTCATAGTTAAACTATGGTCGTGGCTGAAGATCACCTTTAAGAAATTAATGTTTTGGCGCTGGAAAGATAGTTTAGTGGTTTAAAGTCCTTATTGCTCTTACAGAAGGCCCCTGGTTCAATTCCCAGCACCCACGTGATGGCTCACAACCATCTATAACTTCCCACCAGAGCACCCTCTTCTGGTCTCTATGGGTACTGCATGTGGTACCCAGATCCACACACAGGCAAAATACCCACATACATTAAAAAAAAAAAAAAAAAAAAAAGTTAATGTCTCTCCATCTGCATTAGTTGCTTTTCTGTTGCTGTAATAAAACACCATGACCAAGGAGACTTATGAAAAAGCGTTTAATTGGGCTTACAGTTCCACAGGAATAGAGTCTACAATGTCAAAGTGAAGGCATGGTAGCAAGAAGAACAGAGACCTAAACCTGCCAGTGGGAGGCAAAGAGAGCCCACTGAGAATAGCTATTCATTTTATACATTTATATTATTTGCATATTTATGTATTTTTGAATTGATGTGTGTTTTCTGTCCTACTGTGAAATGTTACTGTCCTTTGACATGTCTCCCTTACCTTTCTCTACCCATCCCTCCTTTCTTTTAACAGTTCACATTGGCATATGGAAAAAAAGAGCCGCCGTTGTAAGCACCCAAGACAGAGCTACTCAGTCTCATGTTCAGGATTATGGGGTTTTATTTTAGGAACTACAAAATCTTTTCAGCTCTTTGTGGTGCTTGGGAAATTAAGATTAATAATCACTAGTAGCAAACATTTCTATCAGCCCTGATGTCTCAATGAAGTGAAAGATGATATTTCCGGCCATACATGACACTTTTCAAATGGCAGATCTTTCTAGAAACATGTATAAATTGTCTCTGTGAAGTTTATCATTTTTCTTTTGAGAAAATTAATCTTTCACTTCTGAGAAATTTACTAAACGTTGGTTTTAGAAACCAAATATCCACTTTGCTCTGTTTGGTTCTGACTTTTTTATAAATGTCTGTTCCACAATGACTTCAGGCTTGATAACTAATTCACGCAGGGGAATATGGAGCACGGACTATGCATAGGACATGAAGCCTGGTGTACAGTACACAAACAATAACATTTTAATGAGTTGTTAATTAAAAAGTGTTTCTGTTTTTATGGATGTACTGGGCACTTGGTTGAATAGCAGAATTAGGTAACATACCCCCCCCCCAAAAAAATGTAGAGTTGAATCTTGCCACCTGCAAAGTGACAGACATAAGAGCTGAATCCCAGCAGACTGGGTTTGCAATATCTTCTTGGTTCAGTAAGAAAAACACCCACTTCCATCCACTCTCTAATTTTGCATCTTTGCCCAATAGAAGCAATAAATTAATCCCTGTTGGTAATCTAAAATATACTGAGGAAAATTTAGACTGGGGAGGCACGGTTAAGGAACAAGCCATAAAAATACTGCAAACCTGTTTGTACACTGCCTTGAAAGTGATTTCAGAACAGCGGAGAAGGAACTGATTACCAAGAACAAGAGCTGCCAGGACCTTTTACACCACTTTCTTATAAATGGGAGTCACCTTGGCAATCACGTCTAGCCTCCAACTGGGAAGAAAAGTAACTTGTATTTAAAGATCTATAATGTCTACTTAAAGGTGACCTTGGATGAAAGTCTCTCCTTTGAACACCTAGCTTCTCTGGGCCCACAATCACTGTGACATAGTGAATCCTGCCAGCCTATCTTAAATTGTGCTGCCTACTGTATCAAGCAAATGGCCTTTCAGTTCTCAGGGTCTTCTCTTGTCAAATACCATTGCCCCTGCCCTTGACTAATAAAAGGCTTAAAAGGTGTTTGTGGTATCTCTTAGCTCTCCCGTCCTAAAGTGTGAGCCACGCCGATGAATGCATCGATGCTATGGGTCTGAGCTCCTAAAACCCTGACATGATATTCCTCAGAAGGGCAGAAGGGCTCACCATTAACTCTACCACGCAGGTGACTTCTCCACAGGGGCTGGAGTGCTGGCCAAAATGAGTATCAATGGCTCCTTCAGTGCCTCTAGCTCTAGGCAAAGAGAAGGCACTGTCTTCCAGTATCATGGCACCATTCCAAGACCTCTCCATATAAGAAAATCTCCTCCAAGTGCAGAAGTGTTGCAACTTCCAATCTTTTACAGCTGACTTTTCTTTTTTTTTTTTCAGTATTCAGCAGGACATGCTATCCAACTAGAAAGACTTAGTAGTCTTACTTTCGTTGCTAAACATAATGGAAATTTAAAATACATACTTGGACATTTGTCTAAGATAACCACACCACGATCATGCTGTTACCATAGATTAAAGCACAAGCTCTCTGAGGCCCATCACTTAGCCCTATGAGGGGAACACCCAATCAGGCATAGGATTTAGATTCCTACCCTGCCCCCAGTCCTGAAGCATTCATTTTCTCGCTGCCAAAGTATCCGGCTCTGCCTCGCACAGTCACTTCCTTGTCTGAGCACTCAGCAATAATGACAACTAAGCTTCTCATGAATCCTTCCCCGAAGCTCTACTGCTCAAAATCAGGTTTGCAAAAGGCCTCATTCAGAAGCACACTCACAAATCCGTTCCTCCAATATTCGAAAATTTGTCTTAATGTCCACAGTTTTCCCCCTTGTTAAAAAAAAAAAATAAGCTACCTGAATTGTGTGTTATTGGAAAATAAATAAGTCAGGAACTAAAGCCGAAAGGAAATTGTCACTATTAAATTGTGGACATCTGCTACTTTATCCCCAGGGATCGTTCCTACATGATTAGCAATAAAAATGGCAGGAAATGCCCTAGACAGGCAAACAGTGATGACATCAATCATAAAGTCTATTTTTTAATTTTGCTGATGTGTGTAGTGTATCCTGTATGCTCATGTACTTAAGTGTTCATGGTCACGTGGGCATATGTGGAGGCCAGAGGTCAATATTGGCTGTCCTCCTCAATCACTTCACCTTACTTTTTGGGAGATCTCTCACTAAACCTGGAGCTCACTGATTGGCTAGATTGGCAGGCCAGGGACTCCCTCGTCTCTACCTCCCCTCTATAACAAGTATGCACTGCCATATGCAGCCCTTTACATGGGTCCTGGAGCTACAAACTCAGGTCCTTATAATTGCACACCAAGCTCTGAGCCATCTCCCCAGCCCTAGTTCAAAACCTGAACATGCTCTCCCACATCAGAGGTAGATTTTATGGTAACATAAAAATTTGCATAGTGGGCTGGAGAGATGGCTCAGAGGTTAAGAGCATTGCCTGCTCTTCCAAAGGTCCTGAGTTCAAATCCCAGCAACCACATGGTGGCTCACAACCATCTGTAATGGTGTCTGGTGCCCTCTTTCGGCCTGCAGGCATACACACAGACAGAATATTGTATACATAATAAATAAATAAATATTTTAAAAAAAATTTTGCATAGTATAAAAAGTTTATTTACCTACCTTCTCTGAATCTGATATAGGAGATAAAAAACTTCTTCTTGGTTTTTCATAAGAATTAGAATATAGAGCAACAAATACAACTCTCCTCATCTCTGCAATGTGTCCAAGAATACTCTGATCACTAATCTCTACTTTTCACTATTATTTCAAGTCAAAACAGACTAATACCTTCCAACCACAGTATACAATCAGGCAAGTATTCTGACTTATATCCTCTATCCTTCACATTTAAATATCAATTTGCTTATACATTCTTATCTACTACTCCTATTACTTTGAGGACTCAGTATGGGCACATGCCTTGACAGGTTAAACCAGAAGACTTATTGCCTACAATATCCTCAATGGCACTTAAATGACTGATCAGAATAAAATATTGAGTGAGTTAAGATTTTAAAATTTAACCCCAAATTAAGTAATGATAGTTCCTCTCATTGTTTTATTATTACAGAATCATGTGCACTTGGCATCCTGTTTGTGAATATTTCACTGCTTTCACTACTTGCTAACATGCTAATATTAAGCATATTGTTTAAAACATGAGGATCAAATTTATCAGTATAATAAAGACCTACTTAAGAGTTCTTCAGAATATCTTGAGTTATCATATTCTTTTGCATTAATAACATTTGTATATGTGTGAGGTGAGCTGTGTTTTAAAAACACAGTAAGTGACAAAATTAAATGAAAAATGTATGATAACTTCCAGGTATAACAAATGTATGTGCTAGTTATTTAAAATACTCCACATCCAGAACAAAATATTTCTGTGGTTCCCTCCATATATTGGACATATATTCATCTTTGGATTTTTTTCTATTGTATTTATCTTCATTGTAACTCTTTATATAACTACTAGGAAATGCTTATGTGTTTACAAAAAAAACCTTAAATTTAAATAAAAAGGTACTTGTTGCCTTGGTTTTAAGATTGTCCAAAGGAGTGGTTTAGAAAGCATATGGTAGGTCCAAAGTACCCAGTATGCCAGTGCTAGTGACTATGTCCTGAATGGGAAGACTCTGACTGGCGAACAGAGGGTTGTTATTGGGTAAACAGAAGCCTAAATTCTTCACTTTTCAGGAATCTCTTAAAGTGCATTTTGTTTACTTGGACCTCTCTTAATCCATCCCTGAAAGTCAACTGCCTCCAGCAAGGGCATCTAGATCCTGGTTAATCTAAACGTCCTTTACCTGCTCAAAGACCCCACCCTGATGACTATAATATAAAATCTGCTTGTTTTCCCACCATCTTGTTTCCCTCCGCCCTCCCCTTCATCCCCCAAGAAATAGTCTTGGCAGTTTAATCCCCAGTAAACTTTTTTTCTGCCCACAGAGAGGTCCGGTTTGGTTGTTTTACTGTAGTCTCAGTTACAGCTAAAATTCACAAGACATTTTCTTAAACTGATACAAATGCCTTTCGCCTTTCACTCCACTTACTTAGAAAAGAGTGGCACAATCAAAAGCCTCTGGGTAGCATCCATCATTTCTGCTACCCTCTCCTCAGATGTTTCTTATACAGCAAAAGTTTTCCTACAGTAAAACAATACTCAATTTGAAAGACCTGGATAAATCCAGACACACACACACACACACACCCGCAAGCAGGAAAAAAACAGAGCCAAAAATCTAAGCAGGGAAAGAAAAATCAGAAATCTAGGATTAGCTGGTTCAGTTTCAGGAACTAGCTGAAGATAAAGTTAGATTCTTTATCTTGTAATTGTAAATTACAAAAAATAAAACTACAAAAATTGTAATCTTAACCACTGAGCCATCTCTCCAGCCCTGCAAATGTTTTCTGTAGACACGTGGTAGTTTGAAAAGCTGGAGTTTCCGCAATGAAAGCCATCAGCCCCCGGGGGTAATGTGGAAACTGAGAGTTGCCACTCCTAAAAGGCTATGAAGACACAGTCTTTTATTCTTTTAATTTTATGTGTATAGGTGTCTGACCTGCACGTACATTTATGCACAATTTGTGTATCTGATGACCAGAGAGGCCAGGAGAGGGCATCCAATCACCTGGAACCAAAGTTAAAGACAGTTAAGAAACACCATACAGGTGTTTAGAGTAGAACCTGGGTCTTCTGGAAGAGGAGTCAGTGCTGCTGAACCCTGAGCTGTCTCTTCAGCTCCAACAGCTGCTTCTTGACTTGTCATTTCTTATCTTCCTGGTACCATCAAATGCCACACTGCAAGAACTAATGACAAAAGTAAGATTCAGGTGCAGTTTAGAAAGGTTTGTTTTAAAAAATACTACAGACTTTTATTTATAAACTATTACATTTGGAAATATGAATAGCTACTGGTTAATTGCTGTTACTACTGTTATTCTAAGGGTGTATTTTTGTTGTTTTGTTTTAGCTTGTTTCTTTGATTTTGAAATAGGGTCTTGGTAAGTAGCTCGGGCTGGCCTTGAACTCACTACAGTCATCCTACTTCAGCCTCCAGAGTGTTTAGACTCCTACCTATGAGTTCTTAATGAGGGTAAATAATAATAAACTTCACCTTCAGGCTGGATCAGTTTAAGAGGCTCTTCAGTCATGAATATCCAGAACTATACATGTAAAGAAGAAGAATTATGGGACCAAAGGCTAAGCAATAAATTGGAAGTGACTAGCCCTGTTCACCACACCAGGAATCCTGGAGTGAGAAACACAGGCCTCTCTTCTGGGCACTTAACTTCTTAAGGAACAAGCAAGTAATTTAGGTCTACAGCTTTCCACATAGAATGGCAGTCCTCAGAAAAGGGTAGGATTAAATGTCTAGGAGGTCACAAGGAAAACTGTCACTAAAAGGGTTACTCCAAAGAGAGCTCTTCAAAGAAGAAACTGGCACTATCACACAACTGTGTGGAGAAAGGTCCTCTGGGGTAGTTTTCTTATTTCTGGAACACAAAATGACCCAAAGAGAAATATATAGCCGAACCATGAAGCTCCTAGGACATAAAATCGCTTCTTGAACATTAATATCTACATCATCAGAGACCCTGTTAAAATGTGGGTTCTGATCAGCAGGCTCCATGTGGAGCCTCTATGAGTCTCCATTTCTAACAGCTATTGCAAGCACAGAGAAGCATCTGGAATAGGAAGGTCTTACGCCATTCTAAAGATCTTATACTTTCTCCTCCAGGTGGGAGTAGGAGTTGGGGTGTGGGTATTTGTGACTTTTGTAGCCTGAGGATGACCAGATTTAAGAAGGTTAGAAGCAGGCACAAGGCTGCTATGGTCTAGAGAATGGCAGGTACCCAAACACCAAAGACATGTTCTGGATTAATGACGGATGTGGAAGAGCCCAGCTCACTGTGGGCCGGGTCACCTGTAGGCAGGTGGTCTTGAGTTGTATAAGAAAGCAGACTGAGCAAGCCATGAGGAGTAAGCAGTGCTCCTCCATGCCTTCTGCTTCAGTTCTTGCTTCAGTCCTTCCCTCAATTGTAGAGTATGACCCAGAAGTACAAGCTAAACCCCTTTCCTCTGGACATTCTTCTGGTGCTTATCACAGCTAGGACACATACATTGTAGACTCAGTCACTTTTTGCTAAGGCCCCTCTGAATATAGTCTGTCTTCTTGGATAACAACGTAAATTCCTACTGGGTGGGATTAACTTCCTTCTATTTCCACCCCAATACCCAGGGCTCCCACCCCTGATACACAGAGCTTCCTCTGGCAGCAGTTCCATTGATATGCAGACATCTTTCTCGATCAAAGACTCTTTCACAAATATTAAAGCATCGGGGAAACCTCAGAGCATCAGTCCCCACTGAGTCTCATCATTTATTTTCCCTTTTCTCATTTTAAGCATCGGAAGCAATATGAGATTTCAGCGCCAGTTACACAGCCGAGAGTTCATTCATTTCTCAAGTCCCAGAACAGCAACCTGAACTGCTCGCAGGTCCCCGTGGCCCTTCCTGATGGCTGATGAGTATTCTTTCTTTTACCACCTGCTGGTGATAGCCTGCTTTGATAAGGTACTTAGTGCATTAACTTAGCACCTGTGCTAATTGCCTTCTCCTGTTACAAACCGATTCTGAGTGTGTCAAAATGTTAGCCTCAGCCAGTGGTGCTCAGTACTTCTTACCTGGTAAAAATCACCTATGATCACTTTTTTTAAAGAACAGAATCTACTCTTCCAGGATGCTGATTTGATTGAACAGAGGTAGGATTCAATTATAAATATGATTGATAAGCTGCCTCCTTAATTCTATTGTGCAGTCAAAGCTGGCAAACACTGACTGACTCAAACCTACACAAGGATTTTGTATTCCTAACATCCCTACCCTTTGGTAATTCAATCTGAATCTATCTTATAAAGCTTTATCCATCTGGAACACCACTAAGAACGAGGAAGGAATCCAAACTAACCAACAAGATGTTAGGAAGCCTATAAAGATAGCTGTTAAAGTGGATAAAATTGTGAGTTAATAGTTTTAAAAAGCAAAAACAGCTCTATTATCTTACTGGTTATGTAATATTGGAGAAGTCATTATCTGCTTCCTGATTTCTAAGCACAGTCAACCAGGATTAGCATGATGACGGAAAGACGTTGCCTGCATCACAATTTTCTCATATGTCAAGTATGCTTAAATATTTCTCGTGGACTTGTTAAATAGATTTAATGAAGGTCCTTGGTAGTATGCTTAGGAAAGTTGGGCACATTTCATCTCTTCCCAGATATATTTACAATACGATAGGCATGCCAGCTTTCTTTCCTTCCCACATTCTCCAAATTTGAAAAGAAATTTGAAAACTCTGTGCATGTGTGTGTGCGTGTGTGTAAGGGGGTATGTGTCCTTGAGTGCTGGTGCTCACACACTTCTGTGCTCCTCTCAGATGTGGGTCCTCACCTTCCACCTTGTTTAAAATAAGGTCTCTTGTTGTTTGTTACTCTGTATACCAGACTATCTGGCCTAAGGGCATCTGGGGATTCTCCTGTCTCTCTCTCCTGAATCTAGACAAGAGGATTGAGATTATAGGTGCTGGTATTGTGTCTAACTTTTATGTGGGTGCTGGGAATCAATAACCAAGTCCTCAAACTCACAGGGCAAAAGTTTTACACTGTAAGTCATCTTCCCGGCCCTGGTTAAATAAAAAATAAAATAAATTTAAAAAATTAAAAATTATTTTAGCCAGCTAATCTAAGAATATTTGTGAATTAATTTTATTATTTTTGGTGGTTTGAAATAGGGTTTCTTGTCATAGCTTTGACTGTCCTAGAATTAGCTCTGCAGACTAGGCTGACCCCAAACTCAGAGAGATCCTCCTGCCTCTGCCTCCAGGGTGCTGGGAATAAAGATGTGTGCCAATATGGCCCAGTTTTTTTGTTTTGTTTTGTAATTTGATTTTTCTGATGAGCAATATCTTGAGCATGTGTATGACAGCATGAACGGCTACATTTTTCTGCCCCTTTGTGGGCCTCCCATCCCATGTACATATTGTGAGTACTTTTATTTCCAAGGTCTCTAAATCGATAAAGAAGTTGTTACCAACAAAACAATCTGATATAGTTAACATCAATGCCAAATGGTATGGGCCACTGAACATAAGTATTCATTGGACGTTTTTGGTCATTTGTCAAAGTGACTTGATGCCAAGATTTAGTCTCTGAGGTAGCCATCACTGGCTGAAGACTCGCCTATCCACACCTACAGTAAGGAGGGCCTAAGAGACCAAGCACAGAGGCGAACAGGTAGAAATGATAATGGCAAGGTCCAGATTCCCCAGCAGAATTAAGACAGAAAGAATATAGTAACCCTGCACCAGCAACAGCCAAATGGCTATACAACAGCATGACTTTGTGTTTCTATATGAAATCATTTGTCCTACTTTCTAAAAGTTCTGTTCCAGTAGCTTATGAAAATGAACCTTGTTTCATTTCCATACCCACAAGCTTATGTTTGTTGGAACACAAGTATTATACAGTAAATGTGATGTGGGATGTCCTTCTGTATATGTGTTGCTTTTATTGGTTAATGAATAAAACTATTTTGGCCAATGGCTTAGCAGAGTAAAGTCAGATGGAAAATCAGAAGAGAGAAAGAAAGAGAAAGTAGACAGAGTCAGGGAGATGCCATGTAGCCGCTGAAGGAGAGAGACGCCACTGACGGAATCTTTCCAATAAGTCACAGCCACGTGGCAATACAGATGATAATACAGATTAATTAATACAGATTACTTAATTATAAAGATTATTAATACAGATTGATAAAAAATGGTTAGTTTAAGATATAAGAGACAGGTAGGAATACACCTAAGCTGTTTGCCAAACAGTGCTGTAATTAATATAGTTTCTGTGTGATTATTTGTGTCTGGGCAGTCAGGAAATGAACAAACAGCCTCCATCTACAAATGGCATGCAGACACAGGGCAACTACATCCACGTAAAAACTGACAAGGCTTGCTAGGAAATTCTAGACACAAGAGAGCAGAGTTAAGCACAGCTTCTTGGTAGCCATACTTTTTTCAGATAGACTCTGTTTGCTGGCAGCAAGCAGAGGCATGGCTCCTTTAAGTCTTTCTGACTCAGTGATATCAGCAAAAAAAATTGCATAAGTTCTTTAAGATCTGGCTTCCTAGTTTGTGCTGGCAGAACAACCTCTGGCTTTTTCAGGAGGTCCTGTACTTAAATGGGGTCTGTGAGGAGCATTTTACAAATCGCTTAATGGTGACATAGATCGACTGCGTTCCTGGAGCTAGGGCGGTATGCAAGACTCGCATGATGTAGGATTCCCCTCTGTAAGCTGTGAATGCCATTGGTTAATAAAGAAACTGTCTTAGGCCTGCGCAGGGCAGAATAGGGTAGGTGGGGAAAAAGCAGCCTCCTACACACTCACAGAGGCGGTGAATGTATCTCTGCCATGCTGATGTGGGCAAAGCAAACAGCCAGGGCCACAGAGTTGGTCCTAGCCACACCAGCTTAGCATTTTTCAAAAGAAGAGGGGTGCTTCTGGTCAGAAAATGATTACAGATACATAATAAAGACAAATTCAGACAAAATTAAACCCCTGAATGGGTCACGGTATGTTTTAAAATGTATGTAGGCTTGGGAGAAAGAGGAAAAAGAGTATAGACAGTTATAAAAAGAAGTAAATAGTTTTAAAGAGACAAAAGTAATATAAAATAGTATAGACAATCATAGAATAAAGGAATAAAGAAAAATAAGTCACATAAAAATGGAAAATACACAAAGAATCTGGATTATATATATTATTGTGTTTTCTTTGAATTTTTGAACTGCAAAGAAACATTTGTTTCTGGGGGCTGTTAAGTTAAACAAACACAAAGGGATCCTGTCCTCAAAATTTGAGTCTAAGTATATGTTGCTTTGGAAAAAAAAGTTCTGTTTTTGTTTCCACAGAAGATGAGAATCTGTGGATTCCTTCCAGACTAATGTGGTCTGATGTAACAAGACCCCCTGAAAGTTCTCTGTGAACCCTAAAAATACTTTACCCAACAAAAAGCAGGAAGCAGTTTTGAGAAAACTACACCCAAATTCCCAAAATGTTTGAAAAGGGGTTGGGTATAAATCATTAATGGTCACAGTCAATCCCTTTCTTAAAAAGTGTAAGGGGGATATGATATAGAAATGAATACTTTGCTTTGGTATAGATCTTGGTCTATTGATACAAATTTAAGTTCAATTTCATTATATGTATTTCTATTCTTGTTTAAGACATTATGTTTAGACAGCTCATTAAAAAAATGTAATGTATAATTAAAATTGCAGATTAATAGTAATTTATAATAGTCAAACTTCTAGTCATGTTAGTTAGGTTTTCTAGATATATAGACACATATTTCAGTTAGATGGCCTTCAACACTTCAAAGACCTATATAATATGGCATTTAAAATGTTTTAAGCACTTAGACATTTTCTCAACAGTGAGACATGTGTGCTTCTCACAGCACCAATTACTTCAGAGATGCTGATAGGCATTGAAGAAACTTGTTAT
This sequence comes from Chionomys nivalis, assembly GCF_950005125.1. Taxonomy (NCBI): domain Eukaryota; kingdom Metazoa; phylum Chordata; class Mammalia; order Rodentia; family Cricetidae; genus Chionomys; species Chionomys nivalis. The sequence continues at coordinate 32,461,024 of NC_080101.1, forward strand.
GTAATTTGTCTTCAATGTGACAAGGCTACCCATTTGGGCAAGAAACTGCTCTTGGCTAGACTGCTTAATGGTATGCTGTAAGAACTGGACATGCAAGACCCATAGAAAAGTGACTGCTGAACATTCCAAAAGATGAGAAAGACTTCAGGTTCCTGCTTCACAGAAGAAGGTGATTGACAAACTGTCAAGATAGGTGAAGCAGTCTTTCAAAATTCCTGCTTTATGAAAAAGTCCTCTAGATACTATGGGCCTGTAGGCTGAAGATGGATGTCCCAACATTACAGAAGAACTTTGGGTGACTGTCCAGGAAGCAAGATGTCTCTCTCAATTCTAGAACTTTGGAAGCTTCTTACAATGCACTTCTATTTACTTAGGTAATGTTTTATCCTTCTGGGGTCTTTAAAGAGTGGAAGACAGATAGTTATAGTTAGAGTTAACACTTTCCTTAGTTATGATAAAAGAAAAATTAGATATAAAACTTTCCAGACACAAATAGGCTAAATATTGTAAGTGTAATTCTTGCTTGATATCTGTTTGTTATATGTAATTTTACTATGTTAAAGTTAAAACCTTTCATTTTATTTAGACAGAAAAGGGGAGATTAGTGGGATGTCTTTCTGTATATGTGTTACTTTTATTGATTAATGAATAAAGCTGTTTTGGCCAATGGCTTAGCAGAGTAAAGCCAGGCAGGAAATCAGAACAGAGATAGATAGGTAGGTAGGTAGGTAGGTAGGTAGATAGATAGATAGATAGATAGATAGATAGATAGATTGATAGATAGATTGATAGATAGATTAGGTGGGGTCAGGAAGATACCATGTAGCTGCCGAAGGAGAAAGACACTGTTGCTGGAGCCTTTCCAGTAAGCCAGAGCCTCGCAATAACACACAGATTAATAGGAATGGGTTAATTTAAGATATAAGAGATAGGTATGAATACACCTAAACTGTTGGCCAAACAGTCTTGTTCTGTGTAATTATTTAGGTCTAAGCAGTCGAGAAACGAAGGAGCAGCCTGCACCTACATAAATGTACAGCTGACAGATTCCTAGACAGACCCACATGTGTACAGTTTATGGGGGACCTGATGGCAGAGCTTCAGGAACACTTGTCTTTTCGATGGTCACCACCAAGTCTGCAAAAACCATATGAAGTCATGATTCTTTTCCCCTTAAAAATGGATTCATTCCCAAAATGTCACTTTCTCCTGTACAGGCCTATACAGGCACCAGAATGACCTTCCATGGGGCCTAAGAGCAATAGCATTCACTCTTTGTTCTAATAGTCAAATCTACATAAAGTCAATCCCCCACAATTACCTTTGCAAATAGACCATGTAGGAATTTCAAAAAGATGGGAAGACAACATGCCCAGCCCTACTGACACACTGGTCTGGGTGTCTCCAAAGCTGGTTATCACCATAGAGATTGGGGTGAGGGGAGTAGGTGAGTCCAGGGTTCTTATCTAATGGTTTGGAATGTCAGTTATTTCCTCTTGGATGCTGGCCCTTCCTGGGTGGTGTTACCTGTTCCTGGAGTGCTGCTTTGTCAAGTCCTACCTGGTTTTTTGTGATTCTGAAATGCATCTTGATATCATTGTTTTTGCCTATAAATTTTTCTAAACTATGTCTGTAAGAACTAAATAGCTGACAGAGATCACCCCTTCTCTCTGTTTCTTCACCCAAAAAATAAAGAACATGCAGGGGATAGGTAACTTGCTTCTTCTTTTCATTTTACCCTTAGATCTTAAGAGTCAGATTTTCACTCGCAGTAGACGTCCTGAGCCCTGAAGGATGCTGAGGCTGGTACTCAAGACACCTGATATATTTTTGCAGATGCAGAGCTTTTCCTTTAAAACTGAAGTTAATTTCTGTCTTAAGCCTTTCATGTGTCCTAATAGGAGACTGATCTGGCCACAACCAAGTAAGCTTAAGCATTCCAATAAGTTCTTGCTTATTTCATTAGTGTGTGAAGTCTGCTCATGGACTTTTCCTTCCTCCCTGGGATTAAGCCAAACTCCAGTGATTACGAAGCTACAGTGAAGGAGTGGTTCAGTTGTTGAGAATAGATCTACATAGGCAATCAGAACACCTGGTCCTCACAGCTGTGGCCTCCACGGACCTGCTGCATCCCTCCCCCCATCTACCTTGTCTTGGACTGTATGGCCTGGACCATCACTGACAGTTACACCCCTTATCATGTCTCTGTCCACTGAAATATGCATCCTTTGTGGGTCATGCAGGTTTAGTTGCTACCTTCTGTGTCCTTGAGACACTGGGATCCTCCAGTTTGACTGGCTCTGAGATGAAACATATGAGAATCCTTGTTACGATGCAAAGGCCTTCCAACCATCCACATGAGAAGCGTATCCCAGATAGGGTAGGTGCTATTATCTTAAAGACCAACATAATTCATTCTACATTCACAGAAAATCTATTACAATTCCAGGGAACTTTCCGTGATACCCTCGTTTGAATAAGACCTTCGCCTTCAATTAGATGTCCAGTACAGAAACAATTCCCAGTGCTCTCATTCATGCTTTCCTGCTAAAGACAGTCACAGACTATATAAACCTGTATAGCCATGACAAGTTCAAGGAGAAGGAGAAGTCTAATGCTCCAGAGTTCCAGAATCAGAGCAGAGCCAGTTTCTGGCATCATAACAATGCTCCCTGAAGCCCTGGCTCCTCTCTTGGAATTTGGTTCAAAGTGGGTCTCAAGAGCTAAAGTCATTGTCTGCTTCATTAGTCTCCAACTTTTCTTTCTGCAATGAGAGAATCTTTATCTGGTGAATGGGAGGAGATAGAGAAGAAGGATCAGTTTGCCTGACTTTTGGTAGCCTCAGTGGGGAATGTCAGCCCCACAGGTCTTCTGACACAATTATGCAGAGTTGTGGGACTGAAAGTCACTAGGTGGCTGGCAGGATGGGTCAGTGTGTAAAATCACTTACCACACAAGCATCACAACCTGAATTAAATCCCTGGGACCCACAGTGGAAGGAAAGAATTACTCCTGAAAATTGGCCCCTGACCTTCCCACATACACCATGGTACATGTATACCTGCACTTATACGCACACACACACAATGGTAACTAAAATAATTTTAAATAAATAGATGTCAATAGAGGCAGCTGAGTTTCAATATTTCCTGATATATTTCAGCTGCTGTCCATAGATTGCCCTCTTATTTTGTAGTCCGTACGTCTGGGCCTATGGAGGCAGCACAGAGAAGTCAAGCATGCTTACCTCATCAATTTATAGAACAGAGAACTGGTATGGGAAATATGGACCTGCTAAGAGCTTGTGTAAAAGCTGTGAGCTACACAATCATTTTGTTGATACTGCTGAAAATCAAGGAAGGAAATAAAGAATTCCATCTCTGTGTGGTGGTTCATGCCTCTAATCCCAGCATTTGGGGGAAGAGACAGGCAGATGTCAGTGAGTTCATGACTTTCCTGATCTACAAAATGAGTTCCAGGACAGCCAGGTGCAGATGGAGTTTTTCTGTGTCCTGGCAGTAACTCCCAAATAACCACACATAGCTTATTATTAATTATAAATGCTCGACCAGTAGCTTAGGCTGGTTACTAGCTAACTCTTACAGCTTAAATTAAGCCATTTATAATCGACATTCTGCTACATGACCTTACCTCTGTTTCCTCTTGTACCTCCTGTTTCCTCTCTGTGTCTCATGGGTGATTTTTTGACTCCATTTTTCTTCCCACTGTCCTTAGTGTTAGGTTCTCCCTCCTAAGCTTTTCCTGCCCAGCTGTTGGCCAGTCATCCAGTCTTCTTTATTAAGCAATCACAGTGCAGTTTACACAGTGTACATTAGGATTATTCCACAACAGCCAGGACTACACAGTGAGATTTTGTTTTGACCCTTCCCCAACAAAAAGGGGAGGGGGGCATTCCAATTTAGACTTAAAAAAATTAAGTGCTACCTTCTACCCCCAGCAAACCACAGTGCCTCAGTCATTTTCTTTACCCAATGATGTGGTTTGAGAGGTGAGTACTATACCAGTTTGAATAAGAATATCACCCATTGACTCAGATACTTGAATACTTGGTTTCTAGCTGGTAGTGCTGATTGGGGTGGCTCAGAAGGTGTGACTTTGCTGGAAAAAGTATACCACTGGGAAGGGCTTTGAGATTAAAGACCCGAAGTCACTTCCGATTTACTGTCTCTGCCTTTGGTTGAGGGTGTGGGCTCTCAGCTTCCTTCTCCATCTACCACGACTGGGGCTTGCTGCTGTGCTTTCCCCACTGTCTTAATCAGGGTTTCTATTGTTCTGAAGAGACACAATGACCAAAGCAACTATTGTGAAGGAAAACATTTCACTGAGGTGGCAATTTATAGTTTCAGAGGGTCAGCCCATTATCATTATAGTGGGGAGCATGGTGGCACACCGGCAGATGTGGTACTGGAGTAGTGGCTGAGAGTTCTACATCTTTCAGGCAACAGGAAGTCAACTGAGATGCTGCATGCTATCCTGTGTATAGGAAACCTCAAAGTTTATCCCCCACACTTCTTCCAACAAAGTCATACCCTTTTCAACAAAGCCATACTTCCTAATAGTGCCATGAGATTATGGGGGTCAATAACATTCAAACTACCACATCCATGATCAAGGACTTTTGTTCCTCTGAAACCATAAGCCTAAATAAGCTTTTATAATTCACCTTGGTCATGGTGTTTTATCACAGCAACAGAAAAGTAACTAATGCAACTCCACAACACACACACACACACATACACCCCCCCCACACACACAGAGCTCTTTATGCTGAAGAATCTCTTTTTCAAAACATAGTTAATAGCATTTTTGTTATCCTTCCCCAACCACTGTTAAATATGAGCCTTCAGTTTCTCCTATAGCAGTACTTTCCAGGCCATCTCGGAGGCTACTGTTCATAAACCAAGAGCTCAATGCTGATGATATCTAGTATTCCTATCTTTTGTTGCTACAATTTCAGCGAGTATCAAAATGTCAGAGGTATCCCATATATGTGTTTAGTTGTTTGTTTGAGGTGAGCTGGGTGTCAACAAATTTTTGCAGGGGTTCTTTTCATAAATGGGGTCACCTTGCTGCTGGACTTTTTAGGCTGGCTTCAAGTAGTGTGGCATTCTTAGACAGGTACCTGTTGTTCCCTTCATGGGAACCGTGTCTCCGCTGTTAATACAGTTATCAATACTGTATTAACCGTATGTGTAGTTTTTGAGGTTCTGCTTCTATCACATCTGTTTACAGCTCATGAACCAAACTCAGAATCAAGCCAAAGAGTAGATGTACACAAGGTGAACAGGGGAACCGAAGCCAGCCATCCTGTTTGTCACATCTAGGATTCTGCTCATAAAGAAGAGCCAATGTGCATAGGGACCTTGGGAGAGGGTTGAAGGGGAGGGGGGAGGCAGGGAGGGGAGCAGGAAAAATTTAGAGCTCAATAAAAATCAATTTAAAAAAAAAAAAAAGAAGAGCCAATGCATGGCCAGAGCACTGACACCAGGGATGAGACTGACGAAGGACATAAGACATCTCTTTGAAACCTAAGAGAAATTAAAACGCCTCTGGTTGTAGAAATTCGAAGAAATGTTAGGGATGATTGGGAATGACCAAAGTTCACTATTCTTATCTTCATTTCACTCAGGGTACGTGCCCGGTGAATTCTACATGTTTCGCAGAGTTCATCTCCAGCCTCACAGCTGTGTGGTTATAGCAGGCAAGGCCACCAAATGTGGAGCTAGTGAGGACGGCAGAAGCAAGCTGAGAGCTCTAGCAACAGCTGAAACCCAATCCCAGCCTCTTTCCTTTGTTTCACCCTATAATGAAAACTTTTGAAAAAGAGACATAGAAACAGTAGCATTTAAAACATCTTCCCTATAATCCTCTAGCATAAAGGCCAACGTGCCAAGTGTCATCCAACACAGAAAGGGATAAGCAAATTGGCGGTTGCCATGGAGCCACTCCAGCACTGCTGGCTTGTGAAGTAGGGTTGACACTGACAGCTATTAAAAGTTAAAGGGAAACATAAGCCAAGTTCACATGTTTTCTAAGTAATGACAAAAACATGATTCTTATGAGACTGAAAAAAAATGGCTCAAAATGTTTTCAAAAATAGGTAGAGTAGTAAGAATCGGTGGAAAGAACCAAGCAGCAGTCAGTAAATGGAGCTTTTGATGAGGAATACAATCAATTAAAACAAAAACTATACATTATGAGTATAGAATCAAATTCAGAGAAGACAAGAATGTTAGTAGGAGATGTGAAATATTAAAAATAATACAAAGATATAAACCATCACCTCAGGGGAAGAAGTAAATTAAAGCTTTCAGAAAAAGCAAAAGCTGTTGAGAATTTTCCTTCAGAAATTGGGAATAAAAATCAATTTGCTTGTTAGTTGCGTGTGATAAAATCCCACGTAGCCAGGCTGGCCTTGAGCCTGCTTTATAGCTAAGGCTAGAGACAGTCCGGATCTTGAAGGAGTTCAATTTTCCCCTCTACACCACCTCTTTTCAATGCTGGAATTGAAACCCAGGATTCTTCGCAACCTAAGCAGATGGTCTACCACTAACTCGCATTCTCAGATCTTTTGAAAAGATCTTTTCTAAGCTGAAGCAATGGCTCAGCTGTTAAGCGCACTTACTTTCCTTTTATAGGACCAGGGTTTGATTCCTAGCCCCCACATGGAGGTTCATAACCACTTGTAAATCCAGTTTCAGGGGACTGAGCACCCTCTTCTGTTGGAGGAGGCAGCTTGTTAGTTCCCAACTGCTCAGCCCCAAAATAATCACACAGAAACTGTATTATTTAAATCACTGCTTAGCTCTAGCTTCTTATTGGCTAACTCTTACATCTTAATTTAACCCATCTCCATTAATCTGTGTATCACCATGTGACTGAGGCTTACCAGGTAAAGTTCTGGCATCTGTCTCTGGCAGGGCTACATGGCTTCTCTCTGACTCTGCCTCCTTTCTCCCAGCATTCAGTTTTGTTCCTGCTCCCCCCACACCTAAGTTCTGTCCTATCAATAGACCAAGGCAGTTTCTTTATTCAGAATGGTAATCAAAGCACACAGAGGGGACTCCCATATCACTCTTCTGGCCTTTGAGGGCACCAGTCATATAAGTGATTCACAGACATACACACAAGAAAAATACCCATACACACAAAATAAAATTTAAACTTAAAAAAGTGAAATAATTATTTTTAAAAGAGTTTTTTTAGGTAATTGTTTACTGAAAGAGGGCCTAGGTGACTAAGTAATGTAAGACAGGACAATAAACAAAAGGTGAGGCTAAAAGGTCTGCAATTGGAGACACGCTTGTTCTGTTAGGGTGAATTCTTCATATGTAGTTTCTGGCATGTAGTTCACATCACACAAAAAAGGGGAATTCACACTAAGCCAGTATAAGATTCTAGAACCTTGAAAAGATTTTGTTTTGTGTATTGTTTTTTGACACAGAGTTTCTCTGCATAGTTCTTATTGTCCTGAAACTCACTGTGCAGACCAGTCTGGCCTACAACTCAGCTATCTGCCTGCCTCTGCCTTCCAAGTGCTGGGATTAAAGGTGTGCTCTACCGGGGTTATAGACTACTAAAATGACAAAGAGAGAAGCTGGGATGCATCTGATCTCTGAGACCCATGTCTCAGGAAACATTGGTCTTTGCGGGGAGATAGACATGCTTCAAGATAGACATTTCTTCAGAGAAGAAATCTTTCTGAGTTAGGGCCTTTAGTAACTACATGAAACACCCAGATAAAGACATGAGACACCAAAATACACCATGCCATGCTGAGGACAAATGTCCTTCTGTGAACCAAGTCTAGTGGGTAAAGCCAAGTATAGGGTATCCCAGAAAGGATGAGAGGTTCACCAAGGCTACCGCCGACTAAAAGCGACAGACTGTTACCAACACATGGGGCATTGCCTTTGTCCAGCCCAAGGGAAACTGAGAACATACAAAAGTATGGCACAGGCTTCAAAACCACTGTAAACTGTTACCTCCCTGGGTCAAGCCTTGCTTTAGGTGATAATTTAGATACAAGTTCAAGAGAGATGTTTAATCAAGTTATTTGAAGAAGTAGTAAACACAGTAAATGACAGAGGAGCAAGAAGCAATCTTGGAGTTTTTCCTCGAGCTGATATGCACCCAGAGGCAGAGTCAGGGCACGCTGGGACTGCTCTCCACCACTAGGGGAGAGCACCCAATTCCTTCCAGCTCTGCCCCTGCCCCATGTGGTGGGTCCTCGTTCACCTAGTGCAAGCCCCCAGCCCACTGTGACCCAGAAGGAGAGCCCTCCATCACCAGACCCTACCAGCAGACCAGCTGAATTGTCCTAAACAAACACGGAACTCAGATCTCAGCTCTCCTACTCTGCACTGCACTGACACCTGTGAAGACCAGGAGAACCGACAGATCCTCGGAGTCCACTGATGAAACAACTGAGCAAGGTACTTGACAGAAAAGTTTCCCGATTTAATTTTTCCCCAGAGCATTCTCTGTCCCGGGAACTGCTTTTGGGTAATCCATTATCCCTTGAGGATCGGTTGGTGCCTTGGAACCACACCGAGCTCCCCTCCAAGCAGCTGTCTACCAAGAAGGAAGCAAAATTGTCCACAGTAACCCTAGTGGCCAGCCAGATCTCAAACCAGCCCTGGAGAGACCCCAAGATGCTCCAGTCTTCAGCTTCTAAGCGCCACAGACAAAATGCAAACAGCAAGGTACCAGGAAGGTTCCATTTCACCTCCCTGTTGGATGACCACTCCCCTAGGATCTTGATATGACAGGGTAAGTAGCCATGTCCCCAAGTGAAAATGTGACGGAGCTAAGGGAAGAACCATCTTGAAACTGGATGATTTCCAAGAACTGGAAGAGGAGCGTGGGAACAAAGCCAGGACCATGACAAGGAAACTCATAACTTTGATAGAAAGCTGGTCTACATTGGATTGGTCCAGAGCCTGCTGATACTCTGTGTCCATCACTGCTTCTTCTCCAAGGGCACTAAAGAAAGCCTTGCTTTAATTGATTCCTCCCAGGCTACCAACTCTACTACTTGGACATTATTGAACTGCCTTTGTGTTTTGTGTGTTTCTTGTATAAATAAAGGAAGTTATTTTAAATAATGCTTTAAACCAGTAGTTCTCAACCTTTCTAATGCTGTGACCCTTTAATATGGTTCTTCCTGTCGTGGTGACCCTCAACCATAAAGTGATTTCTGTTGCTACCTCATAATTATACTTTTGATACTATTATGAATCATAATGTAAATATTTTTAGAGATAGAAGTTTGGCAAAGGGGTTGCAACCCACAGGTTGAGAACCACAATAAACGGTTTAGAAGAAAGAAAAGTAAAGCAGTCTTGAATGATGTGAAATTGGTAAGAGGAATTCAGCTAGGGTAAGTACATTTGTTAAATGTATATTTAGGGGATGAGTTAGACAACTTGAATGAAATCTAAGAGCACTTATATGGGAATATAAACTCTACCCATAATTGGCTCTAAGGTTGGGTTTGGTGTACTTTCTTTTTGTTGTTGCTGGGTTTTTGTCCTTACAGGGAGGGAATTTATTTATTTGAGACATGCTCTTTATGCAGACCAGGCTGGTCTAAAACTCACAAGGTCCACCTTAAAGATGAGAGGGAGAGAGAGAGAGAGAGAGAGAGAGAGAGAGAGAGAGAGAGAGAGAGTCCAAATCCTGTATTAAAGGCATGAGCCAGTTTGATTTTAAACCTCTTTTTGAGACCAAGGATTTCTTTGAGAATACGGTAAAATTTAAGTACCTTAGAAACACATATTTCCCCATCATTTGCTCTTGATTTTGGGAAGTCCACAGTGATCCCATGGGGGCTCTATGAATAGTTTTGTGATTTAGGACGTGAGGCTTGCTCTAAACACATCTGGAACTCTCCAAGGGTCCCTGTGTGTCTCTGCTGCTCTCTGATGGTCTTACTTAGACTTAGAAGGGGAAATGGGAAAGGGGAGCCTCCTTAGGGAGGGCAGGGGAGGGAGGTAAACACAGGACAAAGTGGGAAGAATGGCGGGATGCAAGTGACCTGACTGGGGAAAAAGGAAAGGGGGTGCCTTTGTAGGAGAAGAAGGGAGGGGGGGGAAATAACAACATGAATGGCTGAAAGTGCCTTAAGGAATCACACTATTAACTATTTAGCTTTAAATAAAAAAAAAACATATAATGCACAGAGATGGGCACACACATAGCCGCCAGGACAGTTTGCCCTGGGGATGGGGGGGGGGAGGAGCCACAGGCCTGCTTGTCAATATTACAGTGAGCACATACATGGTGAGGAATGGAAAGGGGAGAGGCCAAGAAGTTTGTGTCCTGTGGAGAGAGGCAGATCTAAAGAGGCAAAGGTAGTGAGGATGGTCTGATGTGAGAGGCCTGCTTGCCACCTGAGGCCATAGTGACCTCCAGTCCTAGGCTGCTGCCAAGAGCCATGTCTGGGTTCACGGCCCAGGCTACAGCCACTCACTATCTGTGTTGATGCTCATGGCTCCTGTTACCACTGAAGGCCATGAAGAAGCCTGGGTCTGGGCAGCCACATCTGGACATCCTGGTGCCTGAGGACCATTCCACTGCAAGGACCATCCCAATCTAAGTGACCTGGGTCACCATGCAGAGCCATGAAGGTGTCTGGACTTGAGCTATGGCCGAGGGCCATGTCTGGGTCCATGGTCCCACCATAAGCATGGCTCCTGCTGACTATGTCTGGAGTCCGTGGTCTGTGTTGATGTATGTTGCCTGTGTTACCACAGGGGCCCATGAGAACTATGTGTTGAATCAAGTGATGAAGTACAAAGGCCATGCTGATCTGGCCCCGCACCTCAGTGGCCAGAGGAGAGCCCCCCACACCAGAAAGCTCCACACAGGCCCTGGGATAATGGACTCCATGACCCTGCCACAGGAAAGCTGACTCCACCCCACAGCTGAGGAATGACCAACTCAGCTGCCACCCAGGCACACATCCAGGGCTTTAAGTTGGTGCTCCCCAACATCTCTACTATCTATGACCTGCTGGAGTGTGTGAGGTGACTGATTCTGCAGGGTCTCTGACTCCCGGCAACAGCAGGCTATTCAAGAGGAATTTCAGTGAGGGTTCAGTATTGATGGTATACTAGAAGTGAGGGACCTTGAACCTGACCAGAAACATATTATACAATGAACATTTACAAGTAAAGATGTTTGAACAAAAAGGTATATTGCATGATACACAGCAGCTCCCAATACCACTAAGATGAATGTACATCACTAAGGTGATGTAGAGATGGGAAAGATGGACAAAGTGGGATTTGTTTGTTGGTTTGTTTGTTTGCTTGCTTGCTTGCTTTTTTGTTTGCTTGGTTTTGTCTTATTTTTAATCTTTATTATTTCTTTTTTAGTTTTCCTTCAGGGAGGACACTACATGGGTGAGGGGTGGATATGGAGGGATGGAGGTGAGTGGGATTGGGGTTCATTATGTTAAATTCCCCAAAAAATCAATGAAAAAACTATAATATACACAATTTATATATACATAATAAAATTTTTCTCATCTGGGGGTATGGCACTCCCTCCAAGAGTCAATGATGACCAAATAAAAACCCCATACCAGACATGAGAATCCTTCTTTTGAGTTATTGGCTAGTGCTATCTAAGAGACTCCCCAAACATACAACCTACTGCTGATGCTCTCAGTTACCCCAGAGATGCAAGGTAAGACTATCACCAAGGCAGGATTGTTTAACTGCAAAGGAGTCAAGAAAAATGGTGACATTGTTCAGTGCTCTAATTCACCTTCTTGGCTTCAGGACATGCCTCATAGATTCAGTCAGGAAGAGCGGGATAATAAGTCTGGACTTCTTGAAGCTATTTCACCTTTTCAAAGTGATCTCGTGAGTAAGACAGAGCTAGTGGTCACCTCTTTGAATGCTCACAAAATCAGGGAACAAAGATAACTGCGTTTGTCCTGTTTTCCATGTTAAAATGAGAGTTGGAATGAGCCACTTGCCCAAGCTCACATAAAAATTAAGTGCAAAACCTGAGTTGTAACCAGGGAGGTATGGCTCCAGAGACTGGGGCTTTGTTTACCTCCGCTGACTGCCAGCAGGTAACTCCTCTGATGCATTCCTGCTGGTCAGGGCCTGCCACGGTAGTGTGCGCCCACTACATGGATTCAAGAGAGGAAAACAGCCCCACAGGTGGATGTGATTAGGTTGCTGGCTGGAAAAAGAGTAGGCTGACAAAATTACCACCTGCAATTTTCGTTTCAGTCTTTCTCTGTAATTTAATTCTCATTTTAATTATAGGTAAACAAATCTTTACCCTTAAGTGTTCTGTAGGTCTGGCCTCTGTTACAGGGTAGGATGCTTGTTGAAGTTATTGTCCTGTAAAGACACAGAGACAGAATCCGTCCAAAAACGGGATTCTTATAGATGCTGTTGTGCCAGACAGCATTAGTTGCACAGTGCAGTCCGGCACTATCCATTTCAATCTTGTCTGAGAGCAGAGCTTGCCCCAGACGGCACACCTTAGAAACCATTTGCTTCTTATCTCAGGCCAGAAATAATTGAAAATCAAATGTGAAGGTATCGTGGAAAATCAGAAGAGGATTCCACGAGAACTGGGGGAGGAGTCCCATATTGCACTATTGATTCTCAGTTTGTCTTCTCAACCTTCCGCTTACATTTTCCCAAATCGCCTCAAATTAATTTAGCTCTTTGGTCTACAGTTCTTGGATTTCTTAAAGGGGCAAGAGCAAGAAGAAATGGCTGAAATGGGATAAAAGTAAAGGATAAGAGGAGAAACAGAAAGAATAAAAAGAAGAAGGGGAATCAGGGAGGAGGGCGTCTGAAGATCTGAGGTCTATGTGAGATTAATAAAGAAAAATTTCATCACAGGGAGAACTTTGTTCCAACAAGTAAACAAGCAAGCTGCAAGCCTGATGAAATTACCTGCTTAGAAACATGCGGCATGTGGAGCTGAACTCGCCCCAGCTGTAGAGAACTCAGTATTTGTCAAGAATGCTCTCTAGGCTTCCTGGGGAACAAGGACTGTCCATCCCACAGGGTCCATGGTGTTCACAGAGCTATCAGTAAGGGGAAGTGGGGCACTGACTCTACAGAAAGCCTGAGAAAGCTTGGGAAAGAATAGAGTAAAGCATGTTTTCTTGGTAGCAGCAATTTCTCGGGTCTGCTCTGTTTGCTAGAGGCAAGCAAGTGCTCTCTTCTAAGAGAGGCTTCCTGACTCAGCTTTAGCTGCAAAACCCTG